>NW_020884895.1:12182081-12325025 GCF_003945725.1 Corapipo altera
CCGCGCCCGCCTCGCCCGCTCGGTCCGCGGGTCACGTCCTCGGCGGCGGCCGCCAGCGGGGCCGGGCCCGGCCACCGCCCGCCCGGGACGGTTCGCCCGCCGTCGGGGCGGAAAATGAACCCCGCGGCCGCGGCCCCGCCGCCGGGGCAGCAGGTGATCCACGTCACGCAGGACCTGGACACGGAGCTGGAGGCGCTGTTCAACGCGGTGATGAACCCCAGGCCCAGCTCCTGGCGGAAGAAGATCCTGCCCGAGTCCTTCTTCAGGGAGCCCGACTCGGGCTCGCACTCGCGGCAGTCGAGCACGGACTCGGGCGGGCCCCCGCCGCGCCCCGCGCCCGCGCACGTCCGCTCGCACTCATCGCCCGCCTCGCTGCCCGGCGCGGTCCCGGCCCCGCAGCACGGGCACCTCCGGCAGCGCTCCTGCGACGTGACGGACGAGCGGCCGCTGCCGCCGGGCTGGGAGATGGCGCTCACACAGACCGGGCAGCGCTACTTCCTCAAGTGAGTGCGGCGGGGCCCGGGCGGGGTCGGGGCGGCCGGGCGGGAGCTGCGCTGCGGGGCGGCGGGGAGACCTCCGCGTCCGAGGGGGATGCGGCATCCCGGGAGGAAACTGCTTCCCGGGGGGAAGAGGGAGGCGAGGGAGGGCCGGGGGGCGCTCCCGAAGCCGGGCGGGAGCCCTGCCGTGCCTGTCGCTGCCGTATTCCTTTCGTGCTTGCCCACACGTCCAAGATTCTGAAACCATCGTTTTTTTTTTTGAACGAGTTCAATAACAGTTATTCCAGGGAGTTTCCGCCATGTGGGAGCGGGGCTCTGCGTGTCCGTACCTGTCGGGGCTGTGGACGTGCGGGGGCTGCCCGGCCCGCTCCGGCCGCGGGGTGTTCAGAGCATCCCCGGCCGCGGGGACACGGTCGGAGCTCCCCCTGTTCTGGTGACGGATTTTGAGAAACACAACTACCGATATCCCTTCTGGCCGGTCATTTTGGCCAGAGTGCTTTATTTGTTACATTTGCTATTTGATTCAAAACAGTCTAATAGGCCTGAAAAAATGTAGTAATTGTAATACGTGGTAAGGCAACAGTGCCTTATTTTGGTAGATTCTGTAACTCAGCTCCAGATTTATTGCAAATTAAGTGGCACTGCATTAACCTGGTAAATAATGCAGTGACAAAATGTTTTCTAATGAAATAAAATATTTACTGGTGAAACTTCTGCCTAAAGGTGTTGAGGGAGTTCCAGGAGGTCATTTCCTTGCTACAGCCTTCTCTGTCAGAAGAGTAAACCACGCTCGCATTAAGCCACAAGTAGGTATTCAACCATCATACGTGGCTTATAGACAATGTGTGAGGGGAAAGAGAGACAAAACTGTTTAGAAAAATGAAAAAAAGTCATAATTTACATGACTGTATAGTGATTTCTTTGCATCGTGGGTTTGGAATCTCCAACGGATTACTCAAGAGCCCAGTCTTTAAATTACTCTGCGCAGAGTTTAGATTTTTTACTTTTGTCACACTCAGAGCTACCAGCAAAGCATGGAAATACATTTCTTTGTGTCTCTGTATATCGTTTATGATACTGAGTGGACATGTCCAAGGGTCCAGACTTGGGAGTTTGTTATAGATCTAGTTTATCACCCATGTGAGAAGATCTTGTGTCTTCACACTGTGCATGTATTTTTCTCGAGAGAACAAGGACAGAGAAATAGGTGACTGACAGGAGCACTGAAACAGACCATTCATAGATAAATATTAAATATGAATTCTTGCTAGGGTTTGGCTAGGAGGTGATTTCAGATACCTCTGCCTAAAAATTGCATAACATAATCTTTGTCTGCTCTTTGTTTTTTGTCTAATACCAAATATCAAAATGAGTTCATGTGGTTTCACCTTCCTGTCACGCATTTCTGACCTAGAGACAGAGTTCTCCAAGTCGACGGATTCTTGTTGCTTAGGCTAAAAATGCAAGGCCTTTATTAAATAGAAAGCATGGGTAAAAACTCAAAATGTGTTTATTTTCCCAAATCATATCAGCAGTAATACTCCGATTAACCTCATCCTTTTTGATATAAAATACAATATTCAATTTGTTACCCAAGATAGTCTTTGTTTTGTTTCCCCAGTTTTACCTATCCAACAGAACTTCCTTCATTTATCTAAAAATGAATTGGAATCATGCATTTCTTTACACATGTGATGTATTTCTTTATACCCCAATGCTTTGGGGAGTAATATTTCACTATAAAATACTAAGATATGAATTATAGTATCTTATAATGGTATAATGTTTTTCAGGTGAAAATATAGTTTTCTGCAGAAATTTAAGATTGTTTATGGAAAACAGCATTTAAAACTATGTTCAGTAACATGTAGGATTCAAATCAGATGATGTGCTTGAAAATCATATTTGGTTAAACCAGGCATACAAGCTTACATTTCCTTATATAAAGAAAAAAAAAGCCAGTGCTTTCCAGCTTAATGATAAAGATTTGTTTGTAGGCATTAGGAAAAGAAAACTAAAAAATGAACTAAGAGTAAATAGCTAAAGTAGGTCCTGTTAAAGCCTTTATTATCTGTTGAAGCTTATAATGCAATTTGTGGTATTTAAACATATTTTGATGAATTATTAAACAGAAGTACTAGTGGGAGTTTCAATGAACAGTGAGCTGACCTTGTTGACAGGGAACCAGCTACAACTTGAAGCAGTTGCACTCCTGCATGTCAGTTCTTGCAGAAATTTTCTGGCTGTGACTGGAAGAAACATAAGTAGCCTGGGGACCACTCCACCCTGTAATTAAATACCGACCGGCACAAGTGGGGGGTGGAAAACAGACTCATTAACACACACTTGCAGCAATGTTATCTAAAGCATTTTTCTGCGTGTGCATGTGTGGAAAAAAATTTAAGTGTGATTTATTTCTGATAAAAAGAGTTTCTGGAAAGACAGGCAAACTGCCTTGCATAGCTCTTGTGCTGGTGAGTGGGAATATCAGTGGGAATATCAGATCCTCACGCTGGGCTGTGTACACATATCCTGTAAAAAGAATGTTTCAAGTATTACTTTCCACCGATTTGGGTTTAGGTGGTAAAGCTTCATATTTCAAATGAAGACCGAGGTTTTAATGTTTCCTCAGTGTTTGTAGAGAGCTTCTTGCTCAGACTCTCATAAACAGAATATGGAGAGTTTGGTGTCTGCACTGCACAGATTTGTAAAACCATTCCCACTGTTGTCTTGATCACACTGTTATTTTTAAAATATTACAAGGAACATTTGCCTTACCAGTACATATTGGCCATTAAATTCTGCTTGAGTGTAAGAGGCTAATTCCTTGCAATATTTGATTTACTCAAAATGTTCAAATTTTTTTTACTGGTTTTTGTTGGTGGAGATACTTGATTTAACACATGATCAGTTTTACAAAACTGAGCATGTTCAGCAGGACGGCAGAAGAAAAGTAATATAAATAGAATGAAAATACCTTTTTCCTGAGAATGACAAAACAAATAATGCTAAGACAGTTGACGTGCTCCAGTGATTTTCAAATATGGCCTTTCCCTGAAAGCCATTTGTGTTAATTCTGTAGAAAATTTTATTATTTTATACTGGTGTTGTGCTTCATCATGGAGAAACTTTTCCATCTCAGGAATGTAGTTACACAACTGGAAATGGGGGAGGAGATGGACAATGCATAAGAGGGTTACTCAGTTAAGTTCCCATAAGAATGTGGAAAGCACTAACACCTTTGTAGGACATGTTTGCAGTGTTGTCCCACAGTTGTGGTCACAGTCCCATGTCCAGCAAGGGGGGACTTACCTCGCTGTGCCTTTCCTTGGTCCTTGTAGAAGAGTGATGCAAAGCAAGAGCCTGTGCATCCCTGCCAGCTTTGCTGTTGTGCATTAGAGAGACACATTTCACAGAATCATGCAGCTTTTGGAGCATTTAATCCACACCTTGAGGCATTTGCTTTGTTCCCCATCACCGGTGGTTGTTTGTCTGGGACTTAGTGCCTGAACTGCTCCCGTTGCCAGCATCTCTTTATTAAAAATAAGTTATAATGTGCTAGAAAGTACCAAGATATATTACTACCGATGGCTTTTATCCGGAATTAGTGAGTGTATTAAAGAGTTCCTAGCAGGCAGGAAAGCTGTGATACAACATGAAAGTTTAATTAACAGAAATTCAACTATAGCTCACCTTTGTAACTCATTTTAGAGATGCTCAGGAAGTTTCGAGATTGAAATGTGCACATCAAAACTAAATTTTCAAGCTGTGATCGTCTGTAATTCAAGTGCTGATTTAGTGATGGTGGTGGAGTTCCACGTAAAAGAGTACCATGGATCTATGAGCTACTTTTTCTCCTCTGAATTTGGCAGTAGGAGCAGCTACAGAGTTTCTGATGAAAGCTTATATTTATTAATTTTCTGGTCCAAGATCGTGTCTTTTCATGATCAATAGACTGTTTTCTCAGAATCTAAAATCATGTCGCCTGTGATGCCTAAAACAATTTAGTGGTTAATGTGGGGCTTATTAAAATCTGAGGAGAGAAGCAGCACTGGAATAAAATTGCTTCAGGGACACATTCTGGTTTGCAGAATGTGATCCAGTTCCTTCTCCCACTGAGTTTTCTGAGTTAGGAAATAAGCTACGTTTTAGATTCAGCTGTAACACATGGGTGAAGGAAGCTTTAAGCAAGACTGCAGTGACTCTGGAAGTGTTACCAAGAATGGTTTCTTTTGAGGAAATATTTAAGAAACTTATTGTAAAGACACAGAAGTTGCATTAAATTTTTGTGTATGAATTTCTGAATTATTTAAGGAATCGGTGATAACACACTGTTGTGTTGATATATAGAATTTGATATATTGGACCGATGTATACTTTTAAGCTAATAAATTAGTAATGAATGTGCAGAATTGTGTTGGTTTAATAAAACTTGTCTTAAATTTGTCCTTTAGTCGTAGTGTTAAACCCAAAATCCAAGAGTATTTGTGCATTAATGAATGACAACTGTCATGCATTCATCTCATGACGTGAGCTGAAAAGACAATTGCTTTATGCGTTAGTCATTAGGAAATAATATCAATTAGCATATTCTTAGAAAGATATGTATAGAATAGATACAGGTGTTAATTTAAGAATGCTGCCATGAAAACCAGATGGTTTTTCTGATACCATCTGAAAGGGGTTTGTCTTTACTAATGGTTTGGGTTGTTCAAGGAAAGAAAATGAATAGTAGGCTTATTTTTATCATGAGCTGCTATAGTCAACATCTAACAGTTGGTCTGCCTGGCCATCTGTGTTCCATAATTGGTAAAGGACAGTGTGGAGAGCTGTCTGCTTCCAAAGGTGATGGATGTGTCCAACTTTGAACAGGTTTGACAATGTAGAATCTGTAAAGTCTGCCCTTTCCAGCTTTTTGCTGTTCACTCCTTCAAATCATGTTGGAAGAGCTGGAGTTTGGGCTTTGACTTGTTTCCTTTTGGAAGCTTTGGTTAAAGCTGAAAATTCTGGCTCTGATGGAGGTTACTACAGGACAAGAGCTTCTTTGTAACAGTGTATTTGGGGCTCGGGTGCATTGCGTGACTAGCAGATACAAATTGTATGGAAGCAATTAAATCCAGAGGAAATGTCATGTCGGCTGAATTTCAACATACAGACTTTTGGCATTTTCCCCCTTCGTTTAGAGAGAGAGAGAGAGAGAGAAAGAGAGAGAAGCTGGCATGATGTAGGATGGAGGTGGGGTTTTTTTTTGCTTTGGGGATCTTTTTCTTTTCATTGATTGATAACTCAAAGTCCAGACCTAGAGTGAATGCTATTGCCCATGACTGTTGTGTGAACTCTTCAAGAACAGAAATCTTGGGAACACTGCACTGTCCCACAGTATTCCCTACCTGTGACTATTTTAAAGGCAGATGTGGTGGAAGCTACACTGCAGAGACAGATACAGGCTTGCTTAGAGAACTGAGCAAAATGTATTATGTTAAAATTGAAATAATTGCTTAGAACGTCACCAGAACTTAATGCAATATGAAGGGAGATGTGCAAGAGGAGTGGGCTATCTTGCACCTCCTCCTGGCTGACAGCATCTGTGGCTGTCAGGCTGCAAGCACAGCAGTGGTACAGAGTCCAGACACAGGTTTTCCCACAGTGACTTATTTGTCTGCTCATACATCTGCCAGCCCCTCAGTGTTTTCATGGTCAAAATGCTCATTTTTATTCACTGGGTATTGATCTGTCCCTAGTCATTTTTGAGTGCAAGATTCTGACAGTCTTCCAGGATTGAGAATAGCAGGGCACTTTCATGGTACCTTTGAGTCTTTTCTTGTATGATGAGTAATCCTTTTTTATTACCTGCAATCAGTTTTCCTAGTTTGGCTGCTGTCATTCTTTTTGTTAAATGTACTATATTTCTGTTTTTCAGTGTTTGATTGGTGAGCAAAGGTGTAAGCATCACGAAATGCAGTAACAGTCTTTGGTCAAGCAAGTCTTAAATTGTATCAAAGTCTTTTGCTTCTGAAACAAAAAGTAGTATTTGAACCGTGAACCTTAAATTCATGTGAGCTTTTAAAGAAGTTCTCAAAACTTCTTGATTGAGGTGTTTTCTTAGTCTTCACCTTCATTGTGAAGCCCTTGAATGCAGCAGCATCTGAGCAGAAGGAAGTGCAAGTCAGTGGGAAGCTGCCCTGGGCTGGAGGGAACAGTGGCTCGGTTCCTGTTGTGCTGTGACTCTGCGGAAATCACAGAACCTCTCTGTGCCTTCACTTCTGGGCTTCATTTCAGCACCTGGGCTTGTTCATGAAAAACTTCTGTGTATTGAAGCAGATGGTGTACAGGAATAAACCTGAAATATTGCTCATGGAAGTTATTTCTTACCATGTAAGCTTACATCCTTTTGCAGTGTTATCCAGCAGGAGTTTGTTAGATTTTCAGACCATACTTCCAAAGGTCTCTTTAACTGACAAATTGTTTGGGAGATGTGAGTTTGGAGTCACCTTTTCTGACAAAGGAAGAAAGAAAGAAAGAGAGAACAAAACTAAACTGTTTGTTGTCACTTGTTTGTCTAAGCAGCCTTTTGTAACATTAAGGTAGAAATGCCAGAGCTGTTTTCAGAATTTTCTCAAACTACTGTATGTTCAAAAGCTTCAGGAATAAACGTAATTGCCACTTAAGAAAGGCTTTGTATTGTCTGCTTAGTCAGACAGTCTGGACAAAAGCAGCTCTTCTAATCTTGACACATGTTCCATGTGGTTTCTTCCAGAGAAACACAGGCAGTCCTGTCGTGTGGAAGCCTCTCTCTGCAGCCTCCTGCCAGTGCCCTCACCTGGGTGAGATGTCTCAGAACTCGAACAAAGCAGGCTTTGCATCAGTAAATGAGTGTGGCCGTGCTGTGTGGGCAACACCGTGCAGCTCTGCAGGAATGCAGGAAAAGGTCAGCACTTCGGAGCTGACAAGAGCACAATTTAGTGGGGGAATTCTTCACAAAAGCTTTTTTTATTTCGCATTTGGTTTTGATACTGCATTTCCCTAGTCATGTTTTACTCATTCTACTGTAAATATTTAAACAGAAATATAAGTGCTTTTGCCATGTGAAGTTGGGAAAAAATATTTTTTTGCAAATGTATATGGCAGAGTTGCATCAGCACATGCCAAAACTGAGGGTTTGACATGAGTGAGGTTGATGTGAAAATTGTGGACCAGATTTTAATGTTGAATAAATGTGTGTCTCTACAACCTACAACTCCTCTGACATGGCAGCCTTGCCAGCAGGACGGGTACAGTGATGCCAGCAATTCTTGCCATCCCTTCATACTGCAGAGAATGCACCTAGTGTGATGTTTTGACAGCCATTCCCTTAATGAAGACTGTTCCAGTCATGAGATGATATTTTCACAGATGCTGCCATCGCTGTCTCTCAGCCCCGACATCACCCAAAGAGTATATTAGAATTTTAGATAAAACTTACTTTTTATTAGAAGTGGTGAAGGGTTCTACTTCTTTATTCAGGTTTTATAGCTGCCATTTCAATTCTTGTCTGCTACTGAAAGAATTTATGGCAATGGAAAATCAATGAAATTATGCCATTGCAAGAGAGCAGACAATGTAAAACTTAATAACTAGCATAAAAGAGATTTCTACTGAGACTATTTGTGACTTACTGAAAGTGCAACAGTAAATCACTGATAAAAGAAATGAAGGTTTTGCTAAAGATTTGGCACTGAGAGTAGTCAGTAAAGGTGTGTTGTAAAACATACTTAGTCAAAGCTAGGAAAGATCCTTGTTTGAGGTTTGTAACTTCACAAAAAACTTTGCAATTCTAGTCCACATAAATAAAAAAATAGCTCTTGGTATTAACCATGCCAATGCTCACCCAAATCTATGAAGAAACATTATTTAAGCAGTCATCTGCAGTGACAGAATGATGCACATTATTAGGTTTATTTTATTTCTATGGTAGACTTGCTCTGAGGACAGAGGGTAGATTTAACTTTGATTTCTAAAATTCTGTGTATTATATGTCTTGTGAATTATTTGGCAGATTTGCCATGATCTTCCATTGTCAGACATTTGGCTGAAGTGCCGTGTTGCTGTGGCAGGTCCCTGGTTTGTGTTGCAGCATGGAAATGGGTGAGCAGTCTGTGGCACCAGAAGGGGTTTCGGATGCTGCACATTCCAGAAAGCAACTCCTGTGTCGATTCTCTTGTCAAATAGTTGTCAAAACCTAGGTATTGTAATTGATCCCAGTACTGGTGCTGTATATTTATAGTCAAATACTTCTCAAAACATCCATTAAATTTTGGGAGTTTGACATGCTATTTTTTACCAATTGCTACAGATCTTTATGTGAATAAGAGTAGGACAATAAAATGTGAAAGAGAAGCATAACTTGCAGATAAAACAAATGGGGATGCAATTAAGACACAGGAGCACTGTCAGTTTCTGTTTTGTCCCTCTTTTCCTGTAGATACAGACATATATGTTTGCATTTATTTGAGTAGTTTTATGGTACTGTCTGGTTTGCTTTACTAAAAGCATGCCTTCTGCTGAGGATATTGTCTCATGAACATTTCCTTTTTCTGTCAGGATGGCTTCTACTAGAACAATATTTTCAGTGGTCTTTTTTTATCTTGAAGAAACAAATGTCTGATTCATTTTTCTAGAAAAAACAGGAAACTGTAAAGAAGACAGACTGAAAAAGAAATGCATACTGTTACTTACAGTTTGATTTATAAAGGTATAAAGCAAACTGGAAGTAACTCTTTGTTAGATACTGAAGGGATATTACAGTTTTGCTGTTCTCCTCCCTGTTATCTGAACCTCATGTGAAGAACAATTTAAGATGATCTTGTCAAAAAAAACCCTACAAAAAACCACCTACACACCCGAAAACTTCAAATGAAAGCAGCTTCAGCACAGCAGTGTGTATTTTGAGAGCATCCAGCCTGTGCACCTTTGTGAGCAATGCGTTCTGTGCCCCTGTTCAGTGCTGCTACCCTGGGGCTGGCACAGCTTCTGACCACAGCTGAGTACTTCTCAAAGCAGGGGAAAAGACCAAATGGGGAAATTCGAGTTGGGAGTTCTTTCTGGCCTATAGGAGCCTAAGGGGTCTTTTTTAATGGAATGACATAATTAATGGATAAAATGTTCCAATTAATTTTGGTAGACTGAAAGAAACATGCATATTAATAATCCAGTTACCAAACATGGCTTTTTTTTTTGCTATAGAAATCATTAATCCTAGAGACAGATTTTTTTCAGATTTGCATACAGATCTGTTATTCTGACCTTACTGGGTGCTGGATTTACCTACAGACATTTTGCACCTGTAAGAAGCAGAATGACTGCATGCAGACAGGGAATTAAAAATCCCTTACCACAGGAACCACTGCAATAGGATTATGGTTCAATACATGTAATCCCAAGCAATAACTCGGTGATGAGGTGTCGATGCTGTGCTGTATCACTGGTTCTAGTCTTGACCTTGCTGTGCATAACCTAGTCCTCCACACCAGTACCTTCGTTACTGGTCTTTTTGTCTGGGGCCAGTAGTCTTTGTTGTTGCAGTAAATACAAAAATTAGAAATTATCGAAGAATTATTCCCTTAGCACAAGCATTGTGAAAACTTAAAGATTAGTCCTTCATGTTTTAATACCCATGACAGTGGGATGCATCCTAAGGAAAAGTCAAGCTAAAAGACTTCTGTTATTCTCATGCTTTTGCCCTCTGTCAGACAGGAGATGAACTTCCTCAAAACTGTAATGAAATAGCTCTGCTGAAAATATGTGAAGTTCAGTTTGGGCTTCTGCAGGTAAACTAATTACTGTGTGGAAAGATTGTCTTGAGTGCATTTGTAAAGCCCCTGCAAAGTGCAGAACCATCAGGAAGGACTGACCCGTGTAGCTGAGGTCTCTGCTGGGCAGTGCTGGGAGGAGCTGCAGGTTCAGATCCCAGCCAGGAGTGGGGCCGATGGGTCAGGCCTTGGCAGATTCACTGCACAACAACCTGCCTCGCTGCTACCAGCTCAGCTCTCTCCAGTATCTTGATCCCAAACTCCAAAATTGCTTTCAGGCTTTTGATTGCAGAAAGCACATTTTCTCATAATAAATAAATTTGTCCCTTTTGAAGTGGTGTTTTTTTTCCGCTTGATGACTGTACTAGAAACAGCAGAGAAGAAAAAAAGTCTGAATTAAAATTCTTCTTGGGTCCCTGTTGCAGCTTGCATTTTAGGCAGACGAGAAATGTTTTCTATTCATTCAGCTTCCAGCATTTTTTACAAAAAAAGAGAAGTTGCAGGGGCTAGTTTTTGGTGTTTTGTCTTACGGTTTTTGAGACAAAGCAATGCCAGTCTTTAAAATTTAATTGATATGTGACTTTTTACAAAAAACACAATCTGCTTTTTTTTTTTTAAAGTTACCTGCTGAGAGATTACAGTTTACAATTGACTTATTACTTTGAGACATTTGAATGAGTATTCATTTTATAGTGTAATTCCAGATGGGATATGCAACAGTCTTGACCTGCCAGATCATCTCTGCTAGGCCTAAATAAATCCTGAAAAGTCTTCTCTTATATGGAATTCTCATTCAAAAAAATGTTTATTTCAATTTAAAATCTTGATAAGATCACCTTAGTTAAAGCATTTAAATACAAGTATTTCAAAATCCAGATAAAAATCCTACTGATTTGATTTAATTCTGTGAAATTGGATTTTACAAGACAAAGTTTTGCTTTCATGGATATTAAAGAAGAAATACATAATGCAAACCATATGTAGGTTTGTTAAGTTGTATGGTGATTTGGTTTGAAAGAAAGATCATGTGCGAGAAGTTTTCTTCCAAAAGAAGGCTTTTATGGAAAAAAAAGCCTCTGTGCTTCAATGCAGTCTGCATGCACAAAGTAGGAAGCTTTTCAGAATTGTATATAAAGAGTTTTGTGTTTAATTCATGTGTCTGGAATTTTGAAAAAGAGTTTTTATGAAGATCAATAGCAAACATTTTAAATAAGCATAAGAATTTGATGAAAACACTATTTTTTAAATATATTTTGTAATGGATTGTTAGACCCATGCAAAAATATTTTGACTGTCTTTTAGCATGTTGGTTTCCAGTGGTTGCAACAGGACTGAGAGCAGCTGATCAGCATTGTGTTCCAGTCCTTCACTGCGTGATGATGGAGTAGAACATTTGGTCCCTATTTCCATACATTTTTCTTTTTTTTTTCCTCTTGGTGAGCCAAGAACTTTTAATACTAACTGAGATCTGGAGCTGCTGAATCTGAGTCCCAGAGGTATTTAATTGGAAAGTTGAGCAGAATATTGTTTATCATTATAAGAGACTTGCAGGATCTTTATAGAACTGTAACTGAAATTGGTGGATATAAGCCATTATTTTTCCTTTAACAGATCCATTCCTTTGTATCACGTGTCATCTTGGTGAGATTGAAATATTAGCTTTTTTTGTTGACATGACATTTATAATTGGTGTAATGACTAGACTGTGTCTTAGTCTGTTATTAAGCTAATTCTACTTTCACTTCATGCTTATTACTTAAAATAATCTAAAGCAAGATGATGATCACTTTAAACATAAGCAAGGCGTACATACTTGTTCTTCAGTTCACACAGCTGGTTTGGCCTTCCATTTCTGTATTAGGTCAAACCTCAGATATTTGGGTTAATTATACCATTAAAAGGGATACAAATTTAAATCCAGAATTGATAAATTACATTTCTCCTGCTGCTTTATTAGGTCCAGTTTTTAGTTTCCTGTGTAACCTTTATTTTTACCCCTTTATTTTGAGAGGAATTAGTGTAAGAACTGAAAGACAAGGCCTTCGGTGGAAATAACAGGTAAACAATATCCTTGGTAGTGGAAGATACTGTGACATTGGAAATAAAAACAAAAACCAAACCTAGTATGTTGGTTGAACCCAGTAGCTGAGTAAGACGAGAGCAGATTTGAGGGGAAGTGATTTGGTGGTTCAGCTGGCAGTGGCCTGGGGGCTGCACTTGGGTTCTTGGTACTCTGGCTCTCCTGGGCTGTTCCTCAGTTCCCTCCCTGGAGGAGCAGGGAGCTGCTCCCTGTCCCTGCTGCTGGTTGCACTCCTGGAGGGAAGGGGCTGGAAAGTGGCCTCCTGCTGCCCTGGCTCTGGTGTGGGCCCTGGCACAGAGGCTGGTTGCTGAGGCAGGGAAAGCAGCTCTGTCTGGTTCTCTGTCCTGGCTCCACTGTGTGCCAGAACAAAGACAACTGTGTAAAGCCGTGTCAGGACAGCAATGCGGGGCCCTCTGACTGCAGCCAGGTTGGAGCTGTGGCTTTAGGGGCACAAATCTGCCAGTTCAGTTGTTTGCCCGAGGAAAAAGGCTCTGTGGTTTTGTTTTGGCTGATGGAAGCTGAACTGAAAATGAAAATACAGGATTATTGCTCTTACCTCTCAGTGAGGTAATAATATGATTACTTTCATTATTGTAAATTATGAAAGTGTCAGCATAGGGTTAAATTTTACCAGATAAATTTTTAAATAAGATTGCTTTGTTCCTCTCCTCTGAACTCACTATGCCAATAAAACATCGCAGATCTTCATTAAGATGAGAGAACTCCTTGCAGGCTATATCTTAATTTGCATTCTTACAGAGTTTCTTTTGCCTCCTAGTAGTTTAGTTTTGGTCAGAGGTTTCCCTTACTGTTTCTTTGAACTTGGATATTACAAAGTCTTTGCCCTTTTTTTAAAGACCGTAAAGGATTTTAAGGCTTTGAATAATGAAATACAGTCCATCAAATTATTTACAATGTGAAATTGTAAAGGAGGGCAGCAAAGGTGGTGAAAAGAGTGGAGGACATGACTTGTGGAGAGCAGCTGAGGTGCTGGGTTTGGAGGAGGCTGAGGGGTGACCTGTGCTGTCTGTGGCTTCCTCATGGGGGGAGCAGAGGGAGGTGACAGGCTCTTCTCCCCGGGGGTATCCCACTGGGAAAGGACAAAGGGATGGCTGGAAGCTGTGTCAGGGAAGCTCAAACTGGATACAAGGAAAAAGCTCTTCCCTGGGAGGATGGTCAGCACTGGAACAAGTTCTGCAGGGAAGTCCTTATGGCCCCGAGCCCACTGTTGGTCAAGAAATGTTTGAGTGACTCTCAGATAGCTGGTTTAACTTTTCAGTTGCCCTGTGTGGAGTCAGGAGTTGGATTGGATCATCCTTGTGGGTCCCTTCCAACTCAGGATATCCTATGTTTCTATGAAATAATTCTGCATTTATTTAATAAGAAGTCTAGCTGAAATATAGGGAGACTTTTCCAGGTAAGAAGCTGGTTTGAAATATTTCATTCCTACTAGATTTTAATAATCAGATTTTAGTTACCAGATTTTAAGTGACTTATTAGGAAATTTTACAGCACTCTTTGACACTACCTTTTTAGTGGTTTTTTTTCAGTCAATGACAGCATTTTTTGTAGCTATGATACAGCATTTTAATACTAAAAAAAAAAGCCACACTTCTTCTGAGGGTAGCAAGCCTCTTTCTCCACCACGCCACACTCTTCCCCTCAAAATTGTATTTGTTAGCCAAGTTAAATGCATAGGCTAAATATTACCTGATCAGTCACTCTCTTGCATTACTAAATAAATAGGCTTAGGGACTGATTTACTAATAATGTCATTAATTTGTGCTGCTTCCATATCACAACATTATTCCTTTAGAATACAGCACAGCGTGTTCCTGTGACATGAGCCCATCTTCTCATGCTCATGCCAGTAATCCTCAAACATGTGTTCCTTGCACCCCATTGGAAATCAGTGAGATGCACCTACATTGCTAAACATCTGATATTTTTGCAATTATTCTCAGCTTAAGTGGAGCCTTACTTGTCCACATTTGTACTTAAAATTTAAAAAGATTTCTTTTCAAATAGACTGTGTTTGATTGGAATATTACTACAGTGTCAGAATTGACAGAAATTCCTTATGTTCAGCTAAATCTTATTTGAAATTCTGGTCTTGTTTTAAAATTCTCAAGCACAGAGAGCACCAGCGCAGGACTGTCACCCTTCCTCAGCTGAGGTCAACTGTCAGCTAGGAGACATTGTTTCTTTATTTTGGAAAGGTTTTGTTTGAGAAAAGACTTGGTCTTTTAACCAGATCCTGCTTTTCATCTGTTTTTCATGGCACACGATCACATTTCCCAACCATTTACAAACAGGGACTGTCTGGCAGGATTTCCTGGATACACAGTAGTTTGAGATTGTAAAAGGTCAGCCTTCTGAACTGTGGTGATTACTGTGGTTATTTGTCCTGCCTTTTCTTCCATGGGAACTAGTCAGCTTGTATGGAAGGTAGAAATAGGGTCCAAGAAAAATTCATCTGCTAATCACCTCCACCACAAATCATAAAGAAAATAAGTAGCCCAAGTAGGACACCTCCTGACCTTTGTATACTAAAACTCTCTGAAGAGCCGGAACCAATATATTGGGAGTCAGAGTTTTGTAAGAAACTACTGAAAAGGTTATTTATAACCTGCTCCTGTTTTTGTCTAGTAGAGTGAGGTACTGAGGCCCTCACAGCACATAACCCATGAGCTGAAGCTGTGTGAGCAGAGGGCACTGGATAACCAGTGCCGACTGTGAAAAGAACCATTTCTTTATTAGACCTTTTTTTTAATATTCTAAGCTGACCTTCAAAATTAAAAGTAAGGGGGTAATAAAAACAGGTAAACTCAAAACAGATGCTATTAGAAATTTGACCAATTTCAATTTGTTTCCTGTGAGTCAATTCACTGGAAGAAGTGATGGGATTTTTCTCATGTCCATGTGCCATGTAAGAGATTGAACCCTTGGAAATTTTTATGTGTCATGAGGGAACCCCCTAAATGGGTAGTAGGGAATACGAGAGAAGATGCTGATGTTGATGAAAGACAGGGTTTTGGCATTATTTGCATAGAATCCATCAGACATTTCTTCAGGTCCTGAAAGTGAGGGTGTTTGAATATCTGAAGTTCTTATAGATTTCTTAATCTTACAGGGAAGAGGAAGGAGCCATGCTCCACTTCCCTTAGCTCCAGCAGTTGAGTTTGGTTGATTGCTTTTCTTTTCCTCGCCTTATGAGTAGTTCAGAAGAGGGCAAGATTCTGTTTTACCTTCTGTCTGTTAAAAAATATGTTTCTCCTGAATTGTTTTTTGTCCCTACTGTATTCTCAGTAGTGATAAAGTGTTCCGAATGGAGGAAGTAAGATAAGTCCTGATGCATTCCAGGTCATGGTTGTCTCAGTATTCATTTAAATGAAACAGATTTTCTCCCATAGAATTCATTTTACACAGGAAATGTCAAAGGCATCCCAATAGCCGCTTTCTCTGCCCATGGTGTCTGGAGTCTTTTTGCTGCTGTGTGAATGAGATCTAAAAGTTTTGGGGTTGCAGGATTGGGAGGGGAACAACAAGCTGCTTGACTGACTGTTTTTTAAATAGGTATGGATTCTCCCCCACTCTGGTGTGACTGTCTGCAAGAACATCACCTGTTGTAGTTGCCACTGGCTCACAGGTGGGTCAGTGCAGACCCTGTCTGGGAGAGTTCTCAGACCTTGCAGAAGTGCTTGGGCAGTACAACTCCATCAAGTAACCACATGGCCATGTCCTTATGCACATAACACACGTGATAAAAGGGATTTATAGTGTTTATTTAACTTTAGACACATAGGTTTTGAAACAGTGGGTCTTATGATTCTGTGATTATTCTACATCATATAACACTGAAAGGAGAGCAGAGACCAAAAACCAGAATTTGTGGTTAGATAAAAATAAAAGTGGGATGCATTGAAGCACGGGGAAGTGAATAAAACTTCAGCATTTACAGGTATCAGTCACAAAGTTGTTCCTGACAGTTTTTCAATAACAAAAAAATTATTTTATAAAATACTGAGAGGTTTGAGTGGCTTGATATTTGAAATAATTCTAGCTACCTCGTAGCCACTATTATGGTAGAAAAATGTAGATTCAAACTAATTTTATCAATCTAAATAGTTATGCTTTTGATATATTGAATGAAATATGTTGCCTAAACATTATTTTCAGTTGCTTATATTGTAACTACATCATAGAAGAAAATCCTTTTGCATTTGCTCGTTGGCAAGCTAAAGTCTTATTGACATGATATAGATCTTGGTCTGAAGACTTTGAGATTTGGGGCTTGGAGCAAAAACAACCCCAAAAATATGTTTTAGTATCTAGTTTGGCTCTGCATGTCTGTTGTACTGTAGCCATTGGCATTCCTATTAAAATGCAAAGATTGCTGCCTGCGAAGTTCAGAGGGCAGAAGTTATTCTGACCTTTTTGGAGCTTAATAAATGTACTGACCTGAAAGCTGAGGTTGTGAGAATGATCTCAGACTGAGAGCTGCAGTACCAGGAACTGCTTTGCAAAAATGTGTGTATTTTGAGCCAGAGTGCTCAGTTTCCAGTGAAGGAGAATTGTCTGTTTGGGAAAAGCCAGTCGGTGTTACTGTTTGGAAACCCTGACCAAGCAGAACTGGAAAAAGAGAGCTTGTCATAGGAAAAAGTTAGAACAACTGCTGTGCATTTGTGGAAAGAAATTCTAGAGACTGTGGTGACACCATTTTGTTGTCTTTTGAAGAAATGCTGGTCCCTGTATGATTTCAAAACCAGAAGGGAGGCAGGATTGCAGATGTGCCTACCAAGGGAATAGAAAATTATTTATTTCTGCAACAAAAACCTTTTACAAAAATGTACTTGAATATATTACAAGGAACTGAAGCTCTTGACAAGTTATTCTTCGAATTACAAAGAGAAAACAGTGTGTAATTGTTAGTTAAATAGCACATAAAAAGTTTTGTTGGTATTATGATAATTACTCCAACCCTATTAATTCTCTGCTCAAAAGGACACCAGTGCTAGAATTTTTTTATTTTTTTTTGTTAATGCACATGCAAAATGCACACTGTCCTGGAAACATTAATGGTGATTCTCTGACAGAGTTAGAAAGCAAAGCATGACATAAAAATCTAGACTAAAGAGGAGAATTGTGGAACCAAATTCTGCAGAGTCATACATTTCTCTGCCTCCAGACCATGCAGTAGAATACAACTTTATAAGATAATTTTCCTATAACTTCATAGGGGTTTTGTGTCCTGTTTTCATCTAGTTGTTTTTCTGTCCTACCATCCACTCTTACCTGGGGAAGATTTTCATTGTGTCCCTCTAAGGGGATTCTGTGTAGTTGAAGGGGGGTTCTTGTTTGCTTATTTGTTAATTTTTACTGGAATGCAGAATGTATTAAAGTAATAACAGGTTGTCTAGAAATGCCATCATGATTGTCAAAGAGTATTTTTCAGGTTGGGCCACTTCTCCCGTTCTTGTTACAAGACAGCAGCATTTTATATTTTATGTATGTAAACCCTGACTATTCATAAATATGGTCCCTTTTGACTTGGCTTTTATATTGGTAAACAGAGGCATTCACAACAAAACCTGATGATAGCCTTCTAGCTCAAGTAGAGGACAGTTAATTTTGTTTCATTCTGTAACCTATTTAACAATTTCAGAAACTCCACGAATCTGAAAATGTCATGTATCTCTCACAAAGGAATACTTTGTCTTCGGGGTATTACATTTCCCCCAAAATAAAATAAACATGGTTTTTATAGAATCATTAATCTGTCTCTTTAAATATGAGTGCTACAGGCACTCATCAAGTAAACAAATGCATTATTGTCATTATATAGTGTATACATTAAAAAATCCCTTAAGAATGTTCTATATAATAACTTCATTCAGTACCTTTTTTTCTGTCTCTCAAGATTTGGGATTTCATCCAAATTCTAAAGGTTAAGTTCTCAATAGAATTCAAAGGGTGTTTTGTTTTAATTTGTGTAACTAGTTTAATGTGTTTTAAGGCCTCTGTGTACACTAACAATGGAATCAGTCAGTTACAGGGGAGCTAGCAGGACATTCCCAAAGTTCTCTTCTCAGCAGCAAATTATGCTGAAACTAATTCAGGGAAAGAGCAACTCTTTTCACTGAAGAAGTTACTTAGCATAGGATAATAAATATGCAAATACAGATGTAATGTTCCAACTTGAAGATGATGATGAACATGCATTAGAGAACAAAGTCCATGGTTCAGTCAGTTTAATAATTACATTATGGCTCCTTGTTAAAGCTTCATGAAATTTTCATGAAACATTATTGGTGTCTGAAAAAGCAAGTGCCATGAATTTGAGTAGCTAAACCTTCAGGTCAGTGTATTGCAGAGCTTCACTTGAGCTCCCACAGCAATGAGTGGTTGAACTGTTAAATGTTTTTAATTTCCGCACTCTAAAGGAGAAGTGATTGAGAGATACTGGATTTTATGTTTGTGTGTTTTTAGTGATGTCAGGAATGATAAGTTCTTATTCTTTCCAACTGTTGAATAGCAAAAACGGAATCAGTAGCATGCAGCTTTAAGCTCTTCTACCTAATCGGTATTTTCCTTTCACGTGTATATACTTTGTGCATGATTTTTGCAAAATATTATTAACATTATGGCTTTGAATAGGGCAAAATTTTTTGCCTTCCTGATTAGCAGTGAGTAATGTCAGCATATAATTAAATTGCTGAGGCTGGGAAATAATGCTGAACAGCTGTTGTGGCTGTGCCACCAGTTGTTTCGAGGTGTCGGGGCGGGGGAGTGGGATGAGCACCCTGAGTGCTTTTGCAACAGCTGTGGACACGGATTGGCTCCACCAGGTCGCTCCAAAGTGCCAGTGAGTGTTTTGGAAGTGCCCAAAGTATGGGCAAAATTCTTCCTTTTCAGAGAGGGAAGTTTTTCATACTGAAACCTCAATAAAGCATTTGTCTGTTGATGTCTGATTTTGGTGTAAAAAATACCGCTGTAGATTTTTGTTAATCTCTCCCATTCTTCACTCCTCCGTCAGAAATCACAAGACAGGGCAGACTGTGGAATAGGCTGACACCATCCCAGATGTCTCACAGTTGACTTGTCCTGGCTGCAGGGCATGCTGAGAGCAGTGGCCTGGCCCTGTCCTTCTCTTTCCAAATATTTTTCTCCGATTTGTTTTGACTCACATGGGGCTGCAGGGTCAGGCAGATCAATCTGTTAGTGTAGCTGAAACAGTCAGCCGGGTTTGTTTCTGCAGGTTCAACACTTTAACCAAGGTGTTCATCCAGGTCACTGTGGGACTGCAGGCCCTGGAGGAGCAGCTGTGCCCTCAGGCCGAGGGAGCCCTGTGTAGGCTGCCTGCTTTGGGCTCTAATATAATCCACCAAGATTCAGTTGGGACCTGAAACTGCCTCATGAATCATTTGTGATTTAGAACCACAGAAAAATAGAACAGACTTAAAACCAAATTTTATTTCCAACAGCCCAAGTGTCCCATGGTCTGCCTCGGACATTTGGAAACATCAAGAAGCTTCAATATGTCAAGGCACCTGTGCAAAATAGCAGGAAATATACTGTATCTGTCTGATTTTCCCACCTCACAGTGTTGTCCCGCGGAAGGAGCATCTTGCCCATTTGCCAAGTTGACCCATGTTCTGTACCATATTCCCACAGCATGGCCCTGGGCACAGGCCGGTGCCAGACACTCTGTGTCTGTCCTGAGCTAACTAGATGGACACTAGTACTCTAAATTATCCTGTCTGGTTCTTGTGTAACACCATCACCGGGTTTTCTTTAGAAGAATTCATAATTTCTCATATGTCTTTTTAGAGGAGATAGGACCCTTCTAAAAATAAATGTACATTCCACTTGTGTGTATGAGAAAGAAGGTAATAGCAGTCTTCTCTGCATACCTGGAAGAGAACTAGACCTATCAGCTTTTCTTTATATGATGTTGGAAAGTGTCAGGCTAATGGAGAAATACGTGTTTTGCAGATAGTAATAATTTTTAATGTAGTTGTTACAGGTGATAAAGCTACAAGGGAATGAAGTAGGATGTGGTGAATGTTGTCTCTTGGGTATGCTATTTTTACCCATTATTTGCTAAAAATAGGTTTTTGAATTATTGTATCTTCACAAAATAGCCTAAAGAAAGGCTCTAGTCCTTCATCTTCTGTTGATCTGTTTTAGTGCTCACTGAAAGAAAAAGACTTTTTATCTCTATTTAACTGCATGAAAGGGTGTATGTGTTTAAAAGTAAGAGCCCCCCCAGTCTAAACTAACCCCCCAATGCCTTCCTGTGATTTATGATATGCCAGGCACTCATAGTGGTGGCTGAAGTCACTGTAAGCTGTGTTTTGAGCACAAAAGCGATACCTATTTTGTAGGGTCAGGGCCTAGATGTTTCAAAGTGCTCCCTGAAAACACTGGACACTGCTAAATGTGTTGTACCTCTGATTTGTAGAATGGAGACAGCCTTACAAAATCAAATGGAGATCTCTGAAGTTGCAGTGTGATGATTTACTCATTATCTTTTAAAGATTATTACACCTGTCACTAGAATAGAGTTTCAAAATTTTGCAGTAGGTACAGGATGAAGCTGTGTGTTAGTTAAAGAAAATAATTCACGGCACCTCAGAAATGGAGCCTTTGAATAGTGTAATGCATTTAGTGAGTAAAGCAGGCACACTCTGGAAAAAGTGTGTAATTAGATAATTAACGGTGGTATCACAATGCACAACCACGAGAGGACCAGGGGAGGCTAGCACTGAGTTAGCTGTGTTCATTGTATTAAACTTTTCACATTCCTTTTTTTTGTGTGTAGTGTAAACATAAACTGAAAGAAAAGACTGAGACAACTGCCAGCCTAATGACATTGATGCTTTGTCTGCGCAGTCTGGCATGTAAACTGTCAGTGCCAATCAAGGGTTTTCTCCAAACATGTTCTGTGTGGGCTCACGCCAGAGTGAAGCTCATTGTCTTTAACAGGATGTGATTCAGATCATGATTTAACGCAGTCCCATTTCCACTTAAATTTGCATTTAACAGTGCTGTAAACAAGTGACAAGCCATAAAAATTGGGCTGCCCTAGTGAAATCATTGCATGATTTTCAAGCTTTACACTTGTAGGAGAAGTGACTGTCCCTTATGTGTTTGAAGGAAGCTCTCACATCATGAGAACTGTCGCAGTCTACTTTACTGAGTTACAGTTATCAAATGCGCAGGTGAGTGCATGATGTTAAGACGTAGTGCTGTATTTTCTGTAAAGTCTTTTTATGCTGTGATGAGAGCAGAACTTGGCTCTTGAAATTTTCCAGTCCATGGTGAGAGAAGGGGAGAAGCAGCATGGCAAAGCAAGAGATCCAACTACATGCTACAGACAGAACAGTGTGTTCTCAGGCAGTTGTTGAACCATGTCCTGCCCTTCTTTTGTGCATATAAGAGCCATGGAGAAGACAGAATATCCACAAAGAAATATTTTGCTAATAATTAAGAAGAGTGCTTAATGAAGGATTCTTAAAAAGAAGCATTCACAGATTCCTTTTCCATATCCAAGGGTTATTGAACATAGCATATGTACAGGTTTTTTTATTGGAGGCAATCTAAAATGTTTCTCACCTACTGTTTTTAGTGAACAGTAAGTTCCTTCTCCATTTAGGATTAGAAGGATGACAGTGACTGACGTGCATCCCCAGGTCTGCAGAGCCAGCAGGTGCTGGTACAAGCTGACCCTGGTGGGACAGGGGCAGGGGCAGTGCTGAGGGTGACAGGCTGGGCACTGCCTGGCGAGGAAGAATTTTGCTACGCGTTGTGGTGCCCCCAGCCAGACCTCCCACCAGTTCCAACAGCTGCCAGAAGCTGCTGTGAAGTACCACCTAATTATAGAATTTCCTTGTTTCTCTTAATCTCCTTCAGAGATTCCTGGTCCCACCCTTGGCCAAACTCACCACTTAAGGCAAGGCACTCACGGAGGCATAAGAGTGGCACCACTGCTGCTGCCATCCCTGGGGAGCTGGTGGTGTTTCTGTAGTGAGTAGTGGGTCTGGAGGTCTCTAAACGCACCAATAAATGTAACTACTTTTGGTAAGCATTTAAAAATACTAATTTGTGAGTTATTTTTTTTTCCCAAAACAGTATTTTTATTTTTCTAAACACAGTGGGTGTCATCTTTCTACTCCTGAAGTTTCCTAGGAGCAGACACTAGGCCTGGAAATAATTTTGAAGTGTGTGAAGGAAGTAAGATCAAAGGTTTTCTTAAGAGAAAAAGGTTATTTTTATATGCACAGTAATTTTTTTCATCCTACTTGTTACACAGAACTAAGTACTTGCACACTTTTTTTCTCCCATTTACCTTAAAGGGGTAAAATCATGCTTCTGTAAGCCACTTCATGAGATTTTTTTCCTTAGGTGAACTGAAATCTTGTGACTTACTAGTTTTTAAAAATAAGACTGTACTAAGTAGATTTCTTTAAATTCTAGTAATGGTTTTTGAATTCCCTTTTTACTGACAAAGAATATTTGTTCTGTGGTCTTTCCTTTTGAGTTTATTCATTTCTGCGATGTCAAAGATCCCGGATAGTGAAGGACCTTGACAGCCCTTTCCTGGATTTTCTTTTTTAGGCCAGTTTGATAGTGCATTGTCATATATACACACATATTCCATTAATTTCTGTGAGAAGTGGACACGTGGACATAGGGTAATTGTTTCTAAAACTAAAAATCATTTCTATTCATATATTAAGTTTTGCTCGCCTATGACTGCAAGACATAAAGGTCACTTAAAAAAGAATAATAGAACCAAGGTTTTTAGGAAGTAGATGATACCAGACTTTTACAGGTGCCCAAGATTCTGTGAGCTTATACAGTTTCCTTTTGCTGCTGGATCCTGCACAGTGGTGGTTACTGGAATAGTGTGGGGCTTGGCTCTGGCTGTCGTTTTACCAGAAATTTCACTGCAGTACCACGAACAAGCTCAGACAATAGACTGGGATGTTTTGGCCCCGAGGTAATTTTCTTGAATTTAAAATACTTGCCATCTGTATAAAGGCCTATCTGCCACATGACAGTGTCAGAACACTGTGACTGGGCTCTGACTTCAGATACACTTCCTTTTTGTCCTGTTTTTGTTTACGGGGAGCAGAGGGACAGAGAGAAGGTTGGGCAATGTTTTGGCTCTGTTCCAGGAGCGCTAAACAGATTTCCCAATGTTTGGCAATGTCAGGGTAGCTGGAAGTAGGCGGCTGGAGCTGCTCCAGGGCAGTGGGAGTCATGGTCCCCTTGGAGCAGCTCCTGAGTCAGAGCGTGAGGGCTCTGGGTGCTGCTCAGTCACCAGTTCCCACTCAGCAGCAGCAGCTTCACTGTGATGTGGCTCAGTCCCAAAATCCACACTCAGTCCCTGTGTCCAAGCCCTAATAAAGGACCCCAAGAAGCTCAACTGTGTTAGACAGACTCTTCATTTGTGTTATTTCAAGTGAGAGTGCACTTACGGAATAATCTGTTCGTTCTTCTCATTTCCCCTTAAACCGTTTTTAGATGAGTAGCTCTGAATTTCCTAATACTAGGAAAAAACCAGTCTGAAAATAGAACCCACTGAAATACATTTGGTGTCCTTCATGCTACTGCTTTCTAATTTAAACTCACTGAGCTGTCTTGGCACAGCTGCAGTGGAAGTGGGGGATTAGAGCCTCACAGTTAAAAAATGCAGGACATGGCAGCAGCACAAATTCTGGAGAACATTGGCACTTCAAAGCAGGAGGCAGACACCCAAACAGGAGGCATTTAACAAAAGCCTAAGGTACAACAGATGGAACAGAATCACAAAGTCCTAGTAAAATACTCAGCTGTTTAGATCCGAGCTTTGCTTTAACTTTTCTCTGATGAGGGACCACCATTGGGATGCAATTTGCCACTGGAGCATCGCAGATTATGTGTGGGAATGCTGTGATTTGGGCAGTTGGGGCTGTGGTTATGATAGCACGTTCTGCATCACAGTTGACAGATTCTTGTGTATCTCCTTTGGGTTGTAAATATTTAACTTTCCCAGATTTCAGTGAGAACACGGAAACTTCTTTTTTGCCTATGGAGACCCCCATCAGCCTCATCTGTGATGCAGAAATAGAAGCTAAGATTAACTCTGCTTTCCTGTCCTGCTTATTTACGACTTATTTATGAATGAAGACTTTGTTGAGAAATGGCCTACTCTGACACTAGGATATATAATAATAAGAAGTGCAAAAATTGCTCATAAAAAACTTGAAAGTGAGAATTTGAATATGGATTTTGGGGCTGCTTTTTCGTATGTTTGAATATGCCTCAAAAAGAATCTTATAAAAACAAGTAATAAAAGTTCCTTGCATATTTACATAATTCTTTCTGTTTAAATATTATAGATGAGGTAAGATATCATTAAAGTTCGGGGCTCTTTGGCTTCATACACAATATACAAGAATTCTTATACTTGAAATGTAAGTAAAAAGAAGAAAAGCTAGAATATAATAAAGGTTTACAATGAGGGGAGAATAAAGTGTTTTAATGCTAGGGAGAAGCAACAATGAGTGGTTTCATTGTGAATGATAACAAATACTTTAGAAGCTGTGAAGAAAGGAAGTGACTCAGCAGCTTAGAAACTTAGAAGCATTGACTTGAAAGTGGGATCTTCAGTTAGGGTTTGGGAAATGTATATTAAATGTAAAATATTAGAAAAAGAAAATGACTACAGACTAAATAAAGACAGTGGCACTTTTTTCTATTTACGTTCTTTTTTTTCTCTGCTTGTAATTCACATTATTTTTGGTAATACCTGAGATGTTCATTACAATATACATAGAAACTTGCTTGTGAAATAGTTCTGGTTATCAGCTGGGTGTGAAGTGGTGACAGCAGTGGTAGCCATGCCACCAGTGTCAGCAAAAGCAATTACGAGTTCAAGACTGAGCACAGTAAAGATGATGTTACGCTCTGCTTTCATGAAAGTTGGATTGAAATGATTTTCCAGACACAGAATATTTAAATTTTTATTCTTCTTCACATGTTCTTCTTCAAAACTCTTAACAAAAAACTAACAGAGGAGAACCCATCCAAGTACAGACAGTAACCCATGGCCTGGTTAGTTGGTTGGGCTTGGAGCCAGGCAGTCCCTTGATAGATACCAGACTATTGATTTCTTTAACACAGTTCCTTTTCTTGTTTCAAGTGGAATTACACACTGATCCTTAAAATCCTTGTCCTGATAAGTTTCTTTCAAAACAAATGCATTTCAGTGTTAACTTTCAGTTGCAACAAAACCACAGTTTTCCTTCCCCACTAAATTCTGTGGCCAAAAATATTTTGCAGTGATCATTGTTATAGTCATCTTCCTGTAAAATCTATGTGGATTTATGCACAGCTCCATTGTTTTCAGGGGAATACACATACATGAGGGTCTGCTTACTGGAGGGACAGGTACATTGCTGACTACATTGCAATAAAATCCGTTAGTGCCTTTATAGAGAAATTGGTGATTACACATGAGTCAGGTGGCTGTCATCTGCCAGGTTTGATAGTGGGAACATATTCTGGTATTCTTGGAGACAGACAGACAGACTAGTTTTCATGGTGTAGGAAGGAACAAAGCAGTTGGATTTGGCAAGACAAACACTTGCCTTTACAAAACTCAGAGCAAGACAACTATGTATTGCTGAGTGAGGAATGGCCAGATATTGAGTATGTAGAAGAAGACTGGTAGGACAAGAGTAAAAAACTTTTGGACAATTGAATAATCTGGAAGATGAGTGTATTACAGATTTTCAGTATCACGATAGAATTCACCAGTTGTTCAAGGAAAAGTAATTATTGAACAGTAGGGCAAAAGGAGTTAAAACAGCAGGCGCAGAAGATCAGAAGCAAAAAATAAATGACCAGATAATAGATAATTTCAAGTGGGTTAGAGTGAGATGAGAAAGGCAGACAGATGTGGGATAAGAAAAGCAAAAAAAAATGACATTATGCCTAACTTTGTATATAATATATTGAGTATATTTTGTTAAGCTTGTGTTTTTTCTTTCTCAGTCACATAGAAAAAATTACAACATGGCAAGATCCTCGAAAGCCTCTGAACCAGCCGCTGAATCACGTTAGCCATCATCCTGCAGCCACGGCCACACGGGTGCCACAGAGGCCCATGGCAATGTCTCAGCCAAATCTCAGTGAGTACTGGATGACATCTCTCTGAAAACACAAAAGAGATAGGAGAGACACCTTCTCCTGATTTGCTTATCAAAGTAATTTTTGGTTCAAGAAGGTAGCTCTGATTTTGCTGTCAGACCTGACAGTATGTTTTCCCCTTCATTTACTTAATTCTCCCTCTATAAAGTTGGCAGCAAGTGAATTTGTACTGTTTGAGGTGAAGTTCTAAATCTCATACATTTTAGTTTAGAGCCTCTGTGACAAATTTTTGATATAGTATTAAACATAGAAAACCTAAAAAAATAAGCTCTTTCTGTGCTTTTCCATTCTGAGGTGGTATAGAGCCCTCACAAGCCCTGTATCATGTCCAGGCTGTTGGATGACCTGTTCACAGCTGGTTCTGTGTTTTTTCAGGTCAGAGGATGTAGATGGTTTGCTTGGTAGTTTTTTGATGGTTGTGGGGTTTTTTGCATAATGAGGTTCTGCACTGGAAGCAACTTGCAAAATACTAAAAAGTCTGTTTTTCAGTATGAATTACCTACAAACTTTTTATAAGTGGTCTGATTCCCTTGATATTCCTGTTTAGCACTTAAAGTGTAAATTTAATCAACTTACATTAGTCTGCCATTGCCAGATGTGAACCTTAGTGAAAATAAGGCCATTAAACCTGAAAATTTTAAAGAAAGTCTAGAAGTGGAAAAAACCAATACTCCCTAATATTTAACTTCTGTAGCTTTAACTTTTGTACTGCTCAAGAAAATGAGAACAGATGGATGAGCTTGCAGGCTCAAGATCACAAAACTATGTCAAATAGGTAGTCTTAAAAACACAGCAGATTCTTGTTCTGGTTAATTTTATGATTTTTTGATTATTCACTTGCAGTGTGGTTAATCAGGGCGTGTCTCTTCACATGCCAGGAAAATGGTGAACGTTTGTCTGCTAATGGTCACCAATAGGAGTAGTGCAATATACATATTTACTTTTGTCTTACATTTATAAGAAACACCTTGGCTGACTTCTGAGGTAATTAACTTCAGTTCTTTCTTCTGCCTTTCTCTCAACAACTGCCCTGCTGGAATTTATGCAGTAAGAGTGTTGGTTATGTTCTGTGAGTTAGCGGGCAGTAGCAAATCATAAAGTGAGGGTGGATATCTGCAGAAGAAACCTGTGTAAAATCTGACAGGTTAGGGTGTCTGCAGAGTGTCAGAGCACACGGTGAAACAATTGCTCTGCTGTGGCTTCCAACCAGCTGTGTGTGGGTCACTCTGTTTATAGCAGTGCTGGAGTGGCCAAGAGGTAAGAATAGGACAGTGGGCTTTTTGTTCACACCAACTCCTCTGCTTATGTTGACATCTGTTACATTGTCCCTAGGTAAAAAACAAAGGAGGTACCCTAAATCAGGACAGTGTACAGCATGCTTTTCCCCTCAGTTGCTTAGTGGAAGTGAATCAAAGCCAAATCCTGTATGAAACACATGTATACTGAATTTTAGAGGAAGGTCTTTCTTGAGATACAAAGAGTTAGAAATAAAAATGTACACCTAATGAAGAGTCTATTCTTGAAGGGACTTCAGGTGCCCAAAAAGGGCATTTCCACAGAGTTCAAAATCTGTCACATCAAATGCAGACTCTATTTCGTTCAGCATCCTTCACATACATATATGATGAAGTTCCACTTTTTGGTAGGTATTTATGGAGTCCTTGGCATAGTGGTTCAGATCTGTCATTGAATTTCCATTAGAAATAGTATGTAGAAATTTACACAGTCTCCATATTTGTTTAATCAAGAAAACATTTTGTCAATATGTCTTGGTGAACTTTTTCTCATTCCGGTGGCTTTCAAAGGCATGCTGTGATGCTTTGGGAGCAAGCAAATCTGTTTGCACAGCTGAGTAGCACTTCCAGCATCATATTATTTCAGCATCACGGTCCCTGATTTTCCAGTCCACCTGTTTGAACACACTGTGACACTGTTTTATGAAAAATATATCTTAAAAGTTTTAATCTAGAAAGTGTGTGTGTATATGCATATATATACACACAGAAATGACACAGAAAGATTGCAGTAATCTGAACAGAACACAGCAACCTCTGAATACTTCATGTGGCAGTTTAAAATACATGTGACTGCAGTTTCCAGCACTAAAGTAGAATGTGTCTATTTTTAATTTGCCGTAGCCAAAAGGAAGGGCCCTTCTGCTGCTCTGTGGTGCCAGCAATGTTACTGCTAAACCTGCCTTCCTGGGTCTACTCTGGGCTGCAGGGAGCAGTGCTGGCCTGGCAGTCAGACCCCTGAGCCAGAAGTCAATGTGCCAACATCCCACAGACATCAGAGGAGAAGGGGAACTGGATACCCAGCGCAGCCACTCTTCCGTCCCTCATTTTGTGACTTTTTAGCAAATGAAGTCTCTGCACCTGTCTTTCGCCTTAGCATTTTTTTTTGTACTGTAGGAATTAAAAGAAGTTTTTCTTTTGAAGATGTGCCACTTAAAAAAAAAGGATCTAAGTATTTCAGGTCTGCATACTGGTCTGCACTTCCAATTACTAACACATGTGTTTTCCTTGCTTTATTTCTTATGAAGAGGAGGAGGATATGGTCTGTTCTGTACAGCTTATTGCTTCGGTTTATAAACTGCCTTCAGCAATATTTGCTGGGTATTGTACAAAGGCACAAACATTTTATCAAAGTACAGAGTGTGACTTAGTGATACCAAATCATAGTAAGCCTGTGCTGGAGGCATACAAAAGCACATGGTGAAAGTTGATTGAAGTTAGTAGTCATATCTTAAAAAACTGCTGTATTTTTCTACCTTTTTTCTTACTGTGGTTTTATGTTGTATATTCATGAGCTATACATGAAGCTACACACTTCATCAGTGTTAGTTTTCATACTAACATTTAAAGCACTGCCTTTTAAATGTTATAGAACAAAGGCATCAGAAGCGATCTCTTCCTTTGATGCAGCTTGCTCAGCAAGTTTCTGTGCTTATTTACTCACCACCACTAAATTCAGTGCAGTTTCATGAATGAAAAGGGAAATTTGTCAAAGAGATGGAAAGCATATTCTTGCGGGTTACCATATATTCAGGCTTGTTCAGTCTGCTTTTTCTTAACATTTTACCATTGTTATTCTTCTAAGACGGTTTGTAGATGTATATACTAAGCAAAATACAACATTAATAGGAATCTTTTAACTGTAGGTTTTGTTGTTGGCAATGATAGGGGAAACAATCAACCTTTGACTGAGAACCAGCAGAAACACTGTATTTCTTGTGTCTTCATAAGGACTTCAGAAATCACATTGACTGTGATGCTGAATCTGCACAGGTCTTAATTTTCTGCCCATTCTAAAACAGAGTCTTTTTCAGCTGATTGATAAGATATTAACTATCTATTACCAGTCAATTTTCACCCATCACACAAGGGCCATATGTGGAAGGAGGGGTTACTGTACACCCTTATTTTAGGCATCAGGTCTAGGTCCCTGAATAGGAAGACAAATTCCCAGGGATTCCCTGTGCCCAGGAGGAAGGAGAGAGCAGTTGCAGTGCAGCGAGCTAAGGCTCCCTGATTAAAGGCTCCTGTGGGAGTGCCCGAGTCTCAGCTACAGATGCTGTTCTGCCTTCATGGCACTCCCTGGTGTAAGAAGATTGTGAGGAATGATTTTGAGCTATGTGTAACAAAATTTAGGGGGAAAATAAGATCTTACAGAAGTTTCTTTTGCAACATTTTTTAATTAAATGCTGCTTGTTTTGTAGTCTTTCTCTATTCTACATTATGCAACACTCAAATCCATTGTTATTTTCATCTTTCTTCCTTCAAACTGTTTTAAAGAGATTTCTTTCGTGATCCTACTTTTCATCCAGTGGGTGAGCACAATCTGGTCTTCATTTAAATGTTTTCCAATTTAATAGTTTGCAACTTACTTTGACCTAAAATAATAAACCTCTCTAATGGCATTTATGTTTTCTGTAGAAGTTAGCCTGAATTTATATGTGAGTTCCTTAAAAAGCTCATACTAAAAGAAAAGACTATCTGCAAAAAACCTCAGAGTAACTTGTGGGTGAAGTGGCCCACCCCAGTCAGACACAGTCGGAGGTGGGATTTGGGCCTCGGAGCAAACAGCAGCTGCAGGCTGGGAGGCACAGTTACTCTGCCCATGTGAGGGATTGAGATGTGTGCTAAGCAGTGCCCAGAGTTTGGTGGTTTGAGAGTTTTGGGCACTCTGCCACTTTGTGAAATGCCTCTGAGTTTGTTAGGGTGTGGACAGGGGCTTTCAATTTATCCAACTAGAAACCGTGGTTAAGAGGGGTGTTTGGTCTGACTTGAGCCACCAGCCAGGTGGGATGTCCCTGACACTCCCTGGTGCCTGGCCACCATCATCCCCTTCGCCTCTCTTCACAGTGGACAGTTGAGGACCAGCAATCACAGAAAGATATACCTGGTTTTACCCCTTCTGATACACAGGAGAACTTTTGTGACTCATCAAACTGTGCACAGAGATGGGATTGATGGGCAGAAGGGCTTTTAAATGCTGCAGTCATGACCTGACTGCCAGGGAGGGAGTGACAAGGGCTGGAGCACAGAAATTAGTAGAACTGTGTTTGTGTGGGTCCCTTATGTGTTAGAATTGGAACATCTATTGCCCTGTCTGGTTTTTTCCCTCGTGATTGTGGTAGTTTGGTCTAGGCCTTCCTTGGTGACCAGTTTGTAAGCAAGGAAGGGTCCAGATTTACCCAGTATTCCCTACGATTTTTTCATAAGCCAGGCTATAAGAAGAAAGGAGGAGAGGCCTTCGCTCTCTTTCCTTCTGGCGGCTTGGAGGTGCAGGTTCCCTGCTGTTGAGTCTGCCGTGTTGGGGAGCGAGGCCTGGTGAGGCCTTGTCGACCTTGGGAGGCGGAGGTTGCCGGCGATCGTCCCGGAGCGACTCTCGGTTGTCCCAAGGAGAGTGGTGGGATATTTCTTTGCTAACTCTTTAGTTACTAGATATTGGGCTACTAATCAGGATATATATATTTTTTATTTTGGTTTTGTTCCCTTTCCCTTCCCCCTTCCCTTTCCCTTGTGAAATTGTATATATATTTCAATTGTATATACCTGTAACATAAGTGTAAATATATTTTTATATATTACTTTATCTATCTCTCTCTCGTTTCGGGTTTTCTTGGTTGCTTTTTCTCCCTCTTCTCCCTGAAGTTTGGGGGGGGGACAGGGACTTCTTGTGGTAAGGTTTTGAGACTTGGCAGGGAGCCAGCTTCAAACCATATCAGTGATGTATTATTTTCCATATTCTGACTGAGGCTGTTCTATGATGATGGTTGATAACTTGATGATTTCACAACTCGTAAATCATTATCTTAGTACATAGTGTCTGTTGGCCCAGGTAATGCTGCCTTTAGAAAACGTACCAGATCTCTCTTAGTTCTGTACACTGACATAATACCTCATAACTATATATTCTCTTAGGTTCTGTCAAGATAAGTTCATTAATATGCCCAATCATAAAGATTCTTATTGTTACAGTTTCTGAGGTTTCCAATGTTCCTGTACTCTGGAGCAGATTGTTTTACTTTATCTCTGTGCTGCTGGTTTATCAGTTATCTGCTAGTGACATCCTCAGAGGGGTTTGATAAGAACCTGTGGACTCTATGAAGTGTACTGAATGGAGGGACAGCTGCTGGGAGATCACTATTAATGCTGTGAGCTCACAAAGGTGAGGATGCCTGTTTTGAGGTAAGGAGAGCAGCTGGATGAGTTTCCACACACAGCTGAGGCCTTGCACAACAAGTTAAGATTGTGTCCATCACAGAACATCTCGGGTGGGAAGGAGCCTTGTGAGGTCTCTAACCTCGCCTCCTGCTGAAAGCAAGGTCAGCAGTGGCACCAGAGCAGGAGCTCAGGGCTTTGTGCACGCAGGTGCAGAAATCCTTTGTGACAGAGGAGAAGGTCCTGGTGTAGTTCTCATGTGTTCATCAGGGAGGTGACTGGCACCACAAAGGAAATGGGTGCTGTACCATCAGCATCAGAACGTGTAACACAACACACACACACTTAAGAACAGAGAAGAATGTCTGGCAGAGGGAGAAGGGTGCTACATATACTTTAGTTTCCACTTGACACTGCACTTTCACCTGATCAGATCACATGTAAATTTAGAGTATAAGAAAATGAAAACAAAATGATCCATATCTGGTAGAAGCTGATAATATTTATCTCCATTTTATAGATCAAGCAGTTCAGGCAGAACACAGTGGAAAGCCCGATGTTAATTTGTTTAGTGTCAGTGTATGTGTTGATCCCGAGAGTTCAACCACATTAACTTTTTGTATCAAACTCCAGGTGAAGAACTATTTGATTTTTGGTTTTTCCTACTGAAGAAGAGAATCTTATCTCTGCCAAGACCCTCCAGCAGGCATGACCCAAGTGATACAAGCAGGCATGACTTTCACTGTTAAATCACTGGTTCTCTGAGATGAAGGACATCAGATATTGCACAATAGAATTTTTTAATGTGAAGAGCCTCTTAAACTGACAGCTAGTTATTTAATAGAAGATCATCCAAGAATCTAAGAAGTTTAGCTTTCAGCTGTATCACTCATGGTACTTTAACTGGGAGTTAAAGCACTTTGCCTCTGCTTTAATTTTTTAAAATAAGATAGGAAATCCAACCAATAAAACAATGCAATAATCCTGTCTGGGAGCAATAAACACATGAACCAGAGTTTCCATATCCTGCCGTGATAAAAGAGGTGTAGCTACTATTGTTTAAGGATGATAGAAGGCAGTTTTAGTTACTGTGTCGAAATCAGTCTCTGGAGATAAGAATGCAGAAACTCCCAAAGTGTTCAAAACCAGGTGGTATGTATTTTAGTATTAACTAACATCCATGAAATGGTCTGGATTTTGCAAGGCTTAGTTTGCGTTGGCTGGAAATTTGGATAGAAATCTGTGACACTGAGGGGAACGTTTTTCCCTCCGTGTAGCCTGTACCTTCACACCACCTGCATAGTGAAAAGGCTTCCTGTTCCAGGTCATTTTTAATTACTGGATATCCTGAAAGAAGCAAACACAGCTTGTTTGTGGTCGGCATGAATAATCTTGGCACCTACTGCTGGTGATTACTTACAGGAGACCTGAAAGCCTTGTAGAGGACTTGCCCATTCTGTGGGAATGAGAGTTTTGTGATGCAGCTCTCAGAAGAATGAAGGGGTTTTGGTTGTTTGCAATTAAAGCCTCTAACAAGTAATTTGTCAATCAGATTTCAAATGGAGTAATTTATTTATGTTTTAAGGACAGTGGTTAATAGTTCCAGAGACTAGTAGGAATTAACTTCAGTATCAGGTAAATTAAATCCAGGTGTCTCAAAGGACACCCACCTTTAAACCAGCAACTGACTATGCAGTAAATCTGATGTGTTCAAGAGAGATGTTGGCATTATTTCAAAATCTAGTAATTTTTAATTTTGACACAAAGAAGTTCCTGTTGGTATAATCATTTCCCCTCAAGGTTAGTAATTCAAGCATGTGCCAGTGCAAGAGTGGAGGGTCGTTTCCATAGTTTCAAAGTGAATGAAATGCAAAAGCTGAAGATTGCACAAAACAAAAGTAAAGGTAATTTAATAAATATTTCAAATTTTAATGGTCATCAATAATTAGTCATTAGCATTAAAGCTGTCTACACTCAAGCAGCCCCCACCATTATTTATTTTTACTGATTTATTGCTAAAAGTGTGTGCAGAGTAAATCTCTAATCTTTTAAATAACTTCCTGCTAACTCATAGCTTTGATGTTGCACCTGGAGGTCATTCGTTTGGGGTTTTTTAAGCTTAAGTCATTGAAGATGGGAAAGATTAGTTAAATGTGAATATCACAGAACTTAACAGTTGAAACTGTTGGGAAATTTCTGTATAGCTATTTGCAGCTCAGAAATCTGAATAAAGGAGTCTCTGTGCACTGGGATAGGGCAACGTTTTGCTTTAATACTTTACAGATTTTTGGAACAAAATGCACCAGAACTGAAAAGCAGCATTTTTTGCTGACCTTGTTGGAAAGCTAATGCTGTTTCTGGGAAATAAATGAAACAAGCAGTTCTTTGTTGGCTGAAGTGGAGAGAGAAAAGGAGGGCAGCCCAGTCTTTTTTTCTCCACAGTGTCGTGACTAAGTCAGAACTATAATATGGCTGGACTCTTTTTTTTTTTTAACCTCTGTAGACATTTGTTTTTCATCAGACTGTGTTGTGTGATACCTGGTGCTGACCAGTTTATCTGAATTCGGCTCTGGGCTGCCTACAAACAGAGCAGAAAGATCTACGGTTACATCCATACACTTCTGATACTTAAATAATAAAAGTTGGCACAATCAGTTCAATGCATATGTCAGAAATAATTTACACTTGCATGTTTTGGCTTCTGCAACTTGCAGAATCCCTCACCCACAAAATAATCCTTGCTCAGTCTATATCCAGCAAAGTCATCAAAAGAAAGGTCTCCTACAATGTCAGGAAACCAAATTCACTAGAATATCATTATTAATTTAAAAGCAAACAAAAGCAGTAAAAGCATTCTTTCATTTTTCATCTAACTGGTAAAACAAAATTACATAGGTCTAGCTTGAGATGTGAACTAAATAGTTGCAACTTCATGGACTTTATGTGGGCTTTGCACTACCTACATGTAAAAAAGCTGCCTTTAGACTCAGACTGGCCCTAGAGATAGCCCAGGACTAGTCCACGCCTGGTCCATGCAGCTAGGCTTGATCTGCATCAGTGATAAATCTGGGTCCTGAACAAACCATAGAGTTAAGATTTTGAAAATTCACTGTGTTTCACTCCTGGCTTATCTGGAGGATATCAATGCTGGATGCTATTCTTAGCACCATAAACAGGAAGAAATTTGTCTTGGTTAAGTCAGGAGTCTGCACAGTGTCCTTGGATTGCTTAATATCAGAAGTGTTGGGCTTGCCTGTGCAATTGCAGACTTTTTCACTGGAAATGCCTGATACCAACAAACACTACGTTTACACAAAACTATGAGGTGCCCAAGGGTTTTATGGCACCAAAAATTTTAAGGTGGTTCTGTTCCTCACAGTCTTGGACTGTTGTGTACAATATGAAAATTTTCACCACTACCTTCCTATGGTCGCCAGGCCACATTCCCAGTCAGCCTGTCCATTTTTGGATTCCCAGGTCCTTTAACTGGTACCGTGTATGTTTTTTACTGGAAATATGAAGATGGGGAAGGAAAAGAGGGAACAGTTCCCTCCATGGTTTTGGATGGCTTTTGGGTTGCATTGCTGGGAACTGATACATTTTACTCAAAAATTAAAGCAGGTGCTAACAGAGGCTATGCAGTTTCCCCTCTCTGTCTCATTTTCCTCCTGTTTTTCCCAATTCTGTTACTGAGGGGGAAACATTGCTAGAGGGAAGGGATGGTTCTGTTTCTATAAGCAAGTGATACCTGCTGTCTGAGGTGCCTTTTAACTTTATGGCACGGTGGCACCAGACTGACTGTGGATCTACACAGAGACTTGCAATTTCTTTCATGGAAGTTCTATGAATAAAAATGTCCATCCTACTGAGAATTCTGCTCTGATTTATAGATTCTGAATTTGATCAGAAAAGATGATGTTGATTTAAGTAACATTAATAGTTTAAGCGCATTAAGTTGCTCAGCAGCAGCCTTCTCTCAGCAAGTGAAAGGATTTACCTGGGTGTAACTCAGGTTTGCTTACAAAAGGTCCCATTTTTCACCTGCCACCTGTGGAGTTCTTTCCCTGCCGAACGTTGGGAATATCCTACCAAAGGAGGGGAATTAATGATGGGGTTATTTCCAAATCTGAATACCCTAAGAGATAAAGTTCCAGTTGTTAATCTGCTGGTAGTTATTCTTACAATAATTAATTTAGATCTGTCAATAAAGAAAATGTTAAGTTGAAAACAGTTTTACTAGCTTACGGCTTATATATACGTATTTGTGGAGGAATTTCCAATTACAAAACCCTTGCATGTCATTTACTACATCATTAAGTAAATATTTGAACGTGCCAGGATGAATATAAATACTCGCTATATTGTAAGCTTTCTTGTTTGATACACACGGAACATTAACAATCATTTATTAAGCAATTGCTAGTGCATATCTTGCCAGCTGGAGTAGTTCTCTCAGTCGTTTGAAATCCAGTGGCTCTAATGCTCTGTGCTGTGGGTGAGCAGTGTCAGTGCAGTCCCAGGCAGGCGCTGAGCTGTCGTGTCTCCGCAGTGAACAGCGCGGTGCCGCTGCCCCCCAGCCCAGCCCTGCCGCCGCAGAGCCGCCCCCCGCAGCCCCCTGCCCTGCTGGCCCTGCCCGGCACGCTGACCACGCAGCAGCAGCAGCAGCAGAAGCTGAGGCTCCAGAGAATCCAGCTGGAGAGGGAGCGAATTCGGATGCGTCAGGAGGAGTTACTGCGACAGGTAATGCCAAGGATACTCTTACTTTGTTCAAGAGATTTTACGTCAATGCGTCCAAATTTTTACCAAGTACAGTTAGTAGCTCTGTTACTTTATGTCAAAATTAACCATGGGTTTAGGTGAGGATAACCACAAAACTAATATAAATAGATAATTTCATTTTTTTCTCTAAAATAGCACTGAACAGAACACAGAATGGTCATCAGTCAGAAGTTACAGAGCTGGAGTCTTTCTTACTGGGTCTAATAGTCTTGTAAGAACCAAACTCTGTTCTGCATCTGTTTGTGAGCAACTAGAGCAACTACCGATTGATTGGCAGTTTAGCTTGGTTTGCACAGGAAACCATGTTCGTGCTTCACTGAAAATAAAGGCAGAACATACAGAGTTGTTCTTGACTCTGATCCCAACTCTCTTATTTGTACCCTTTGCCTTTGAGTTAAAATAAAATCACATTCACATCTTACATGAATACGTCTGATCTGAAAACTTGCAAGAGTTGGTTATTTGTGGATGTTTTGTTTATTGTTCTATTTCTTAAGTTTCAGCTCTATATAATGACTCACACTGTACAAAATAGATATGTAACTTCCTTTAGACTGCCTAAAAGAAATAAAGTTTTAACAATTGTGTTCCGTTTGTTATGGATGATTCCACTAGTGATGTTGAGTTTGCATGACATATTAATCAGATTCCTTAGTGAAAAAAAATAACCTGTTTCTCTCAGCAACAGCATGAAAGAACTACAGTCTATCAAGAAGAATACTATTATTTGTGGCCTTGCAAATGCTGCAGTTGACAGTTCTAAGTACCTTTAAAAATAGTAACTTTCACAAGATCAAGGTGGTGGTTTCTGACATGGGCAGTAGTCTCAAGTCTTTTGCATACCTTTGCCATCAGGAGCTCAGAACGCGATAGAAATGGGTGTGGGAAGAGAGTGGGGATATCTGGTATGAGCTTAGTCATCACTGTCATCATGCTGACAGCATTTTTACTATTTTTACTTTCTTTGGCTCTGTTCTTGCTTCAGGACAAGAGCAAATTAAGCTTCAAAACAGTTGTACTCAAGGGCTGGTTTCCCTGCTTTACTGCCTTTGAAAGTGATACATGCACAGCACTCTGCAGCTGTGCTGTACTCAATCAAGCCTCCAGCTTATTATGCCCAGTGACACGCCGCCCCGGGGTGTTTGCTGGAGCTCCACAATGCATGAAGCAGGATAGCATCACTTTGGAGTACTAAAGTTTTCAGAACTTGTGTAGCTCTTAGGGAGGAAAGCAAGATGCAAAATCCATCCTTCTTAACAGAATGCTGTGAACTTCCTGCCAGTAACCTGGGCATCCTGATCCCTGGCAGCTGAGAAGGACGCGATGAACTCCTCTGGAGTTGCCGGTGTCCAAGTACAATTACTCCCACTCTGACCCTCCACCGCTGTTTTTGCTTTTCTAGTGTAACCTATCTAGGGGAAGAATGCTGAGTAAGTGTGTACACTGCTGCCAGCAGCTGTGAGGAGGCACAGAGTGTTTGAGTGAGAGGGGAGGGATTCTTTGGAGGGTCACAAACCTTTCAGCCCAGCAGCAGCTGCTGGCTCCCCACAGCCATTCCTGGCAGCAGCTGATGAGGTGGAGCAGCATGCCCAGCTGGGAGGAGAACACAGCTCTGGGAGCTCATGGCTTAGGGAATTTGTTTCCTTCTTTGTCCTCCTCTTCATGTAGGTAATTGGTAAAACCCTAGAACTCTAGATTGAGTACATGCAAGAAGGGCAGCATTTCTGAAAACCAGTATGACATCTTCTACTTAAAGGTTTCCTTACTGACTTTCATAATTCTATAAAGAGTTAATGTTCTTTCCTACTCATCTATTTTTGTCAGCTTTCCCAAGGAAAAAAGAGAATTTGATTGCTGCTTAACAGCTTCTTGGAAATGGAAGTCGGTAGAGGTGATGTCAGTCAGAAATCTCTGAAAGGAAGGGCAGGAAAGGTGCCCCAGCACTTCTCTGTGTGCACCAGGGCCATCCTGCACTGTGTTTGGAAGGGTACAAATAGTCTCAAAAAAGCAACGCTTCTCAGAGGCTCCTTTCTGATCCAGGGGATTCTACTGCATAAATGCATCCACAGAAAGTTACAGGAGTTCAGAAGAGGCTGAAGAAGCAGTGGGGGAAGATGCAGAGGAACATTCATTGCTGTTTTGTCCTCACAGAGTAGACCCTGGCCTGCTATAGCCTCAACAGAAAAATGCCCCTCTGTGCTCCTTTCACTGCACACACTGGCCCAGGGTCTGATTTACTGGTGGCACAGGCAAGGTCTACATCTCTTGCTTCCCACCCTAAGCATGAGGACTGGCAAAAGAGGAATTGCAGTGATCAGCAATGTAAACTCAATATAAAAATGCTCTCACTCATCTCCTCCAGCTGGAAACGAGGGTTTGGCAACTAAGGATGGAGCTCAGATTGGTTCTGCCAAGGAGGGTTCCAGGAAATGTGACAAAGATTTTCTGCATTTGTCTGGCATACAGCTAAAAAGAAGTTTACATCAGAACTGTGTTCAGAGGCTTTGAATCATTCAGGTCACTGCAGTGCTGTGAAGCTTTTAAAGAGTTTTGCAGATAGCTACTGATGAAGCTTTTTGACATGGCTTTGTGATGTCAGAATACTGTGGTGTTTTTTAATTTACTCTATTTTGTTATTCATTTTGAAAGTCCTCTTTGGGTTTTTAAAATAGCGTGTGCCATAGTGCCAGGCAGATCTTTAAGGACATTTGGTCCTTTCTCAACTGAATGCCAGAGATTGTCTCTGCTGGCCAAAGGGGAGGGACCCTCCTGCATTCAAAGGCTGAGGCTGTAATAACATTGCTGCTCAGAGGGTGTGGGAAGTCTCTGGTATTTTTTGCCAGACTTTTTTAACCTAGGATAGGGGATTAACAAATATTCCTCTTAAAAACCTTGTAGTCATGCTTAGAATAGAGAACAGGACATAGCAGACTATCATGCATCTTTGGGCGTTGTGTACTTGATCTGTTGCTACTGATCATTGCTGTGATAATGTCAAAGAGGTGAAGGAATCTGACATCTCTAACAGTACTAAAACTACAGTGTGACTTCTGAACAAATGACCTGCAGTAGAGGAGGAACATACGTCATGTATGGTGGAGCCAGTGCTCTGTCTTCTTCCCCAGTCAGATCTGACTCCAATGTGCAGGAGTCTGTTGTTCCACATTTTAAAGTACCCATGGAGTTAATATAACAAGCAATATGCAATATGTTGAAATAAAGACACAGGAGGTGACACGCCATTCCCCAAGGGACAGTAGATCAAGTAATAAATGTCATGTTTCTTGCAGCAAAGAAGAGACAGGAACTTAGATTTTGTAAATGATTGTGTGCATTTTTCTTTAGGGTGCTGCAGGTTTTTCAGCTCAGAAGTGTTTTGCTTTGGAAAGTCTGTCTAAATCTTGTGTGGCGGTAGCTGTTATTCTTATATTTTAAAAAAGTGCTGAGAATATCTGCATGTAGACAGTTAAAAAAGACACCTACCCATTCTCTGAGGTTTGTGCTTTTTCACAGACTCCAGCTGATTAAATTCTAAATAGGAACATTACCATTAGAGTTGTCACTTGACAAATGTAATCATATACATGACCTATCATAGAATCATAGAATCAGTTGGGTTGGAAGGGACCTCCAAGATCATCAAGTTCAACCTTGATCTACTACCACCGTGGTTACCAGACCATGGCACTAAGTGCCACATCCAGTCTTATCTTAAAAACCTCCAGGGATGGAGAATCCACTACCTCCCTGGGCAGCCCATCCCGATGCCTGATTACCCTCTCTGTAAAGAATTTCTTCCTAATGTCCAACCTAAATCTCCCCTGGCACAGCTTAAGACCCAGCCCTCTTGTCTTGCTGATAGTTGCCTGGGAGAAGAGACCAAATCCCACCTGGCTACAACCTCCTTTCAGGTAGTTGTAGAGAGTGATGAGGTCTCCCCTGAGCCTCCTCGTGCATAAGCTGTTAAGAATCTTCCGACAGTTCTTAACACTTGCTAAATAATGAAACCATCTAATGTAAATTATAATTTATCAGTAAATATATTGATAATTTTATTATAAAGAAGAGATCAGACCACTCCTCCTCAATGAAAAGAATCAATTGAAAAGATAGTAAAACATCATATTCTAGACTCAACAACCTGTTAATCTTTTCTCTACTTGGGAGAATGAATGACTGATTCACTGGGAAAAGTTTTCTACTAGGATTTAAGTGAAATATTTACTTTGCTTATTTCATTTAAAAAAAAAAGTTGAGAAATTAGGTTAAAACCAGATCCAGCTTGATTATTTTGAGGTCTTAGGTTATTTGTTTGGAACATCCTGCTGGAGCCAGACGACCTCTGCACCACTAGATGTCATGGGTGTTTTGCAGAGATAATGCTGGAAGAATTTATCTTTCAAGAAGAGTTGTGAAACAAGTTTCCTTTGTCTCTGATTGCTTGTTTGTCGTCCTGCAGACATGAGACGGGTCATGAGGCAGATGCTTATTATGAGGCAGAGGGTTCATCCTAAAGATTATTGGATCACAGTCTTGGTTCCAGTGGTTTTCTTCTGGCATGTTAAGTACTTTATGGTTGCTGAACTCTGGGACTGGCTTCCAGATGTGGTAAAACTGACAGAGGTTTTGTGGGGCTTTAATCCAGCACAGGGGGTGTGAGAGATGCTGTCTGTCTACATCAGGATTTTCTTCAAATCAGTGTAAACAAATAGTCATCAGTGACATCCTTCAGAACTACTTTCCTCTTGTGTACATGTTATGTGGTCACTTGTTACAAGACTGCAGTACTTCTGGGCTGTTGGAATAACCCTTCTTGTATATTTATTTGCCTTTTCAGGAAGCTGCTCTATGCAGACAACTTCCTATGGACTCGGAAAACATGGTCCCAGTTCAGACAGCTGTGAACACCCCTGCCATGACACAGGACATGAGGCCTATTACAAATAATGGATCCGATCCTTTCTTGAACAGGCAAGTTCCTTCTTCATTAGGCAATTGCTTCTGTTGCCTTCTCTAGACTGTTAAAGCTGTATCTCTAAAGTAGTTCCTATATCATCTTCTTTTGCACTCACTGTAAACAGAGGATGTGGCTGAATGGCTGACCCAAAATCTTTCAGTTTATGCTTCAAGAAGGAATCTTAGAAAAATTAATAAATTGTAACAGATGGTTTTAACTGTACTGTTGGGGTATGTGGAAGACATTATGTAGAATATTATCTAAGTATTAATGCACTCAATTTTTTAGGCTATCAGAACTGGTTTTGTGTGTATATATATATATTTATATATATATATATATATATATACACATGTGTGTATTTCAAAATTTAAGAGTGGCCTCACTGCAATTGCTTTGTTATTTGGGCTGATGTGACCCAAATATGATGTTGGCTAATCAGTGGCCAACAGTTGAGAATGAGGCTTAATGACTCAGTATCTAACTTTAAAATGGAGCCTACTGTGCTCTCTTCCAACACTGTGCTCAGGGACTGTGTCTACCAGAGCATCTTTACTGAGGCTTTTTCATGTTTCAATTTATAGTGGGCCATACCATTCCAGGGAACAGAGTTCGGACAGTGGCTTGGGATTAGGATGCTACAGTATACCAACAACACCTGAAGATTTCCTCAGCAACGTAGATGAGATGGATACAGGTAGAATATTCTGATTTAGTTTAAAGTATAGTCATATTAATAACTTTGTGTTATAACTAGTAATGTTTTGTAATTGCATAACTGAACAATAATCTCTGGCTTTCCTATGTGAGAGAACAGCCTGAGACTGAGGGAGGAAATGCCCAGAAGGTGCTTGGTGCCCAGAAGGTTCTCAGCTTTAGCTTAAGTCCAGATTCTGCCCTTTTACCTTTGATCGATATTAAACAAAATGAGTAAAGTTGAAAAATGCAAGCCTTAATTTCTGTTTTCATGCCATTGTCCAAGGTAGGGGGAGTAAGAACCTGATCTTGGGTTACATGTACAAATCACTGCATTTTCTAACTCTGGGAAATCAGTCTCATTAGTACACCTCTTACAGTGGCAAAGTTGGATTTGCCTTCAAGCAGAATGTATTTTGCTAGTTTAGGTTTTGGTATGTATTTATTTTATATTAATGTCCTCATGGTGTTTAGAATACTGAATTAAATTACTAGAAAACCAACAAGCTTTTTTCCAGAGAGTGGAATTCTCAGAACTTCCTCACCTTAACTTCCTTTTGAAGTCATCAGAAGTTCTAGATTACCCAGAGTGAAAGGTTTCTCTATTAAAGGTTTCCATGCTTGTTATTATTAATTTATTTTTTAAAAAGTACTATTATAGAGCTAAATTGCTGTAAAGCATGTTTTTCAATTATTCCCCATGGACAGCATTGCCCTGGTGCAGAGAACAGGATGGATGTGTACATGAGGCTCCTCTGCTGCTCCCTGGGCAGACCAGGGAACAAACTTGGAACCGTCCTTGCCTCCGAAGTGGAAGGCCAGAGCTGGGTGCTTTGGGCACTGCTGAAAGGGCCTTTCGTGTTTTTGAGAGCAAAGCAAGGATGTGAAGAGTACTCTTAGAAGAATATGCATTCTGCAAATACAGTTTTGAGTAACTCCTATCCCATGTGGTGGATAGGAGTGCTCACAAGTGTTCATGGGAAAGGGGGAGTCTGAATTTTAAGTCAATTCTGTTGTTTTAAGTCAATTTTGTTGTTTTAAATTACCCACAAGAACAGTTTGGTATTTCAAAAGTTCTTCTTTACTTTTCCTAGGAGAAACTATACCACAGACAACAATGAACATAAATCCACAACAAACACGTTTCCCTGATTTCCTCGACTGTCTTCCAGGAACAAATGTTGATCTTGGGACTCTAGAGTCAGAAGACTTGATCCCTATTCTCAATGATGTGGAGTCAGTACTCAACAAAAATGAGCCCTTCCTTACCTGGCTGTAATCAGACAATGCTGTTTGGGCCTACAATGCAATTCACATTTCTTATTCCTCTTGAGATAGAAGCAGAATATCTGAAAATCCTCAAGAGATACAACGTACTGCCTTAATGAGTTTTGCTACGTCGTCTTTACGATCAGTTTAATTTCTGCCTGGATTTGATTGATAACAATTTAAATATAAAATACATATTTTATATATATACACACACATATACATATATATACATACATGCATATATATTTCTTTTTAAAAAGCACACTACTTTAGACATCTGTGTACTTCTTTACCTTTTCAGACCAGGCAGTAACGTTTCACTTTAAGGACAGAAAGTGGCTGATGTTTGTGCATGTCCGTGACTGATCTCCTGGATATTGACTGACATCACAGACCCTTTGTGAACCACAAAAGCTAACTGCTAGGTCAGTTGGTTCAGAAAACATGCACAGCATCAGGCCAGGAGAGCAGTTTTATTACTGTGTTTATGACAATAGTATCAGAAACTTTTTTAAATCAACTTACTTAAGCCTTAAAAATCTTTTTTTTTTAGATCTTAGTAACTAACTGTGCTGTATGGAATACAGATTAAATCTGATCCATATGAGCCATAGTAATTCTCATTATATATTTATAAAGGCACAAACAATACTGTAGCAGTTTCTTTTTTTCAGTATATTACTGTATAGTTTTCAGAAAAGAAATACTTCCAATCTGAAAGTACCAGAATTGTTTAGCAACCTTTTTACACTAAAATATTGTTGCAAAAGAAACCAGGCTGGTACTGACTGCTGCCTTTTAGAAACAAAGCAATGTATTATAAACAAGCATTTAAAAAAAATTCTTAGATTTTTATGTTTATTATATTAAGCACTACAATTTTGTAACTTAACACGTGAACAAACAATTTTTTATATATATATAAAATCTGTGGCAAGTATCTTAAGTGAAAAAATATTCTTTTAAAGTCAGGTCTGGAAAGCGTGGCACAACTCGTTAATGTTATACATAGTGGGAAAAACCCCTTCCTCGTACTGTTTTCAGTAATGTTTTTAACTGACAATGTCAAAATACATGTAGTTGTATACATGAAAAAATGCAGTACCTTATCAGGCTACTGCTAAAGCAGCATTGGGACGTGCCTGGTAAAGCTGCTCAGTTCTTGTGTCTTTCACTTACTGTAGTTGGTGCACAGGACATGAGGCGTGTGCTCTGTGTTTCTGCCTGTTATGTAGCCTACAAACACCTCCTTACCAGAGGTTTGGGACTGAGAAGGCATCAAGGACATTAAGCTTGCAGTTCCCCTGAAATGCAAATGAAGTCCTGAAAATTCTTAAATATTTTGAAATTGTTTTATTTATAATCTATGAATTTACATTTTTTTATATGGAAAAATAGATTTGTTTATGAAAGGCATTAAAACTTTTCTCTAAGCTTAACCCAGGCTATATAAAGAGAAGAGATGTAGCACTAAGTGTAACTGTGTGTTTATCACGTCTGATAACACTTAACAAGATCTTACTGATGCGCCAGAATATTGATCACTAAAGACTTTTTTCCATCTGGTTGGGTGAAGGTAGGTGAAAAGGTCAGAGGTGAAGTGGTGGTAATACAGAGTAGGTTTGGAAGACAAATGATGAGGTAAAAAATGTAAATCCTTGCTGGGAAGGGTGGCTGCAGACAGGGACACAGCAAATGGATCTCTGGTGTTCAGTGAAAAACTTAACTGAAGCACTCAATAAACAACCCCATCTGTGGTGAACTGCTGGGTGTACGTGGTGCCACAGGATAAAAAGCACACATATTGACATTTTAGAAAAAAGATGGAAGGCAAAGACCTACAGTTGTGAAGTTGTATTACATAGGGAAAAGTAGCTTTTTTAAATGTTTTTGGTTGGTTCTGGGTTTTTTTTAAATAGAAAAAGAGATGTTACAGCAGGGTTGTGTCTGCACAGAATTTAATTACTGAATGGGCATTGCATTTCTTTTACTCTTTTGGAGGAGCTATTACTTGGGGGGGCATGTTAATTATTTTTACTAGTGCTAACTTTTGAGATAGCACAACATTTCTTTCCAACAAACAGGGGACCGGGCAGGGCTGACCAGTATTACTGTAATTAGGTTTAATCTCTCTCTTTTAAGGATTTCTTCAGGTTGTCAGCCTAGATGAAAAACAGATGATCCTAGGGCTTTGTTCTTTAGTGCCATGACTGGTGTTGGTAAAGAATTGGAGGTCTTTCGGCCAGCACGCAAGGCCAGGTTGCCAGCACTGCTCAGTTGGTGTGAGAAGCTGATGCTGTCACTGCTGGAAGGACCCGCAGCAGCTCCAGGTCTGAGTGCTGGTGTGATCCAGAGGATAGTGCTCATCAGTAGATTATGGGTAGAGAATGCAGTTGGTTCATTTGCTAGCAAGTCTGCACCATTGAACATGTGAGTTTGTTATAATAAAAGCTATTCCGAGCTGGTTGGCTCTGGACTGCTGGGAATGCTGATTCCTGCCTGGCCCCACTCACTGTTGTCAGCCAAAGGCTGTACTTCCTACAGGGAAGACTGATGCAGCTTTCTAGTGAAGTCATATCAGATATTTATCAGAATTGTGAACCTGCAAGCTTGATTCCTTTTCATTGGTGTTTCTGGTGGTTGAGTGTCTTGGTGCAAAGACCTTAAAATGGTAAAGCAATCATAAACTGTGTTTCCATGTTACTTCCATAAAAAACCAGCAGCAGATCTGAAACAGGAGGGTGCTGTGCAGAACAACACTTCAGGGTGAAACAGCTGCCAGAATCTTAGGTCAGATCTTTACTCAATCATGAAGCAAATTGTGCTTAAGTTAAAAGTACAATTACGCTGTCAGCTTCTAATTTTTGTAATTGAGAGGGTGTATCAGGTGAAGTGTAGCAACAACAAAATATGTTTTTCAATGTTCTCTTTTTTAAAGAGATTTTGGCTTTAAACAGGGTTGTGGCAGAACTTTTCAGTATTCAAAGCATGTGTAATATGAAAATAAATTTATTGCTGACAATATTTCACTGTGTTATTTGAGATTTTGAACATTTACTGTACTAAATGTACACTGTCTATTTGTAGTATAAATACAACCAGTGTGCCAACTGGACAGTTTTGCCGTGACCATCCCTGAGGGTGGCATACGTAAGTCTTGGTGATACTGAAGTAATGGGATGTTGTTAATTACAGTTTGTATTCTGGTAATACTGTTAGAATGTAACTTGGGGAGGGATTGGATCTGACTTTTTGACAAATGCTGTTTGGGGGAAGGGAAGGATTTAAATGTCTATTTTAATTACAGAAAAATGTGGGTGGGTGTTCAAATAAACTTGTTTCCTAATATATACATCCACATACATGCTAGTTCTTTAACTATTTTATTTACTTTTTTAATTTTGTTATATGACATGTGTGAGCATTTGTTTATAATATTTAGTAACTTGCAATAGATTGTATGTATCAAAAGCAATGAGATCAAACAATCAGATCAAACTGTAGTATCCAGGGTTTGATTCTGGGATTTTTTTTTTAAATTATTTCTTTGATCTTGTACATGAAAAACAAATATAAATGAACTTGAAAGATTTTTGGATGCATATTGGTTTTTTAAATGTTTTGTTTTGTTTTGTTGGGTTTTAGTTTTTTGGCAGGTTTCAGTATGTGCTTCCCAGGGAACTGTACAACACTGCTTGGAATAAAGGTGCAGACATACAAATCTGTGAAAAAGGTATAAATGTTGAATAAAAATATTAGTACTTAGCAAGTCAAATGGTTATTTTACCGTTATCTTTCAGTTTATTAGTAGTTGTTGTTATGGCTGTTAGTGGTGGTTACAATTTTACTTGGAATGCTTATAACATGCTCCCTACTGCCACCATTACTTGTTTCTTTTAGTGGCACCTTGTAATTCATAATTCACTAACAACACAAGTACTGTTTTATGATTTGTTTAATACTGTTATCTCTAAACAGAATCTTTAGCACTCAGTCCATTGGCTGTTAAATGCTGCTTTGGGGGCTTAAAAAGTGCCTTAAGTCTGATCCCTTATTCAAGAAGTTTCTTAAATTCTGCGTTAAGAAAATACCTGTCTTCTTTCCTAGGAGCAAGCCATGAAACCTAAACATCCTGGGATTCTGTTTGAATGTCTGGTCTTTACTGTCAGGGCACGTGACATGAGTCATTCAAGATCCAGTTCAGCTGTTACTATTAATTAATTTTAATAATTTTTCTTGAATCATTCTCTTCCATAATTTATTAAAGTTAATTGTTAGAATGTGTCTTAACGGTATCTTGCATTTACATAAAAGAGATCTGGAGCCTCCATCGAACATAAATGCCAAGTGTATTAGCTTCTGACTGTGTTTGGAGACGTGATTGCTAGTTCGTGCTTTATTTACTCAGGAACACTAATCAGGTTTCTTTGGCAGAAATAGCGAATGTGTGTTTGTAAAGGTCATTCAGTTTGTTCCTAATGGTACCAGCTCACAAGACTTCAGAAGGTCTCTCTCCTTCCAAGCTGCTCAGCCATGCTCGCTACAGCCTTGCTGCTGCTGGGTGTTGTTACCCAGGAGCTGTGCTAAAACCACTCTTCAGGAGCGATTTCCTGAGGTTGGTACGGCCTGAAATCCCCGTGCTTTCAGAGGCCTGTCCGCACCCGGCTGTCCCAGACGGAGGGTGGAAGAGCAGCCACGGGCGGGCCCTCCATGGGTCCCTCACGCCGGTGCAGGTCGGGCCGCACCCACAGCCCCAGAGCCGGTGTCTGTCCCGGGCTGGCGGCTGCACATCACTCCGGCAATCCATGGAGGCCTGTCCGGAGGGCGTATGGTATATGGAAATACCAGCAGTGGTATTACAGTCTTTCTTAGCTGGTCCCCAAAACCTCAATCTTCCCTCAACTATTAATAGTGCTCGTGTCCCCATCAGGTCCCTCATAATTCCTAAAAGCACAATGGCTGGAGTCACACACAGTTTCCTGGAAAAATTAAGACTTTATGTTAGGGTGGGGTTGGCTTTGTTTTGTTTTCTTCAGAAAACAAGAATCATTGTAAACAGGTGTGTCCACAATTCTCTTCGGAGCGGGAGGGTGAGGCCGGGCAGGAGGTGGGCCGGCCGAGGTTCCTCACACCGCTCCGCCGGGCCGGGGCTGCAGCTCCCGCCCTCAGCTCGGCAGCGGGGCCGGGCCGGAGGAGCGACGCCGGCAGCAGGTAGGAGAAGGCGGCCCTGACCGTGGTCCGACCTGCGGGAGATCTTGCGGGTCCCATGCCCTGAGTGCCTCGCGGGGCCCGGGAGGCTCCGAGCGGGCTCTCGGCCCCGCGGGAGGCAAAAAGTGCCTACGGGCCAAAGCGGGAGAGACCTTTTTTGGTGCCGCTTTCTGCACAGACCTGTTTCCAAATAATGCCATGAATTACTCTAACTAGAACGGTTAATGAGCAAATTGTGTCATTTTCAGCGCCTGCTAAAGATTCTTCCCGGTTTGGATTGTTAGGCTGCACAGGTGGGGGCAGTCTGTATCTCAGCAAAGAGTCCTGCAGCAAACTGGCAATGAGGGGTGGAGGGTAACGGTGCTGCTTCGCAGGTGAAGATGTCTATAAGAAAGTCCCATTGTGTTGGCAGAGCTTTTGTAATTTTAGTAAAGCAGTGCGTCCTGATCTAGTGAAAAAGTAATTTGGCAAGAAAAAAGGTCAGAGGTGTTTTATCTGGGTTCTTATTCATGTTCAGTACTGTCATACCAGTGTCTACCCCCTGGGGCACAGACCCCACCTGTATCCCTGTAATGGAACAAGTCGGCCTTCCCACCCTCGGACAGCTGGGGTTGCTCCAGGGTTTGCCATTGTTTACCTTGCTGCTGGTTATACCATGAGTAATGTAGAATCCATGAAGGGGGAGCTAAAGTTGAACTGGGAACAGGTAATGAGCTTTCAAGACTGGAAAAATATTAGAAAACATCCCTTGCTCTGGGCTGAGCAATTTTTTTTGAAGTATATGTGAAGTATATGTTACTTCACTATTTTAGAAATGAACCTTTTGCAAAGAGTTGCCAGTTAAATAACGCATCATTCCCTGACAAGTCACACTGTGCTGTGGTTAACGTATCATTTTGTTGCAGTCTATTTATTGGAGATGAGCAATGAAGAGAACTCTTAACTGTATATACTTCAGCTGTGCAGGGACACCAGTTTTATCATGCTGAAGTGCGTGAGCTCAAAATCACATGTGTACACTCCACATGTAATCTGAGTTGTTTAATAACCAATGTGTTTCCTTTAAAGTAAGCTCTTGGCTGAAACAGTGCCACACAATGTCAAAGTTGCCGTGCTCTCAGTACCCTGGTCATCTGGTCACTAAGCAGGCAGTTTTTATGGGTGAATAAGCTTCAGTTAACATGGGCGTCTCTTGAGATTTTACAAACAATAATAATATTTTCCCTTTCTGCTACTAGGATTTCTACTTCTGTATTTTTGTATGTATGTTGATATTTGTACACACTACAACGGAGTGTGGTGTTCAAGTTGGTCAGGGCTCCTGAGGTCTGTTTTAACACTTCCAGTTATCCCTGGTTGTGATTTCTCTCTTACCATCATCCTTCTGTTCCTGCCTAGCACTGCCCTCTCTTTAACTGTGACTTCTCTTGCAGAAGCACCACTGGCCTGTTATTTCATTCTCTGTTACAAGGATCTATGATCAATCACTTTCCTTGATTTTACTGGACATTTAGCTCAGTAAAAACACAGAGCAATCTCCAATTACTGCAGAACTGACACTGAAACTAAGTGCTAGGGGACAGCCTCAGATGTTAGCCATAACTGAAAAGATTTGGGAATACTGTTGTTGCCGCTTTGAAGTGTGAGTTCAGCTGAGCTGCTGCTTCAGGTCCTTTTCCCTTGTTGGATACACCTCCAGGCCAAGGTGTGAATGGAGTCTGGATCACCAGATGAAACGTGTGTGCCTTGTGCCAATATCTCCCGTGTATTAGCTTGTGTTATAAAACCACCATGTAGCTGGATGTCTCTTGGAAGCACTAACTCATGCTTCCAACCCCAAACACCCATTTGTTTTGGGTTTGGGTATCATAGCTTGCTGTCTGTTATTTCTTGTCCTATGTCCCTCAAAGATTTATGTATTCTGTTTATTAATATATCAAAGTTGTAAACTATGCAACCACCCATCCCTTTGTTGAATGCTGATGAGAAACATTCCACGTCCCCAAAGGCTTCATATAAATAAAACAAGACAAATGCAAGATGAGGTGCAGGACAGCTGCTCACCACAGATGAAATAGATGTGAGATGGTTGCACAGTGGGTGGCGATATAAAGGGTACTCTCAAATTCCTGCGCAATGCAGTAGAACAGGTGGGGCAGACAGCTGTTTCTAAAGAGGGGTTTTTATAATTTAGCATCTTGCACAATGTATCACTGAGGCCACTTTGCCTCAGTTAATGTAACTCTCAGTACCTAAATCAAGCTATTTAACATTTCTTACATATGGGTCAAGAACTTGCAGTGCTTTTGAGTACTTTGTTCTTCAGATATCCCTAACATAGATACAAAGTACATGAAATACATTTTCTGGTTTGTGAAAATTTGTTTCAGAAATTTTGTGTAGAAGCAGTTGATTTGAACCCCTCAAATGTCTCCAATCCCTCTTATTTCCCTCTTGATTTCTTTGGGAAATACTTTTTTCTTTTTAAGTTTTAAAAGTTCTTTCTGAAAGGTATTTTTGCCTTTGAGCTCTCTGTTGCCTTTCCTATCTCTTTCATAGCACTATGCCAAACACAGCTAACTTGAACTTCTGCAAAAAAGATTAATAAATAGCATTTGCACTCATGTAGATTGGAAGCTTTGAGGAGTTACAAGCTACGTAACTGACCTGAATAGAAATTGTAACCCAAAATTGTATTTTGCCAGAGAATAGGCTCTTTTTAAATGGAAGCTGTTTTACAAAAATAAATATGAATGTGAGAGTTGAATTTCACTTATTTTATTCCACGATGAGGGGTTTCACAAAGGCTAGAAAGGGAGTCAGGGCTTCATAACATTGGTGAAGGGAAGTGCCCTTCATTCTCATCTTCTTGACCAGAGCCAGTGCATCTCAGGGCTGCCCTGTGGAGGGCTGCAGAAGGGATCTCTCAAGGTGAGGAGGGTTGTCTGCAATATTCATATTCTTTAGACAGTTCCATCTCCCTGGAAGAATAAAAATATGGAGGTAATTTAGTTGCTGTGACTTTGAAAGGATTTTATTATTTCTCAGTGGCAGCAGTGTACAGTTTTGTCTGTACTTTAGGAAACATGACTGGATGAAGGCTAGTTTAGTTTTTCAGACTGTCAGCTAGTCAGATGTACATATAACTGGTCAGTACACAAAATAACAGAACCATCAGTTGCTCACCCCACAACATCCACAGCATTTGCAGTCCCCACAGAGGGTTCCAAACAGCCCATTCACCACCTGAATACCACAGAGCACACCCTGGATCAAACTCATGATCAGCAGCAGGGAGAAGAGGGTCAGGTGCCATACGACAATATTTTCGGGTGCCAGACACTTGTTCCACAATGAATGGTCAGTGAGGTAATCCCTACAGGAGAACAAACAGGAAGAAGACAATGTTAGCTCACAGAGCGAGGGGTCTCTCACAGCTGACAGGTTGTGTCATGGCCGAGGTTCTGTTCACTTTGGCACGAATTTCCATTGCCACACTGGTGCTACGTATCTAGAACATGATTTCAGTTTAGTTTCTAGATCAGTTGAAGCAATTGATTTGAAAAGACAAGGCATCAGAAGGGAACAATTGGAGACAAGTTTTTCAGACATTTGAACAATTTGGTGTTCTTGGAAGAAAAGATCATAGTCAAGCATGTGCCAAATAGGTGTTATCTGTGCCAGTGTTTTGCCAGGGGTGTTTTTGCTGTTTTTACTTGATTACAGCATTTTTTGTTGGGGATGGAAGGGTGGTTGGGCATGCAATCCATTACCTCAAACTACAGTTGGGAACAAGGAAGTACACTGAAATAAAGTCAGCGCACACGGCCGGGGCTTGTTCAGCCTCTCACCCACCAGCACCCCCGAGCTGTTCTCCCAGGGCTGCTCTCGATCTGTTCATCCCCAGCCTGGACTGATACCGAGAGTCACCCTGACCTGGTGCAGCACCTTGCACTTGGTCTTGTTAAACCTCATGAGATTCCCACTTCTTGAGCTTGTCCGGGCCCCTCTGGTTGGCCCTGTCCTTCAGATGTCACCTGCACCACTCAGCTTGGTGTCATCCACAAACTTGCTGAGGGTGCCCTCGATCCCGTTGCCTGTGTCATTAGTGAAGATATTAAATAACACTGGTCTCAGTAGGGACCCCTGAGGGACACCACTTGTCACTGATGTCCATCAGGACTCTGAGCTGTTGACCACTACCCTCTGGATGCGACTGTCCAACCACTTTTCCATCTAACAGTTCACCCATCAAATCCCAAATCACCTCCCTGTCCTCCATGTGCCTCAGCACAGCTTTCAGGAGGGTCTGTTCCATGATCTCGCCAGGCACAGGGGTGAGGCTGACAGGTCGGTCATTCCCAAGGTCCTCCTTTCTACCCTTTTTAAAGATAGGGACAATGTTTCCTCTTTTCCAGTCACCTGGGATTTCACCTGACTGCCAGGACTTTTCAAATATGATGGAGAGTGGCTTGGCAACTGCATCAGCCAATTCCCTCAAGACTCTGGGATGTGTCTCATAACATATCACTTCTATTCATCTAGGTGGAATTTATCCCCTTATACTGCTTATCATGGCAAGAGTAACCTAGGAGGAGGCTGCTCATTTCTCTTTATTGGCTCCTTTGAAACTCAGTTGTTCTAATTGTACTTGCTGTTCTTTACATCCATGCTCTTGAGCCTTATGAAGTGTTGGTCTGTGTTGCTGGCAGTTCTAAGAGCTTCTGTATTTTAACCAAACAGTATAATTCCCATTTTTGTACAATGAATTTGGAAGTTGAATCATGTCACAAACTTAAAATATCCTTTTTTTCTGATTGCCTTGTCTTACCCATCCGTGAAAGGGTAGGTCCAGCTGCCTCCAGTGTTACATTTAGGGCCTTTGTTTAGGGCCACTGCTGACAGAATAAAGCAGTATCCAGCTCCCAGAAGTCCAACTGCAGCAAATATTATAGAGGAAAACATCTGATGAAGAGAAAAATAACGTTATTTTTGTTCTTACTGAAACAGTGAAATGCATCCTATTCATGTCAGTGTAAGTTCCCTAAATTCAGCTGTTACCAATCAAATAGTCAACTCCTGAACAGCTAAAACATATTAGTTTGCAGTTGCATAATAATGTGTAAGGCATATGTAATAGGTTTGCAGCATACCTGCATTGGTAAGGAAAAGCTTTCCCAGCGCTGATGTCCCGTACCTGAGGAGGACAGGCCGGGCGCTGGCAGCAGATGGCACTGCTCCCCTCTGGGCCCGCCTGTCCAGGCTCCCCTTCCCCTTCAGCAGCTGTCTTTCTCAGGAGATTACAAGCAAGACTGAAGCCTTGGACAACTCAGGGCATTTAAAAAAAAAATCTACATTATCCCTTTACAAGTTAACTTTGATATCCTGGTCACATTGGGACCAAATAATTATATTTTTCCTTCCCAAGTCTCTCTTCAGGTTTCATATTAGTATGCTTTTATCTCCTCACAAGTGCTTATCAGTGCTAGTTCTAGTACAATGGGGATGGATTGGAAGGTATGACTTTATTTTTCTGGCTTTCTATTACAGCATTTTCATTTTTACTTACTAATATGTAACTAAATCGTGCAAAAACTAATGCCCTGCTTGAATTCTGAAGCACTTATAGCCATTGTATTGGTCTGCAGTGAGTTGGGAATGTAGTGCCCAAATGCCAGAGTAATTTTTAAAACTGCCAGCACAAAATGTCTAAAGAGAACTGTTATGCTCTGCAAAACAAAACAGTGCAGATCTTTAAGAAATTAGTTTTAATTGTGATAGTAACTATGAGTATCTTGAGACAGCAAAAAGCAACAAAGCTTGTTGCTTTGTGGTACCTGTGGCACAACATCAGAGGCATAATACAATTTTTACAGCCTGCTATTTCCACTTCCCAGCACTCAGACAAATGGCAGAGCTGTGTGTCCCACACTTGAGACAGCGTCTGTCTGGTCTCTCAGTGACTGTGAGAGGGAGATACATCTATAATATTGGTAACAATTTTCCTTTTACTTTCTTTGCCATGTTTCCTTTCACTTACCGCAAACCTCTTTCCACAGCTCTGATTACCACAGCATCCACAGCAATCATTATTCTGAAGGCCCAAAAATACCAAGGCAGGGAAGATCATCTACCAGTAACAGAAATACAGTTTGAATTGGGATTAATTCAAGTTACATCTTCTTTTAGATATAATAGTTCTATGTATTTTTTTTCTTATCACTAGATTAAATTACTTATTGCCAAACTGTTGGATGACTTATAACTTATTTGTTTATCAAAGAGGAATTTGCAGTACTGAGAAAATTCAACAATGCAAGTCATGACTGGGGGTTGGGGGGAGGTAAGAATGTTTGAATTCATGTACTTACCAATACACCGGATCCCAAGATCCCTCCAAAGTACCAGACCTCATCTGTAATGTGTCCATTGTCTTGAGCCACTTTTCCTCCAGGGAAAAACAACAAAATGTTAGCGAGGGTGCAGAGCACAGCCAGGGGGATGAGAACGGTTCCCAGGCACTTGGCACAACCTCCCGTGCACATGCTTCTTTGAAGATATTGCAAACACAATTGAAGGCAAAATAAAGTCTCTCAGATGTTCTCAGAACTGCTTTATAAAAAGGAGTTTCTCAGTGTACTTTGCAAAATCCAGTTTCTGCTGTGCCGTTAGAGGAGCTGAGAATGCTCCTGTCAGTGTTGCTGCAGTCGATCCAACATGCCCTGTGCTGCTTATTTATATGTCCTTGCAGCCGTGATGTCAATTTTCTGAACGTCCATAAATGAATTACGTTCAGTGCAGCCTCTCATTTTACTATAACAACCCACAACCTCTGTTAATATTTTACTACAATGGTTGAGACACTTCATAATCCGGGCTCAGGTTATGGGTAGATATCTCTTAGTTCTGGATCGTCATTTTTATGACACATGGTACTTCTTCATACTACAAAATATTTCTTTGCGAAGACTGACATGAAAAGGCATGATGAGTCAGCTGATATTAATAACATACTCATAGTCCAAGTTCTTACATGTCATGAGATGGTTCTGTAATTGAAATAGTAGATAAACTAACTGATACAAAGGTGAGCAGTTATAGACTGATAAAGATACACATCCACAAATCCGAAAAAGTTCTTGGATTGCAGCAGGATGAGAAGCACAATTTTATTGCTGTTAGGCAATTGCACTGTGTCATAGGGTATGTGTTTCTCTGTATTTGGGATTAAAAGGTTGATTTTATATTTATTTTGTGATTTTTGGAAATTGTGCTACAGGATGGAAGACTGTTTGCAGGAAAGACTGAATTAGAAATACTCTAAGATTTAAAGACCCTCTTCACCAAACATTAAGTCATATGGTGAAGATGAATCAAAACCTCAAAGTATTTTCTGTAGATTGTATTTTGAAATTACGGCATATGCTGCATTTTAGGATAACTCACACTTTTTTCTTCCTTTCATAGGAGAATGTTTTGTATCACACATACTTAGGCTTATTCAATAAATGATGGTAAGAAATGAATAATGATACGCATTCTTTAATATATTAGGAGGACCAGAGAATGGTTTCTTTGTGAGGACCACTCCTAGGAACAGACATGTCTTTAGTGCTGAGTGGACCATGATTTCTGAGGAAATCACACTAATTTACTTCGTAAAAGGGTTTATTCAGGTATTTATTAAGATGAATTTTGAGTGAGTTCTCATGTTTGCTTATAATGCAACACAAATGGAGTCAAGGGGATGTTGGTGTGAAGCACAGATCTAGCAGAACAGCCTGGACAGTGACAGTGATGGTTCCTGGTGGACTGGAAGATTCCCACTAATCACAGTGCATTCCATGCTGTTGGCACAGAAGCCGGTAGCTGACGATTCACCAAACAGTTTCTGGGAGTTGGGCTGCATTTGTTTTTCTTGCCTCATCTCATCCCCTCTTAGGCTTTTTGCTAGGAGTGGTGGAATCCGTGAACGACACGTGCTGTTTGGTGCACGTTTAGAAAGCATGGCCCTTTGCATCCCACACTGCTCAGCCAGAGCAGCTGCCTCTGCCAGTGCTGGGAGCTGCCTGTGTGCTGTCCCAGCCATGTGCTGTCCTGCCCGTGTGCTGTCCTGGTCATGTCCCAGCTGTGTGCTGTCCCAGCTGTGTGCTGTCCCAGCCGTGTGCTGTCCCTCCTGTGTGCTGTCCCAGCCGTGTGCTGTCCCAAACGTGTGCTGTCCCAAACGTGTGCTGTCCTGCCTGTGTGCTGTCTTGCCCATTGCCCATTGCATGTCATGCCTGACCTGGGCACGGGACCTGCCTGTCCTCCACACAGAGCAGACACCAACAAAGGCTTTGCCACTGATTGTTGATTGATTGGGCCCTGAAGGAGAGAGGGGCCTCTGGTTCCTTCTGTGTAACAGCAACATGAGCCTGGCCACTGAGGAGGGCATTTTGAAAGGCTCATTCTCATAAATTTACGTTTCATCCCAAGAAGAACGCCTATTTTGCAACCAAAGAGCAGACAGAGAAACAAAGTCCTGACTGAGAGCACTGGTGTTCAGTAGGATGTCAGTCGGGCCGATGTAAGCAGTTTTCATGGCTTTCAACAACCAGCTATTGCTTCTGTGGCAAAGATTCAGAACCTGAAAACTCTCCATGTGTCACCTGATACATTAAACTTTCATGACATTCCCATTTGTTATTCAGCATCTGTAATTTGTCTCGCACTTGTAGTGGTTCTGTTAACAAGCACAGAGAAAATGTTTGCTGTAGCTGGAACATAAATCTTACTTGGCTTATTTCCCCTTCTTTGTTATACTAGAATGTGGCTTTTTTGCAGTTGTGAATCCTGGCTTGCAAGAAGGGGGAAAACTTTAAATTGTATTGCATCCAGCACCCTACCATCTTGGTTCACAGCAAGTGGCTCAAAGGCAGATGCTTCCACCAGGTCCTTGCCAGGCTTTCACAGCACAGCACTCCTCTGCTTTCCCTTCCTCCACTCTCCAACACTGTCAGTGCCACTGAAGGCCACAGGCCCCTCTGTTCAACTCTACTTTTTAAACTATTGCCAACCTTTATGTGAGGGTTTAAGTTACACTTTTTCCTCAGCAGGTGTGGTGGTTTAAGGCAAACTGGCATCCAGCCTGATCTGGAAAACACCACTTAGATTGATTCGAGTTTTTCTCCCAGAGAAAAACTGAATGGTTTGCACCCGATTCCTCTGAAAGCAGAGTTCTTCCCTTCTGTTCTAAGCCCACGTTTTCCAACTCTGGCCATTTATCTGGGAGGAGGACCAGTGACCATTGTCAGGCATTAGCCATAATTGCTTGTCATGGAATAAATGCTTCATCTTGGAGACTCTGAGGGCTGATAACTGGGGTGGTGCCGGTCTGTGGGTGTTGTGTCATCCTGTCCTGTTGAACAGCATTTTTCTAGCAATTGTGGTATCACAATGGAAGGCACTCCTTTCTGATGTGCTATGGGAGGGTGTTTCCTCTTCTCCTTACCTCCTGAGTCATACAAAGCCTAGGCTGTGCAGAGAAAGATGAAATTACATCTTTTCCTTTGGAAAAATAATAGGAATGGAAGGCCACTCAGATAGTTTTGGTACTTTCAGGAAGATGTAAGCGGTGACAATACCTTACCAATTTTTTATTTTGATGTCTCTATTAATTTTTAATTAATAGGTGTGTAGATAGGTGTGTCTTGATCAGTTTTTATGTCAGTTACTGAACTCATTAGACAGTTACAACCAAAGGTCATGAGTTCTTGCTCTTGTGACTTGTGTAGCTGCTTCCGTATTCGAAATGTAGTTTGGATATCTGGAGCTTCATAAGGTTCTGTGACAAGTACTGATCCTCCCTTAAATTGAGCCAGGGAGGGGTTGGGTACAAATTTATGGGTAAGACAGGATTTACAGTAGCATAGTTGAAAACAGGTCTGTTCAAGCCTCTGCTGCTGCAAATAAATTTGTGTGTGTGTTTGTAATATTTATATTTTATGTATCTGGTGACACACTGATACTAAGCAAGAAATACAGAAGTTCCTGCATAAAATCCATCTTAAAACACTTAGCATGGTGTTAGAGTTGCTTTGTGTTGTGCAGTTCCATTGAGGGCTGGAGAGAGGCTGGTAAACTGTGGACCGAATTCCTTTTCTTTGAAGAGAGTGTGGATAAGAATGAGCTGAAAAATATCTCCCTTCATGTGACCCAAATCTTTGTTGCAGTGAAAGATCATCTTAGTACAAGCTCTCCTTTGGAGAGCTCAAAAAAACCCCTCCAGCTCTGATAGCTGTGTAGTGAACACAGCAGGGTGTTCTAAGGGGACAGACCCCGCTCCTCTTGCTGATGATTCAGCCACTCTTTCCCTGTGACATGCATGGATGTGAAATGTATATTGGCAAGAAGCTGAAAGAGTGGAGCTGCGTATGTGCACAAGTAAAAGTCATCATCACACCCATATACACAGCTTTGAGAGAAATTCATCCCCTTTCGTATTCCCAGACTCCTCTGTCAGACCTGGGGCACTGGCTGTGTAGGAGGCACCTTAGAGCAGAGAAGGGAAGATGCCTAAGGAAAAACTGGGTGACATGGGCTTGCCTCAGATGCCAGACTCCCCCAGACTCTGAGGACAGACTGGTAATGTGCAGTGTTTCCCTCGTATCTTTTTGACCTTAGATCTCCTCCTGATGTTTCTGTGCAGATAAGAGCTCATGACAAACGAAGCTTGCATTGGGTAGTGTTTTAAGGGACACATGGACATCACAGTGAATACAGAAAGGCCACATATACTGATGAAGAGTGTTTAGGAGAAGTGGGCTGGAAGGCATGTTAGAACTAGAACAAGCCCAGATTCCTGTCCAGTGTAGGCAGTTCTGCTGCCAGTAGTCAGAATTTAGATGTGATTTCAGCTTCCAAGAAAGATAAAACTTATTAGGTCCTAGAATGCTTGTCTGCTATAGGTGGATAATTGCCAGCTTAGAGTGGGACATTGCTCTGCCTCTCTTGAGAATGGAAGTAGGTCAGATGAAGAAACCTGAATTTTAATGTACTATTCCAAGTAAAGGTTTTATTCTGTGACATCACTCTGATATCTGATAGCCTAGTCCTTTCTTTTTAGAGAAAAATATTTGAAATGAAGTTTTGATTTCCATTGATGTTAGATGTATAAGTTAATGATGTTTTCACACAGAAATTTATTTTACTAATTGGACTTTTACTGCTTTACTGTAACTCAACTTCATCCTTCTTTGCTGTTTTACTGTTCTGCAGTCAATGTTCTGTTACTTTCTGTTTTAGCTGCTCCCACTGCCTGTTCACCAACTTTGCAACAAATGCCCTTTTCTATATGAAACATATTCTGTAAAGCTTTTAATAATCCCCTTCCTTCATTCTCCTCAAGGCATACTCTAACTACGAGGCCAAAAGTAACTGCCAACAGTAGCAAATAGGCATATGGCCTCTAAGCAATCTCTGATGCTTTTCTAATTTATATTACTTTTAAGTAAGTAAAAATCATGTAACTGTGTATGTAATGTCTTTTTTTTCCTGTTACATGTCTTAAGTCTTATGATATTTATTTTTGTTCATTTGCAGAAAAGGCTTTTTGTTATGTATTAGTCAAAATTGCGTTTTTTGTAAACTACAATGTCTGTAGGAGAAAACAAAGGAACTTCAGTATTGTTGTGGACCATCTAAGCATCACTGAAGTACTTCTAGTAATGAGTACTGAGGACTAAAATTCAACCTGAGGTATTTTCCAAAATGGGAGAAAAAGGACTTGTTTCCTTTAGGGCTGCCTGTTATTTATTTCTCTGTGGGGTGTATGCACTCTATTGTTATGCTGTGAGTTTTTGCCAAGTCCCACAAATTATTATTTACGAAGGTTATGCGGAGCATGCTGAAGTGCACAACTGTCCACCAGGTACGATCATTCTTTTACTGAGTATGGTTTAGTTTTTCTTCTTCCTCCTGACTTTCCAAAAGCAGGCAAACAAGCAGGAGATGCCTGGGAAACCATGCCAGTTTCTGCAAGTTTGAGAAACGAATAAACAGCTTTCCCTGTATGTTGGCTCCTGTGGTAAATGAGGAGATGTGAGCTGCACGTCCATCAAACCAAGCCTATCTAGTTTCATTTCTGCTTCTTGGCTTTATATCCTCCATTTGTGTTGTCCAGGTGCTCCGTGGAAATGACACAATTGTGGCCCATTGTCTCTTTTGCTGCTCTTGCCCATCCTTCTGTAAGAGATATGTCTGCCTTAAGGCAGGTGTAGGGAGGCAGAATGAAGAAAGGCAGGAAGGCTGTCTTTTATGTGGAAGTAGAGTTGGATAATTTCTGTTTCCATTTTGGATCAAATCTGAAAGACTGTTATGGTTTTGAAGTTGTTCAAATTTAAGGGCTGTGGTGGCTCATTCCAATCTGTATGTCTCATGTACTCACACACAATTCTGTACTGCTTTTGATTGGCAAAAAGAATGCTGTTGTATACTGCATTCTCTTTAGTCCATCTGGTGTGAGACTGGGATGTTTAATGCCTCATAGTTATCTTACTCATAACTACAAACATGCTTCCAGCTGGCTAGTTCATCTCCCATGCTGATTTCACAGGACGTTTGTTAAGAATGGGGTCAGAGTCCATGTTTATAATTTATTTCCTCTTCAGTTGTTTGCTTTGCTATCCTCATGCTGTAATTCTATTTAAAAGAGAGATTTTCATGACTGAATAGTATTTTCTTCTATGCTGAGCTCCTCTGATAGCAATAAAGTTCTAAAGGAAGCAGATGATTGGGTTTTAAGCTGTGCCTAGAACTCACAATTGTGACTTTTTCTTTGTTTTTCCAAAATAAGTAAAACATTTAGTTTTTAGTTAATACATTAAGAATCTAGTAGCCTACCTTGTACATATCCGTGGTTCCTACAGAATTCTGTGGGAAACCTTGCTAGAGAAGAAATGAATTATCTTACCAAAATCCTTCTTCATCCACAATTAAAATGGCATTATTTTGCCCAACATGCTCAAATTGCTGGTGGCTTGACCTTGCAGTCCCTGTATTCCTGTTGTCAGCATTAGGCTCCATATGCTCGTGGAGGGCTCATCCTTGTGGGCAATATGTGACTACGTGTTAGTGGCCTTGCCAGCAGTGGATTTATTCCCCAGTCACTGCTGTAATGGAGAGCTGAGGCTGAGCAGTTTGCCTTTGCACTGTTGTAGTAGTTCATTGATTTCTTAGTTAACAAATAAATTAAAAATGGAGAGAGATCATGCAATGGCAACTCTAATTTTCAACCAATTCTATGAAAGTTTGTATTCTTTTCAGGATCCAGTTGAAAATGTGTAGAGATTTGTGTTCTTATGAATTGTGTGTTGTTTATTGACAGCCCCATGCTATCCAAAGAAAAGCCCATGGAGCAAGGACATGACATGCTATGTCTGTTATCAGACTATTAGTGCCTTTTTTTTAGCTTGGATTTCTTAGCTAGAGTTTTGCAGGGAGGACAGGACACCCCCCACACCTCAGTTCTTCCTGTGCTGTTGCAGCTTTGGGAGCTTACCCTGTTCCTATGTCTGGAGCATCCACAGGAGTGGGGGTGCATTTTCCGTCTTGCTCCCTCACCCTCCACTGCATCACTTTGCAATCATGAAATCTGCATTAGGTACAGCAACAAATTGGTTGCTCTGTAAATAGACATCCAGATGGTCTAAGGCAACTGTTTTGTATTAAACACTGTTTGTGCCTGGTAATTATGGATCAGTTGTTATCAAATTTGCCAGGCTAGGACTAGAATTATACTGCTGGTTACAGTATCTACATTAGGCTCCAAATGATCCTTAGCACTGGAAATCTTGCCTCTGGGTGTGCCGTGTCCCTCCTTACAGCATAATTCTTGTCATTGTCACTATGCAGTATCTCTTTACACAGGACTCTGTTGCTGAATTGTTACAAAACATAAGGATATTCTAGCTATCCCCTCTTTTAGTTACACTTCCTATTTGTTTTGCAGACAAAGTTAGTCCCAATTTGAAACTGAATTAGCTGTTCCTCCATCACTGAAAGCCGATATGCTTTTTAAGTATAGTGTGGCAGTATCCTGTCAAGTGCAGTTTGAGTATGTTAACTATTTCACAGATTTGTTTTTTATTATACTCCATAGTTTGAAGTTGCTTTTATTTTCTGAGATTTACATGGACCATTTCATTTTGTCAACATAGTGATTGAAGACATTTACATTATGCTTTTCCAAAAAATTTTGGCAGTCTGGATTTCAGAAGTGAAAACAAATTTTAAACTTATCTTTTAAATCACATCTTTTTGTTTCAAAACATGTAAGACAAATATTAATTGCTTTTGTCAGGGACAGTTTACATACAGTTTTATAGATGGACCTTGTGTGCTCAAAGTTGACACAAATCACGAATTCCTTTTCACCACTTCAGTTTAAACTCTATCATGACTTATGAAAATGTGGTGCAAGACTGTCTGCTGATGCATTTCTCACTAAAGCATGGAATATACAAGAAGAGAAGAGCAGCTGTACTTTTCTTGTGTCATTGAAATGATACCAACTACATTTGATGAGAGGAAAAATGGCTTTACCATAAATAGGTTAATTAATGGAGGTTTTACAGCAGCCTCTGCTGAATTGGTTTTATTTCCATGGAAACACTTTCTGCTTCCCGGATAACTTCGTTTCAGTAACTGTAAGACTGAAGTGAGTGGAAGATAGGCCTTTCTGTGTAGTCTTAAGTGGGCAACTACAATAAATTTCCATATCGTGAACAGATAAATATAGGCACTTAACCTTGTTGTGTAGGGGATGTAATGTTACAGGTTGCTGAGAACCAAATGTCAGCAAAAGTAAACACATAATTGAGAGTGAGCCTGTTGATAGTGCTAGTTCATCCAGACTAAAAGCACATACAGAATCTCAGCTGCAGGGAACATAATGCAGTGCTCTTTTGTTTTCTTTCTTTCTGCTGTGAATTTTTATTGTGTTTAGGAGCAGGACTAGAGCTAGGTACCTCTTGATCTATTCTATAAAAAACCCTCTTGCTCCTGTTTCTGCTTCAAATTTGATGTTGGCTATCATGCAGTTGGAAGGCCTAGAGAGACGCTTACCAGGATGCAGTTTATTTCGGAGATATATCATGTATGGGTTAGTGGTTTACTTTGTTTTCAGAAGACATGGAAGTAATCCAGTTTCAATGCAAAACACTGGGTTGTGTGAAACTCGAAGAACTGCAAACTCAGGGTTGGTTACAAATTTTTTTATTTTTGTTTCCCAAACAACAAAATAAAATTTGGATCTTTTTCACATATATCTTTCCTCAAAAACCTATAATGTAGTATGTCTTACAACAATTTATGTGCTTAGTCTTGATTTTTTTTTTTTGGTAAATGGTTAAAACTGTGGTCAGAGTTGACTCACCTTGAGTAGATTAGTTATCGCTTGTGTTAATATTTAATGGTACGGTACCAGGCTGTACCCTGTTCCTTTCAGAACACTCCCATATTGTTTTGACAGATAATGCATCTCCTGCATTAACACCAGGGATCTGGGATTAAGCAGGCTGTGTGACCTCAAAGGTGAACTGCTGTCTTTGTGTAAGGGCTGCAATGGATCCTAACAGTGCAAACATTCAGAGTCCAAGAGCCTAATTCTGGTCTTATTCATAGTGATTAGTAAAAAGCTACGAATGGATTGAGGAAAAAAAATAGAAATCATTCTAGTTAGTTATCTGTATCTCATTCTGAAAAATATACTGAGCTTTTTGAAGCTGGTCCAAGGCCCGGAGACTGTGGCAGCTCTTAAGAATTCTTGCTTCCTTTCTTTCTTGTCTGCCTCTTAAGCTGTCCTTTCCACCATCTCGTTGTGTAGTCAGTGCCAAGGTGAGCTGCACTTTTGAGATGGGCTGCATTCTGCTGCCACTTCCCCTGGCCATGGCTCTGCCCCTCCAGCTGCCTCCTGGCTGTGCCCGTGTCCCCTGCGTGGCACAGTGTCCCCTCTCTGCAAGTGAGACACAGGGGCAGAGTGCAGGAACAGGGATCTGAAAAAACACCGCAACGATGTACAGACTTGTCCTCTCTGGCAGTTAGTTAAGCCTCTCCAATTTTTCACCCTGCTCCCTTTGTTGTGTTTTTGGTAGTTCACCGAGAGGACAGCAGGCATGTTTTTGGCAGGGAGGAGTGCCCTGGCTGCCCCTGCAAGGCTCGCGTGCCGATGGCCTGGGTGGCAGCACTGGGCCTCCTTGGCCCGTGTCCACCTGGGCCTTCCACCAGCATTGAGGGGAGGGGGCCTGGTACTGACTCCTTGGCAGCAGAGCCATTCCCCTGTGCACAGGACTGATGGGCTGATCTGGTTGAAAATGAGCAATTTGTAGTTTTCACCCCGGGCTGAAACAGAGAGATACCTCAAAAAGAATTTAAACAAACAATTTGCACTGAATATATCCAGGGATTTCTCTGATGGTCATTACTGTATGACCTTGTCCAAGGGCTTCAGCTGTTGTCACATCCTTGCCTTTTTGAGTAAAAGTATTGGGTACTCTTGCAATATACTTAACAATACTAACTCAAAGCTACCTGACTTGCTACATGAAGTGTCCTCTTAATACAGTGAAGTCTTTATTACCAGCTTCACCTTTGTATTCTTTTTGACTGACCCAGTCTCTTTAATTAGAGTGTAGAGCTCATCCTATATGAGGTAGACCAATGCACTTGCAACAAACATGGGTAGAGTCCTTCCCAAATCTTCGTTCACGAAGCCTAGCCATGATTTTGAGAGGTCATCCTATGAGTTTGAAATGTGCTAAACCCTTTTATATGTACAGGTACATGAGATAAAATTGGCATTTCTCCAGCATTCAAGAGCAGAAGTTCTGACTGGATAGCTGTTTCAGAGCCACAGGTAGAGAGGTTGCTTGCAGGTAGAACCAGTTGCTCCCAGACACAGCAGATCTACACTTTGTCAAAACTCCTGCTTTTCAATGGCATGCTTTTCTTAGGTTTTCTTCTGTCTTCAAATGGAAGTCACTGAGGCACATGGTTTTTTCTATTTCTAATTTCTATTTAGGCAAGAGTAAGGGATCTAAAATTCAAGGTGCTGAAAGTCGCAATACAGTAGTTGATAATTAGTTGAGTTTGAGGTGTGAGCTGCAACTTTTACCATGAACAGCAATTGCAGTGGTTGTATGTTTTTTCAAGAAACACATGTAGCCCCCATGCAGAGATCTTCCTCTGCAGTTAGCGGTGTTATGAACTGCTCAGTACTTAAGTCTAGCTCGGCATTCCTTCACTGTTTCTGTGCAGTCCCTGTGCTGTGCTGCTCACACAGGAGCAGTCTGTTTTCCCTCTGAAAACACTGCACTTCTGGCCTGATGCTTTTCAGGACAAGCTCAGGTGGTTACTTTCTGTCTGAAGCTTTGACTTGTCAGATGACATTGCGTGTCTGCTCTGACTTCTCCCTTGTGGAGCCCATAGAAATCACTGAGGGATCCATGTGCTTATTCAGCTGTGTTGTGCTGGAAGCAGTGCAGGAATGCACTGGGCTGAGCTTTTTAGATTCAAATAACGAGAAATTTGCTGCTAGTGTTGGTGGTCCGTACTCAGTGGTTATTTCCCAGTTCAAAAAAAATACAGTAATACTTTTAGTTCTACATAATATTCTAGGGCATATGATACACACAGAGTTTGATCCCAAGTTATTTTTCAGTTGGAATACTTGTAGTCCAAAGGTGTAGATATGATCATATCTGTGGATATGAGACTGGATGTGGCACTAGTAACCACAGCAGTAGTGGATCAAGGGTTGGACTTGGTGATCTCAGAGGTCCTTTCCAACCCAGCTGATTCTGTGATTCTATATAGGTATGCCTTGTAAGTATTATGCTTGGAAAAGCAAAATTGCATTTTTAATTTCTTGCTGATTGGATATTTGAGTTTTGCCTAGTTAAACTTTCTAATATTCCTCACACTTCTGAAATCTTGAATAGTTCTGTTTTATAGCGAAGCTGTATAATGATAGTAGGGCTGCAAGAAGTATAGGAAAAGGGAAGGATTTTATTAGAGGCTGTTGCTTGCATTGTCTTAGCAGGCAGGTCAGCATACTCTGCACACCTGCCTCTTAGACACTGTATCCTGTAACACAAGGACAAGCATTCCGTCTGTTCCAGGGCTCACAGGAAAAAGTTATTAGTCATTCATTCAGTGGCACACCCATTGCTTACTAAGAAATATTTTTAGAAAGAAGTAGAAGTCCACAGCATGGATTACACAGACTTTTTTGAAATACTTGGCTACATGCACACCTGTGCCTGTAGCCTTTACTCAAGGAAACTTTTTAATTACATCCACGGGAGTTGTGTCCAAGTTGAACAGCTCTTGGGTGTAATGGGCTACCTGTTGGGCAATTGAATTTACTATTTTCAAAGCAGGAAAATTCCTGTGCTGAGCAATACTAGAACCAAAACATCCAGATACATAGCAGCTCTGGGAGCAAACACAGAGCTTCACTAAATTCTTGTAGACTTAGCAAGATAATTTCGGTTAGCTTGGTGTCAGGATGATGTATGCTGGAAGACAAATGGGAAGTGCTTGATCTGACATGGTCTATGGTGAGACCTGCAAAGGCACCTTGGAACTGGCACTGACTTTCAGCAGCTGCTGGGATGCCTGTGCTAGAGCTGTGGCTACCTTGAGGCAGGGAGAGGGAATTCCTCTGAGAATTCCAGTGGGATGGATTTAGCTGGCTTCTTGAGTACAATGTTGGCCAGGAGGAGTGGGCCATGCCTTGATCCTGTCAAAGGAAAGAGGAGAGTTTTGGAGATTGTGGCAAATCAATGTACAGAGGCACGTTTTAAAAGTGGAGCAATCATCACTGCTTTTGGGACACAGATGTAGAAAGAGTTGACATGCCCAGTTCTTAACAACAGATTATTAAAATGCCTCCCCAACATGAGGAAAGTCGCAGGCCTTCGTTGACCTGACAACACATTAAACCAAATTTCTTATTCCATGTCAAACCCCTTATCAGTAGACAGGTCATGCTCATTGTGCTGCCTTCTGTGCAACCTTGAATAGCAAAAGGTTTTGAGAGGCCCCTGACTGCAGCAGAACAGTAGGAGGGGCCCAAGGAGCTGTGTCCTGGCACTCAGGACTCGGGTAGCAGTTGTCCCTCAAAACAGAGGTTCAGATACAAGTATATTTGGCAGGATTTACACGGTCCCTTGCTTCTACTGATGTCCTCTTACGAGCAAGCAAGACTGGCACTCCAGGCTTTTTCTTTGACAGGTAGCTTATAGAGGCAGGTGTGCTGAAGGCAAAAACCAGGCTTTTCATACTTTTTACATGTTTCTCACGAGCCATTTTGACTGTTACATGTTAAGTAACCTTCAACTGCGTTATGAAAAATGCCCTTCTGTAATTTATCTGCAGTTGTAATCTTTTCTGTGTGAAGGAGCAAGACTTCCCCCTATGTAGCAATAATGACACTATTAGCACTTTCTTACATTGGATTGGGCAGCAGATAGGCTTCCTGCTGCAGAACACTGTGCTAATTTATAATGCTTATATCTTATTCTAAAAGATTGAGTTAGAGAAGTGGGGAAAGACTGTTGGGAGTTTGTGTTATGAAGAAATATCTTCACTCTTTGATGGTTTTAATATAAATTTTTAATAATGTTTTTTGTTGTTTAAAGGAGGGAGAAAAAACTTTTTTACCTCCCTGTAATGTGTGAATGTTTGTGAGATGCCTGCAAGTGGAGAAAGAATCACAGCTTTGACCCTAAACATTTTGGAGAGTTCTAATGTTAAAGGTATGGCTTTTATATCTAGTAAGAGGTTTCAGAAGCATGTGTTTGTTTTTCAAGTCTGACCAACTCTGAAAGTCTGACTCAGACACAGAAAAATGAATCCATAAAAATTTCCAGCCATTTGCAGTTCAGGAGAAGTCTTCCTTGATGCCTAGTCAAAGGCAAGACTTCAAGTAAACTGTACAATGAATAGTTTTCTACTACTAATCAAAGTGTGATTTAATCGGAGAGAGGTTCTTAGTATGAAGCCGTTTTCATTTTCATGTTGAAAATATTATGTTTTGCGAACTACAATGAAAACTTCAAAGAAAATCTACAGTATGATTTAACTGATTTTTATAAACAACTTTATACCATTTCAGAATTTCTCGTTGCTAACCACTGCACAATACTGTGAACAAAATGATGAAATTAATACTTAAGTTATGTGAATAATGTGTGGATACACTGTGCTCTTTACTATGCACTAACACAGGACACATTAAAAAGTGTGGTAAATGTAATGCAATTGTACCTTTGCTGCTGCTGCTTTCAGATATGGATCATAACACAGCTGACTCTGCATGTGCTGGCTGAGCTGTGGAACTCAGCTTCACTGATGCAATCGCAGTCTGTGCTGACCTGACAAAGGTTGGGCACCTAGGACACCAGCCTGCCCAAATCAGATGCTAAGGAGTGTTCTCAGCCAATTAACTTTTAGAAGTATTTTCTCTTCCCTTGCATGCTCTGTAGTATGAGGAGGAATTCTGTCATTGGAGATTTTAATCTGCCTCTGGACATACGATGGTTGTAAGACTTCTCTCAATTATTTACTTTGACATAAGTCTCTGAAAAATAATTTGGCTCAAAAATTGTTTGTTTCTACAACACTAGCTCTAGGATTTTTATAATATTAGTCCAAGTATATCCATGTGCTACTTAAAAAAAATTAAAGTAGTTGGAAAAAGCATATAACGATTGATAAAGTAGTAAAGCAGTAAAGACCTATTAGAAACAACTAGTCTGCATATTTTAAATCAATTAAAAGGTATAGAAATGGAAGAGGTGCACCAATGTCTTAACCTAATTTTAAGCAAAAGGCTTGAAAGTATTCAATTAAAAAATGACCGCATGATGGCTACATGTTATTTTCCTCTTACCTTACAGTAACACTAAAAATTTTGCTTGGATAGTCAGAGACCAGTAGAAAATGAGAAAAATATGGCTTAAACCTCAGCTCTCAGTCAGCATGATCAGAGAAGCATAGGGATGCTCTGGCACAGCCTGGAGTTATCACACCTCTGTGTCTGTAGGTGCCTCTTGGCAGCTGCTTTGCTCAGAACTGGTCTCTGTCAGGGCAGCACCTGCAGTACCAAGAGTATCCCACCTGCCGTCTCTCCCCTGGGCAGAGGGGAGAGGAGTGGACCTACCTTCAACCAAAGATGACTGCAGCTCTGCCAAGAGCTCCTCTGCTTTCTGGGGCAGATGTTCAGGCCCAGAATTTCTGTCCCAAGCTGAGGGCTCAGCATCACAGAAACTGTACCAATGTGTGTGGAGCAGAGTGTGGAAGGTGGACCCTGCAGATGAAGCTCTCCAAATCCCCTCCATGTGGCTCTGCTTCCCAACCAGCTGGCTGTCAGCACTGGTCTGTCTATTTAATGGTTTTGTTTCATTAGTGTGTTTGAAGGGCAGAAATGAAATATTGGAGGCTGATGGGATTTGCAGTCAGGTTTCAATACAGTAAGGTCCATGCTTAATAAGATCTTGGAGCTAAAAGTCATCTTAATGTTTTGTACAGTGACGGCCTTACTGAAGGAACATAAGAAAATCCATAAGCACAGTGCAGAGGTAGAAATTCCCATGTGTGTAAGTACCAGGCTGTGTTAGTCTGGTTTTGTGTACTTTAGATAGATGTGTTTACTTTAATTTATTGGCAGGATTGTGTTTGAACTTAACCAATTACTAGTTATAAAATTGAAATGTCTTATGGATATAGGCATTACATGACTATAAGAGGATTTTGGCTCCATCCAGTACTTTGTCTTTCATAGGCTAACATCTATAATTTCAGTGTCCATTTAAAGCTTGCTGTGTCTCAGTTGTATCAGATTATCACAGAATCATGGATTCATTTAGATTGGAAAATCCCTCTCAGACCATCGAGTCCAACCATTTCCCCAGCACTGCCAAGGCCACAACTAACCCATGTCTCCAAGTGCCAGATCCACACGGCTTTTAAATCCCTTCATGGATGGTGACCCCACCACTGCCACAGGCAGCCTGTGCCAGGGCTTGACAAACCTTCTGATGAAGAAATTTTTGTTAATATCTCATCTAAACCTCCCTTGGCACAATTTGAGGCCACTTCCTCATGGTTTATACTACAAATTTAGAGTTACGCTCCTTAAATTTCCTCCTGTTTTGTACTAGTATGAGGCGTCTAGCCTAATACAGCCTTTTGCTTTACTAAAGTGAGCATGGATTAGGATCCTATTTTTGTCACTTGCCTGTATGAATATACCCTCTGGTTCCAATAGGACAGTTCAAAAGATGGAGTGAGTTATATATTGTAGGTATATAGTGGTTTATTTTTAATTGAGAAAGAATTTTTATGGGTGCTAAGTTTTATTTTCTGCATTTCAGAGCAGTAGGAAATCTGGTTCTGAAAATGTCTTCCCATTAGAACTGAGATCATTTACTGTGGTGGATCCTCAAGGCAGTGCCTGCTCTCTACTCAAGTGCAAGTTCATGGGCTTTGGAACAGGACTGGTTCCAGATGGCTGAGGACTTACACTGCAAGTGAGGAAGTGTTTTCAATAAACATGTTCTAGTATGCGTGAAGACTCTTAAAGAAGAGGATCAGAGAGTCCAAGCTGTACTACTCCTACAGGACAAGATAGTTAATTTTCAGATTTTTAAAAATACATATTTTCTGTTCTTGTTAAGCTCTGCCTCACTAAAGGAAATAATTTTTGTTTCACACAAAGCCTTCTTTGTGCAACAGGAGAACAGCAGTGGAGTTCCAGCCTCTTCTGCCTGTTTTCTCATTCTGCAGAGCACATGTGAGATTCCAGGACAGGACAGGCTGACAGACGTGTGTTGGCCTGGTCCAGAAGGTGAGGGTGTTGCACATCTTCACCAGCCTCAGCAGGTCAGCCTTGTGTCCATGCACAACTATGCAAATGCAGCGTTGGTGAAGTATTCTTGGGATGCTGTGGTCATAGTCGAGCCTTTTTTCTTTAAGGCAAAGAAAGACAAAAGTGTCTCCCATGACTTCTAACCTACTGTGACACCCTTATCACTAAGATAAAGTGACTCCATTAGCAGTGCAAGGTTACATAGCCCTGACATCTGTGTACCCTGTAAAATCCCTACGTATAGAACTCTTGTCTGTAACCACTGGTGATTTCTTTTTGCTCTTTGGAAACATAATTTACCATGTTAAGGAAGACCTTTGAGTTCTTCACAAAATGAGCTTGTAAGCTCTAGATCTTCATTTTATTTTGACAGAAAAGTAGAAATGTCTTACGTTTCTTGGATTACTGTTTTATAATCTTAACTAATTAAAAACAAAATCCAAATTCTGCCTTGGCAACATTTATTCATTCAGAATCCCAGAATTATCAAGACCAAGTTACTAATGATAAACTTTAATAGAATCTTGTTGTGTATGTTACTTAGCAACATACTGTTTAGAAGCTTGTCATGGTTTAACCCCAGCTGACAGCTCAGCCCCACACAGCCACTTGCTCACTTCCCCCTCGATGGGATGGGGGAGACAGTCGTAAGGTAAGAGTGAGAAAACTCATGAGTTAAGAACAGTTTAGTAATTAATAATAATAAATTGTAATGAAAATTGGGTGGAAACTCATTTCTGTTGTGATAATCTTTTTATATTCATTGCAGGTTAATCATAGGCTGGATTAATCAGCAACCCACTTACAAAGTCTGCTTATGAAAAATGCTGTAATGACTTTGTAATTGTAATGGTTCCACATCTTAATTTTCCCTGAGCCCTTTGTATGTCCCTAAGTAGTGCTCCTTTAGTAAGGCCTATGTCTCCATTTTAGGGCAGAGTGTAATTGATGGAAATCCTGGGAGTTAATGGAGAGTTAACACAGAAAACCCCAAGGTGTTTGGCCTTATAGGCAAGTGCCACTGTTGACGTGGCTGCAGTTTCCTCAGACAGTGCCTGCCTTTTGGGAGGAAACTACCCTGTGACTCAGCGCAGACACTAGGGAAGGGCTGTGGTGGTTTGGTTTGTCAAGTTGTTGGTTTTTTTGTCCTCACCTTTAGTGGAAACTTCCAGTATTTTTCTTTTGTTTCCTCTGACTTTGTGCTTATGGCGAGTCAAGAGCGGGACTACTTGTCTGCTGTGAAGATCTGTTAAAAAAGAAAGCTGGTTTACTTCCCTTTTTACCTTACCATTTATCAGTCTCTTATTGGAAGAGCTCTCTTTTGGAACCAGTACACGAACCAAACCCGGCTCTGCCAAAGCCTTCAGATTTGTCTTGGAGGGCATGATGCCTTAGTTCAGTTGCTGTTGCTGCAGAGTGCCTTGTGCCTTTGCTGCTGTGCCACCAGGGGCTGTTACTGAGCACTGTCGCCTTCTGCCGTAGGCAGGTGCCTGTCACCTGAAAATGGTATTTCAGGAGCTGCTGTGGAAGATTTGAGAGCCAGAGGTCATGGGAGGCAGCGACGCACGAGCGAGCACAGCAGAACCTGTTTAGTCGCAGCCTAATTATCACTAGAGGGAGCTGGTGGAATTCTTGGGACTCTTCGTCTTCTGAGCACTGGCAGAAAGTCCCGCGGGCAGGACCCGACCCCAGAGGAGAAGGCAGTGTGAGGGAACGCTGCTCTGGAATGAACACGTCTGTAGTTCTGCAGCATTAACTTCTGTGTTTTGGTGCACGACTGACACGACTACTTTCAGCTGTAATTATAGTACAAAGGAAAACTCCTAATTCAGGAACTTAGTCTATCCCCACCCTCCAAGCTAATTGGGGTTCATTAGAATGGCACCACATCTTTGAGTCTGAAGGACCTTGTGAAAGGAGCAGCCGCACTAAAGCACCGTGTCTAGTACAGGCACCATACGGCAAACAGGTGTTTTGCAGATTTACACACAGAATTCTCAGTTATGTTGTTCTAGTATGTTACCTTAAAAAAAGACTAAGAATTAATTAACTCATCATCAACATTAAATGGTATTTTCTTCTGCTTTTCTCTGTTAAACTTTGCTCAAGTGAAAAGGCGTCTTCGGTGGTCTGATTTGTTATTTAACCTGTTTTTAATTGTTGGAGGGGTTATTTTTTGAATAATTTTTAATAATGTTTTGAGGTTTTTTAATAATTCTGTCCTATTAAATATGTATGCTACCTTTGTATAGCATTTCTGAGGTCTCGATGGACCACTTGGAGGAGCATGACAGAAATAGTTGGCTTTGTGATTGACAGCCATTTTAAGGACCAGCTGGTAGCAAAAATTCAGTGTGTATGTTAAGTGGACTTCAGAGTCCTAACTGAAATGATGATAGCAAAGGTTCATGGAAGAGTGGGACTGAAGTTTAGGAAATGATCTTTCAAAAGTCTTGTGGTCATGTCTGATTTGCTTTTCTCATTGTGATTCAACTACTACCAATACTGAAGGATAGGCAAGGACAGGCAGCATGCTGCAGTATCAGTCATGCAAAGGTGAAAGACACGTTCAGTTTACACATTCAATTTTGCATCCTTCTGCTATGGAATCAATACGTAGACTGTTCTCAGCCAAGCAGCAGTTGTGGGACTGTTCAGCAAGAATCATTTAAAAAATTTGATATGAACTTACTAATGGCTTATTCCAGAGGCAAGACTGTGTGAGCAATGCATGAAGCATATGCTAAAGAAACAAAACGGGGAATGAATTTCTTGATTTTTCTGTTTTCTTCCCTTTTTTTTTTGAGCCTACAGATCTAAATATGTGGTATGATAGGGGTGATCTTTTTTTTGCTAGCCTGTAGCCTCACTACCCACAGGATCACTATATGAGAAACAGAAAGGTGCTTAATGTCTGACTTTAGTACCACAAAAGCCAAGACATAATCATGGTATTTTTTGTTCCATGTTCTCAGTTGGCTGTCTTTTACTGGATACCTGGTTTGTGCAGGTGGCTGCAGGGAGTGGGAGACACCAGTGGCACGTAGTGAGTCTGAAGACTCTGTTCATCATGCTGGGCTATGTGGAGATCGTATGCTGAGCTAATGCCAATTTTCTAATCCATACAGCCATTATAGCAAACATACACTGTAGAGCAGAGGATGCTTATGGTGATGCAGTGATGGTAAAGCCTCATGCTTGCTTAATTTTTGCAAGAATGTCACACTTTTAGGGATAGACTAGAAACAGAAAATGCAAACCTGTGTGTAAACAGTACAGTACAAGGGAAACAAACTTTTGTTGGCTATTTTGCATGGCCAAGGTTTTGCCCACAGACTGTGGCAGAAATAGAAATACCATTTGATTGTCCTATGTCCTACTTTTATCATCATAACACTGTTGTAAGAATTAATGAATGCAGGCTACAGCATGGTTTTTGTATGTCACCAGAAAACAGTTTTTGAAGTGGTTTATTTGATCATGGCATTGCAAGTCTATGGTAGTAATAGTTGTTTTTAAGTAAGGTTTATGGGTTCTTCTTTAGAGGGAGGAATTTCTGTACACTCATTTAGTTGTAGCTCTGCCCTGATTGTAAGCTTTTGAGTCTCCAAACTGGTTGGTTAAATGTCAAAACTACTTTTGTTGCATCACGGCTGACTCCTCTTAGGTCAGCATTGTTATTAATAAATTAATTCTTCTCTGTATGTGTCAATGCGTGTTGTTGTGTAGAAGTGTGGGCAGTCACTCCAAGCTGACTTCTGTGGCTCAGATCAGTTTTCTCTCTCAAAGTGGTGGCAGAGGTAGCAAGCAAGCACACGCATGTTACAGCCGTGTGAGGGACAATTGCTCTCATGTGCTCGTGGCAACAGGTGGTTGCTCGTACTCATTAAGTAGCTCATTAGTTGATCTGAGGAGCTGTGAGGTAATTAATAAAAGTAATCTAGAAACTTTCTTCTGTTTGTGGCCAGGAGACCACAGGCACCAAGGACTTCATGGGGAGCACTTTCCTCTCATGACCGTCCAGGTTGAGTTTGGCAACCAACGTGCATTTGGGAGGTGGAGAGGACAGTCACAGCTACAGCATAGTGTTGTTGTGGATGATGGCTGGAAAACATGGGCAATGCATCACTTGGACATGGAGAAATGGACGGGTCAAAGGAAGTCAGGGCTGTTCTAAGGTCACCAAAGCTCTGCCTGCATAGCTGGCCATGAGCCTGCCCTTAAATTAGCCAACAGGTGACTGCACATTGCCGGTACTTTCCCAGCAGTTGTCTGAGCTAGTATTGGCCTCTGTGAGCAGCCACCTACTAAACAGTAAAAGAACAGATGAGAATGGCTTACAAGGGAATACAAGTGAGAATTCATAACCTCTGTCAATACACATTGTGTTGCCCAGTCTTTCCAAATGCATCAGTGCAGCCCTTGGTGTTATGACTGTGTCTCATCTGCAGATGCCTGACGGTTACCACACCCTGCCAGTGCTTTCACAAGAAGCATTTCCCTCCATTAACCTTTTACTGATGGTGGGTGGGACCAGAAGTTCTGCAAGAAAAGTTTAATTTTGAGCCTTTCTTGTAGAAGCTGTAGCATAGGGTGTCCAAATGGCAGTGGTGTTAGTGAGGTCCCCTTGATTCACATCTGATCAGGTTTTATAATGTAAAAAAATTGTATTTGCTTCAAGGCTTCTTATTTGTTTCTCTCTTTGCATTGTTTTCAAGACATGTCATGTGTCTGTTTCAGCTGTGTCTCTTGACTGCTGTCTTTTAGCAAACTGTGCCCAGGGTTGTCTATAAGGCAGCGTAAAGCAGTAGGACTGACCATTTGGTGTGTTAGAAGAAACTATTGGGAACATTGTTACACGTTATGTTTTTCAATCCATTTTTCTGGCATCTTTAGCTCAGGAGCTTGCTTATATTTGCTTGGAAAACACTGATGCAGATGTTTTATCCTTTGTCTAGTTATAAGGAATGAGAACCTGTTCTGGTGCTAAAATAGTAAAAGAAAAAAACCAACAACAAATCATTGAGTTGGGGAGGATTAACAAGCTTAGTGCTGGGGACTTGGCATAGCTGAGCTATAGAAATCTAATTTCCATGTCAGGACAGCCAGACTGTCCTGACAATGTGGCAGAGGGCTGAGGAAAGAGAGTTCTGTGGCATCCTCAGCTCACAGGAGTCTTACAGCATCAATGTGCAGCAGGTTCAAATGTAGTAGCCCAGTGTCCAGCCGGGGAAACTGAGCTTGGTTTGCTTGACTCTGTTGCTGACAGCATGCTGTCTGGTGTCATGGGGCTGGGGCAGTCTGTCCAACTGGATACTTATTTTGCAGATAGCCTTCCTCCTGCCCTGCTTGATTTCCTCTTTAGTGGAGGGATGTAGGTGTTTCCAGGATTACTGTTGGCACTAAAATATGCTAATGGAGTTCAGGTATCAACTTTTTTTGTGTGGCACTTTTCTTTGCTGTTGCAGCTCACTTTCTTCTGTTGATTATGATGAAATCCCTTTGGGAATCTCGTTCAGGGTGGAGGTGCTAGATGTGGTTGTCATTTACTTTTGTAGGAGAAATATGATACTTCCCAGTTTTCTTTTTCTTGATAAAATTCCGTGGTCTTGTGGGGTTTGGGTAGGGGCTTTTTGATAAACTGCTCCTCTTTACAATAGGTAAACTTAGGACTTGTCCAAAAATATAGCAAGTGTTTCCAATACACTGTTGAGCTGGAGAAAGTAATTTCTGTTATTTCTGTTGGGCTGGTTGAGGAGCTGATACAGAAAGCTGGAGAATATTCAGCTTTTCAAGTTTAATGTAGAGAACTCTTCTACTGTTTTTGAGATCTTCTGCTTTTTGGCATCAGGAAACACTAGTTTCTTTCTAACATCTCCATTTTGTGAAAGAAGTAGACTTCTGTCTTCCTGCTGCAACAGAAGAGCCAAAGCAACAAGGACTATTGAGGTGGGGGGTTTGTTTTATAGAGGGGCTGCTGGATCCTTCCATGTGAAAATAGCCTTGGTATTAGATACCTCAATAATTGGACAAGGCATCTAATTTTAGCCACTTCTCTCCATGAAGGGTTAGTGTCCTGCCCTATGCAGCACTGTTCTGCTGACAGACTTTAACCTGCAGAGTTGATGACCTGGGGACACAAACCAGTTGCTGTAATTGTTTATGAACCGTCTTGTCCTGCCAGGGGAGGATAGGAAAATCTTTGGCAGTGGTCCTACCTGCTGGACCTTAGTGTGCTATCAAAATTGCTTCACTGCCCCTTTGATGATCTTGTCCTTCCTGTACCACTGCTGTAGGTACTTCTAAGCCAGAGCTGAGGGCTGGACCTAGGATCTAAACTTAGGATGTAGTCTAGACTTCTGTTGGATTTAATAACACTGGGTACTGGATTTTAATATGTGTTCTTTGTCTGTGGTAGGCATCAGAGCTACAGAAATTGTCCTGTGAGAGAGAAACAGTGGAGTTTCCCATGGGCCATGTGGAAGCACATGTGAGGGTGTACGCAATTATCTCACCTCTCCAAGTGCAAACTCTGTGGTTCTTGTATAAAAGACTCAAAACCCAATTCTGGTTTTGTTTACACTAGTGTAAACTCAGATGGTGCTGGAGCATGTCACAGGCTGCCCTTGGGCCCTGCTCTTTCTCAGGTTCAGAAGCCTGTGTTTGCCTACTGCTTGTCTGTGAGTACATTTCGTAGTTTAAAACTCAATATGCCCACAATGCATTCCAAAAATCCACTGCTGCTCAACTTGCCAAGCAGTAAAATTAGGATTTATGAAGCAAACAGGCCCACAAAGTAAAAAAGCTCAAGATTTTTGTAATCTATATGAACTACTATTGTTGGAGGGGTGTTGGTTCTAGCTGCAGCCTGCAATGCCTCATATGCTTTATTTTAAATATAGCATTGATTTTAAATATAGGAAATTCTTGATTATGTAAAATTTTATTTCAATCAAGTGTTTAGAAAACCATTAAGTAGGTTATAAATAGAACAATTTTTAAATCTATGTCCCTGTGGCCATCTGTACGCTCTGCTTGTTGAGGCGGGAGGAAGAGTATTGGGTGGGGTGTTTTGTGGAGGAGTGGTTTGGGTTTTTTTAGTGTAACACAATAAAAGGACTTTTCAGTTGAGCAGCCATCTCCTTCTGCAGAGGAAACTTGCAGGTTAATGTTTATGCTTGTTTTAGTCATCAGAGGTGAGGTGCACAATAATGGCCAGCCCGTGTTTCTACAATTGGAGGATATTTCTCATGATGAAGGAAGTCTCCAAGGTCAGCAGCTACAATACCCGGAGAAGTTAACAAACATCACAGGCCCACAGCTGCACCAGGCTGCTCTCTCCCCACCCCTTCCCCCCGCCTTTTCTTTTTGTACACTCTCTCTCAGCTTAAGTGTGGCTCACATCTCTTGCAAGTATACCGTGGATTTGATTTGGGCTTGTGTTTACTGTGTTATTTAGCTGTTAAACACCCCCCCCCCAAAAAAAAAAAAAACCAAAACCGAACCTGAATGAGTGTTTTTGAAAAAATCTCACTATAATTTTATGATATCCTGTACATTCCCAAATTCAGTTTGTCTACTTCTGGTTTTGCAGTGAGAATTATGTTGTACTGTGATGATAGTAGCAGCAGCAGCACCTCCTAGATCTAGTCTGGGCCTGTGCATTTTACCTCTTGTCATGTGATGGGAGTGGGCATGACAGCTCACATCTCTCTGTTGAGCTGTGTATATGTGAAGAAGAAAACTTTGGGCTATTTTAGCAAAATCTGCATGAGGGAAAAGATAAAAGACTAGATCTTAATTTTTATAGGTCACTTTGTGTCTCTCTTTACTATGCAAGTTAATCTTACTGGTACATGTTTTGGAAATTCCTGATAAAATCTGTTTCTCTCTTGGTACTTTTTTGTGTGTGTTTCTATACATGATATTTCAGTGCAAGGACTGTCTTTTATAATCCTGCTTTTTTAAAGTAGCATTTTTCACCAGTGGTTCAGCTATTACCAAGCTCCTTACCAAATGGCTATTAATCTAAATTCAGCTTGTCTTATAATGGCAAGAATAAGGACACTCCTTAGAAGCCTACCTGTTCATTTTATTTGTTTTCTAACCTCCTGGTGAGGTTTGCTGTTGTTCCATCAAAAAGACAGCACAGTGAGAGATTGCTCTGCGTACTGCTCATTGCTGCAGACCTCATTCTGTTTATACCCAAAACTCTGACTCAGTACTGTTGATGTCAGCTCAGTCTTTCCCTGGCTTCAGGTTGTTCTGAATCAGTCTATAAACCTAAAATTCAAAGCTTCTTCTAACAAAGAAAACAAAACTTTTTTTCTTCAGTTCCCAACAGAACTTGTGTTGTGGTTTAAGCCTGTTGTTCACGTCTAATCATGTTCACCGGTGACCATTTCAAGCATCATATATTAAAGTGAAATTACCTAGTATTCAATATTTCCTTGATTGCATTTGGTTCATCAACAATTACTGCATTTAAAAAGGGCGGTGGCGTTCTGCCGTCCCTGCTCCCTCGCTCTGCAATTGGGAAGGGTGGTTAGGAAGGGTTGTAAACGTCATCCAGGTAGCTAAGGTAATCCCTGGTATTTAAGGAGGTGAGAATAAACACTGGTCTTCTTTTAGGTGTGGACAGGTATGAGATTGACTAGTCCGATCCAACCTAAGGAGAATTTGTAAAGCTGAGGACATGTGTTTTGGAAGGTGTGCTAGATGTGTTGGTTATAAGTTGCTCATCCTTGCCCTGCTCTGCATTGTGGCCAACATTTTACTTTATTTTCCCAATGGCGAAACAAGATTTGCTTCAGAGCATCACCTTGGCAAATACGTAGAGTGCCTTCATGGCATTCTAGGTGGAGGCTTTCTGGTAAGTAATGGGCTGGTGGCTTTCTTCAGGTTTATTTTGGAGCTATTTGGTACGGCTCTTCTTTTACCAGTTGCATTAAATAATTCATCAAATATCTCATCAGCAGAAAACTCTGTAGTTGTATAAAAAAAAAATTAGCTATATTATCCTAGAGGTGTTATTAATTACTGTTGGTTATCTTATCTGCAAGATTATGTCAGTTTAAAGCTAAAAAAATCATAGGGTCTAGCTCACAGAATCCAAATGCAAGCCAAGCCTCTCAGCAGGCCACAGTTTGCATAAAGGGTTAATTTTTTTTTTTTTTTTGGTTATTGAACCATTGTCCTTTTAAATCTCCCTAACTAACTAGCATTTACTTACAATTCCTTAGTTTCTGTTGTCTGAGAGGTTGGCAGTTATTTCTCTGCCTTAGCTACTTATTGGACTTGATGATTTAAGGGTTGGACTCGATGATTTCAGAGGTCTTTTCCAGCCTGGTTGATTTCATGATTCTATTCAGAGGACTCGAGTAGCAGTTGTCAAAGCTTTGCATTTGAGTAACAGCAAAGAATGAAGAATCGAGTATGTTCATTATATGATATTGTTTATGTGAAGCTATTATTTTCTACCTTTTCAGTTTTGTGGACCACATTGTAGCATATTTAACTCCCCTGACTCCAGGCTTCCTTTTTCATCTGCTTTTAAAAGGCCTCAGAAAGAGGCTACAAGTCCTTTTCAACCCTTAACATTCTGTGATTCTGTGATCTTAAGGCATCTGCAAATCACAGGTTGAAAACAATTGTGCTCTATGTAGTGAGAGGAGTTTACAGTGTGTTACAGTCCCATTGGAACCTAGACTGAGATTTGCAAAGACTGGGCTTCACACAAGAGAATAATACAAGTGAAATCAGTGGAACTGCTCCTGCGACACACTTGTACAACTTCTTCTAGACCTGCAGCACTGGGGCTCAGCAGTAGGTTTGAGTAAGGGCTGACAAGTATGCGTCTGTTCAACTGGATAGTTCTTATTTTAGTTTCTTGTTAAATAAGTCTGTGCAGTTTGCAGGTAACTCTTTACTCTTCCTGTATGATTTTCCAGAGTACTCCTGGGTGTAGATCCTTTATAAGTGGACTCTATAATAAAGTGCTGTTTGTGCTGGTGGGAGGATCCTCTTTTTAATCAGCTCTGCTCCTTCTTGACTTTATGCTAAAAGCTCTGGAGCATGGATAATTTATGTTTCTTACAGATAGCTTCTGCTCTGTTACTTTGCATTTCTGTCACTGGAAACTGGTTGTGAAAACTTGGAGAAAGGTAGATGTCTGTAATGAGATGTTTCCCTGAATTGGGCAAAATATTGCTAGACTTTCTACACCAGTCGGACTGGTTTGTCACACAGGCAGTGATGACTGTTCTTAAGTAACTAGTATATTGGCAGTAGCTGGTTTTTAGATAAATAATTGAGACATCTTGTAGGCTCATTTAGCAGAAAGCGAATGCCTTCTTTTGCAAAGGATACAGCCTTAAATGTGAACAAAAGCTTTCAAAGCTGAAATACTTTAAATGGAACAATACATCAGCAGGCTCTTTCTGCACTTAAATGCTGTGTATAAACAAAGTGGCAGTAGAAATACACCTGTCCTGGGGTATCCTGGCGAGATGACTACTGTGTTAAATAGGAGTAAAGCTGAATCACCTGTACAGGCTGACCATCAAGAAGTAACGTAAGTGAATGCAGTGTGAGACTGTGTTTTATCTGCCCTCTCTGTGCAACCAAAACGAACGCTGTGTTTGCTCCATACCCAGGTACTCATTCCAGCTGCAGTGTTCATTGGGCTGCACAATGGGGACTGCTGTGGCTGCTTTGGCCATGGGGGCTGTGGGAAGAGCTGTGTGGTAAGTGAGCCTGTACACCCCGGTCCTGGCTAGTCCCAAACACAAGACGATGGCTGTGCTGAAAGTTCATGTTTGTCTGCTGTGCAGATGCTGTCCTCGGTTCTGGCAGCCTTTGTTGGGATCCTTGGCTCTGGGTACTGTATAATCATTTCAGCACTGGGCTTGTCTCAAGGACCATATTGTTTTACCCACCTACAGAGAAACTGGATCTATCCTTTCACTGATTCCTCTGGAGGGTAAGTTGTCTGTTCTTGAGGATGTTATATCTTACCCCACGTACACGTGGGCTTTATTCCAGTACCTTTCAGCAATAACCAGTAACGATATATCAAGATTCATTCATAATTTTATGCTTCTCACTCACTAAGAGCGAAACAAATGGCATCAGTTACCCACACTGCTATAATATGAAACCAAATCAATAGAAAAAATATAATTATATATATATAGTGTATGATATATATTATATACTCTATGTATATATTATATATATATAATTAAATCTATACATCATATACTGTTCATGTCCCTGAACATCTCTAACAAAGTATAAAGTTTTATGATTTTGAGGGATTTTCAACCTATGAATAGTGGTTGTTATGAAATTTGGCATATGATTTGTGTGAGAGTCTTTTGTCAGGCTTGCTTCTGAAGTTGCTTTGTGTTAGCATGAAGTGGTACAATGGCTGACAGAGCTTAAGGAGTGTTTGGATGATACTGTCAGGCACATGGTGTGACTCTTGGGGACAATCCTGTGCAAGGTTAGGAGCTGGACTCGATGATCCTTGTGGGTCTCTTCCAACTCAGCATATTTGGTGATTCTGTGAAACTTCACATGGAATAAACACTGATTTTTCTGTTCTCACTTGGAGTGGATATCCCTGGTGCAGTTACAGACTAGGCGTAATTTGGTTCTAGTGTATGGTAAGCATCCACTCTGACACAATGTTAATACACTTTTAATTGCTGTCTACAGGTACTTGTTTGAGTATAACAAGTGGTCTGAATGTCAAGAACCTCAAAACATCGTGCAGTGGAATGTCACCCTCTTTTCCATCCTCCTTGTCTTGGGAGGAATAGAGTTCATTCTGTGCTTCGTGCAGATAATCAATGGCATTCTTGGAGGACTGTGTGGGTTGTGCAGTCACGAGGAGGTAAGTCGGTTGTAGTTATAACCCCGCTTCTCGGATGAACATGAAACTGTATTATTACTGATGCTACTGTGGAGTCTTACTCAGCAGTTACTTTTTAGATATTCATAAGCAACAAGTTCCCTGTGCAACAGATTTTATAGCCCAGTTGTGTTTAGCATTTTCATGTAGTGTTTGGCCACGTGCGTTCAGCTGATTGCTCAGCTCTCACAGTGACATTAGTCTGCATGGGAGCAAGGAGCTGGAAGGCTTTTGTCTGCCCAGTGGCACATGTGTTCATCAGCACTATATAGCTGATATAACTGAGACACTGATCTCTTGGAGGTTGTGGTCTTTGCCTAAGCCATGGTTGCATGGTGTGATGCTTGCTCTAACTATATTGCATTAGCCTCGTGTTTTGCCCACAGCAGCTCATAAACTACTGATAATATGCTGCATGTAACGAAAACTGCAGCATCCTGACCTTGCTTAGTAAAAGTAAGATAAGAGAAGGAATTAAATTTTACAGCTAATAAAATCTTCAGACAGGTCTGAAGATGTTTTGAAGGTGGATTTTTTGGAGTGAGGAAAGGGAATTTCCTCCAAATTTCTTTAAAGCCTTGTTAAACAGTTTGGGCATATTGTTAAAATCAGTGTCATAGTGGTAGTGTTGGCTTAAGGTATGAACCAGATATCATTTGTATCACACATTGTAGAAAAGAATGTGTTTCACATTTTTAACTGATATAGTTGAGTGTTGGGTTTTTTCAAAGCTATTACTGTCTTCTTCCTCCTGTCTTCCATGGTCTAAATGCAGTACAGAAGAGGCATGCTATGGTTGTCTAAATTTGGTCAGGTTAATTTTTTCCTTTATATTTGGGACACAATATTAGCATTCTTTCCATTAATATGTTAATATGTTTCTTTCTTTTTGTTCCCCCTGCAGACATATGTTTGCTAGAAACCTGACAATGCATTGATGTCCGTGCGTGTGTGTAATGCAATGAGTATTCTGTGGATTTTTTTTTTAAACATTCCATGCATACTGAAATACACATTGTTGTCAAACTGTGCTGTTGCCATCAATTTAACTGACTTGGGACCAGCCTTTGTTATGGGAGTCATATGCAGGTTTGTCACTAACCTGCCTGTACTTAAAGGCAAAATGTATCCTGAATTTCTTTGGTTCATTTTATCTTAGTACAGGCAGTTGCCTGAACACATCACTAAAGAGGCTTTATTTATTTTTTTTCTTTATACTGACACAATGGCTCTGTACTTTATCTTGCTTTCCCAATAAAGTTGCTCTTTCATTCTGATCTTGGAATGAACACAAACCAAATCTAGTCTGACCTGGATATAAATGAATACTGGGTTTTGGGTAGATACATGCACTTCACCTTTTCAGGATTTTTCTGAACTTCCCCTGTATTTCACAAATAAAGATTTGTATTAAAAATACCCATCAGGTGTCAATGATTCCTTCCCTGCCCATGCTGAAACACTGCTTGCCTGGTCTTGGAGTAAAGGACAGTGGTGGCATGAGAATGTGGATATAACGCAGTCAGGTTATAACCTGCTTTTCCTCTCCAACAGGCTCTGCCAGAGTGGAACTGCTTCACTGCTTGGTTTGGCTCATTTAGCTGAATCAACAAGGGTTCAGCAACAGCTCTGTGATAGATACAGCCACACATGTGGAATCCTAGTCCTGGCTGGCAGTTCCCAAAGGGGTCCCCCTGCAGCTGAATCCAGCTGTGAGTCCCCTCTTTCCCCCCTAAGGGGGATCACCTTCTGACTGCTCCATTACAGGACACAAAACAAAATGTGGGCCTGACTCTTGTTTTTTATCTCACTCAGTAGATCCTCAGGCCTCACAGTGTTGGGGGAATACAGTCCAAATTCAGGTCAGCAGAAACAGATTAATCTGAAATACCTGACTTCACCAGTAAGCAGCCTGGAGGCATTATTGTAAGCTACTGGGCAAGAGCCTCTGAGGTATAGCTTGTAGCATATTAGAGTGAATGTTTTATCACAAGTAAATCTGAATAACGTGCTGCCAACAGCATTGCTGGCAAGATCAGTATGCAGCTGTTAGTGGCAATTTTCAAGTGAAAACCAAAATGTGATGTGTTATTTACTTCAGAGAAATGAGTCTCACTTTTGGTATTTAGCTGTTAATGCTGTCTTTGAAAAGAGGCAAGTTGATTTCTATTTATGGGAGAAAAGCTCCCATGGGTGTCAGTGCATCCTTGGCCATTTGTAACTAGGAGGATAGTCTTTAAAGGTAGACAGAAACTTGAGAGGTATCTCAGGCTGTCCACACAGTCGAGTCTGCCCTGTACAAATGAGTATCTGAAAAAAAGAAATTAACTGTGAAAACAAAATTGTACACACACATCCACAGCAGCAAAAGAACTCACAGATGGGAAGAGTTTGTGTTTAGAATCTCAGGATACATGATTTTTGCAATAGCATTTATTCATACCTAAATACATAGAAGTAGTTGAGAATTTTAATGACATTTGTTTGTTGTATTTATCCCTGTCTTGCTCTGCTATGGGAGGAAGGAAGGACAATATGTGCATGCAAGTGTATACACACAAAATTCCTTGCAGCTGTGCAACAGTGTCTTTGTATGTGAAGAAACACTGTTTGAAAAAATATCTGCAAGTTTAAATGGGTGTGGAAGGAGAGAAGCGGAGAAGAGGATCCCCAGTGGAACCAGGTATAATGCCATGCAACTCAGAGATTTTTGCCTTTATGCTTGCATAATGGTTATTTGTCTTTCTGGTACACACAATTAATTAAAGAACTGAAACAATTTTAGAAATTGCAATAGATGGAATGGTTAGGGTAGGTTAGGATTTAAAACTTCAACTCAGATCCATGTAGCATTAATGCACAACATTGCTACTCATTATTTATGTTGTTATGTAAAAAAAGGCCAGTTGGATTCCTTTGTTGCCTGGTGCCTAACACAGTGTTTTGGGAGGTTTATCAACTATATTGTGGAGAAGCAGTTGGTTTAGGTTGTATTCATTTCAGTTGGCAGAGAAGTCACTCATCCAGAGTAAACATGACTTTTCAGTAACAGTCTTGGCATCAACTCATGGATAATGACAGCAACAGGAAAGCGGTGCTTGCAACACTTGGTAAGATATTTGAGAAACTGTCTTACAGATTTGCTTAATTCTTAGTATAGAATGGTTGTTTCCTATTCTAGTGGTTTTGTGTACCAGCAAAATAACCACACTATGATTTGGTATTTGCAGAGCTCAGTTTGAATACAAACTAAGTTGTGATGTGGACTGCTGTACTGCAGAACAAATGCTGCTTCAGGCATTGTTTCCCAAGTTAGTTTCTTCTAATCAGAACAGCTTATAATAGAAGTAGGAGCAAATTTCATTATAAAATAAGCTGCTTACTATTAATTTTAGCCTCTGCTTTTAGGAAAAAATATTTCAGCCTGTTACATGATCTCTGAGTTTTTAATAAAAGATCAGTCATGAAGATTTGATGTGTGTACTTTTAATGCAGCTGTTTTCTCTGCTGTGTAAGGCACAGTGTTGATGACAGGAGTTCTGTCTTTGCCTGTGAGTCTGAAAAGGCAGGTTTGCTACTACTTATGATTGGAGGGAGACCTGAAAAGAAGTGTCCATAGTGATTAGAGAGTAAAACAGGAGATATGGGAAGATCAAAATGAAACCTCTTAGAAAAAGAGGAGAGTCATGGCAGAGAAGGGTAGAAAAACAGTGTAATTGTGTGAGTACCACCATGCCCATTTCCTTGTGTGATCTCATTCAAAGCAGTAGTATGGTATTAGTTACAATATGCAATCCAAAGAGCTTTTATGAGATGATGTGAGAAGCCTCGTGCGTGCGGAGCCTGAAACAGCTCATGAGGAAACAGAAGGAAAATGTATTGTGACATCATTGCTTCTAAAATCAGCCTTCCTGCATTTGATAGAGCCTCATTTTTTCATTCTCTGACTACAACTTTTCTACTGAGTAAAGCCTAAGCTCATTCTAGAGTTGCTTTTCTGATGACTCACAGGGGTGTAGACTGAAGGTTCGGGTCAAGCTGTGTTCAGACCACTCCAGCTCTGTGTTACTGGCATAGATGTTTAGTTGCTCAGGGGTAAGGGAATGATGACACGTGACAATGGGGAAGCTGTGTGACTTTGGCTTTGCACAGTGCAAACAGCAGGCATTTCGAAAAAACAGCCAGACCTTTTGTCCTGCACAAGAAGTCACGTGTACGTAGGTTAGGTCTGTAGCTGTGCAAGCTCAGCTGTAAGCACAGAATGAAACAATTGGAGAAATAGCAGGATTTGATTTGAAAAACAGTTGAGTCACGTAATGCTGTGCAAAAGAGTAATTGATTAAAAGTGTGACAGTAAGTCTGCCTGGCAGTTTCTAACCAGGGTTATTTGGGCTCCTGTATCTCTACACGATGGCCCAGACTCAGCCTGGTGTTTCTGGGTGACTGTCCCAAGTCAGCAACAAGTTCCCCCTTAGGGCTCTGTTACTAAATCTGTTGTGTGAGGCAAAGTGTGGCCTTCTATACAGAGACTGAATATTTCTCATCTGACAACCCCTTCCCCATGCTGCATTGAGGCTGAACAACATGCCTCTGTCACAAACTGTCTGTGTTACAGTTTGTATTCTGGGGCGGAGGAGGGCACTTTTGAGCAGTCACTAGGAAATGAGAGCTCTGAATTTCCTTCCTGAGTCTGACTCCTAGATATATTTCATTTGGAAGATCACAAAGGAGGATCTTTTAGAAGGGAAATGGCTACTTAAAGACGTGCTTAGACAGGACAGTGAGTTTACATAGCAATATTCATCTGTTGCTCAGCTAACTATTAAGCACTTCTGTCCCTGGAATCACACCCCGGTCACTGGTTCCTGTGAATATGAAATGACTGAAACAGGCTGGGGAGGTCAAAACACTTTTTATATTTAAAATCTTGTAATCTTTTGTTAGCTTAGAAGAGCAAAATTTCCAAAGTTCTTGAGAGATGGCTTTAGAGACATATGGAAGCTGTTTGAGTTGCCTGCTGATACCTCTTGCACTTTGGAGTATTGTTGTGAACATCCTCCTGTACTTCCCGAATGGGAAAGCTCTGCATGCAGCCAGTTACCAGCTCCCCAGCTACGTGTGGTATTTTGAAGGGATCTGTTTCTCAGGTGTGATGGTAAGTGCTCATTCTATGGGTTTTTAGTGAATTGCATTCTACTGCAAATGATATTGGGTTACTCTTCAGCAATGCAATTGTGCTTTTAAAGAATATATGGATTACTTTGGCAAAATCACCTTAGGCAAAAAACTCAATCAGATTTTTAAAAAAGTTAATATACTGAATGACAAGCTAGGTAAACTATTTAATGTGTATGCTATTTAATGTGTATACTATTTAATGTGTATACTATTTAACATGAGTGATTTTGCAGGGTGGGGTTTTTTTCTGCTGTCTTTTTGTTTATGCGTAATTTACGCTTGTATTGTGAGGGCAGACACCATGTTGATTTAGTCCTCTAGGAAGGTTGAATTAGAGCTCTTTTACCAAAACAAGACGAAACAAAAACTTCTCGTAATGGTTCAGATGTTTTTAAGAGCTGTATGCAGTCCCGTATTTAGAAGACTGGATACAGTTCACAATGCATCAGATGCCACTGTTGTCAGGTTGAATACAGAGAATTGTCTCACTGTGATTGTCATAGTAGGATTTTCCCCATTACATTTGTAGTATGTTCACCTGCAGTAATAAACTACCATGGAGTTGCCCACTGTTCATGCTATTCCCTATGTTCATAAAGAGCTGTATACTCAGGGATAGAAAGCAGTTATGTGATCAAAGTGCATTACACACAGTCAGTGCTTAAAAAGGGCTCATCTGCATAAGTGAGGTTTTTTTATGAAGATGCTGAACAGAGAGAGTTTGAAATTGTGTATTTTCCATAAAGCAGAAGAAAAATCTTATCTTTCCTAGCAGAGGAAAAAATCCTATCAGACAGAGGATTCAAACAGAAAAACAGTGGCAAATTTGGGAAAAAGTTAACTGCAACAGTGATATTGATATTTTGAAGCATTTTTAGCCTTAGGATTATTACCAATTTATTAAAAATGCATATGTCATTGTGTTACAAACAGGTCAGCAGCATGTGAGAGGATAATGCTGTGATTCAAACATTCCCTTCTCATATTTCCCCTTTCAAACTAGTGCCTCTCAGAGTGGCAGTTTGTGGTTCTGGAGTCTAGATCCTATTTATCAAAACAATTCTAGGATCAAGCTAAAATAATGCAGTAGTCTGAGAAGATCAGTATAGGTACTTGACAGAGGAAACAAATGAAAGTCCAGGTGAATTTAATTAACAGCTTGCACTACTGACTTTTTCTAGCGTGACTGTGTTGGTAAGGAAGGCAATACCCTGATCTGTGTACCTGTGTCAGCAAGAAGCTGTTGCACTGATGTGGTTGTATCAATAAAATATCCTTCCTTTCATTGGTATTGATTCTCGTACTTGTGAACTTGGTTTCATTTTTTCAGGTTCACTAGTGTAGCTGTGCCCAAGCTCATAGCACTTTACTGTGGTAGGAGACACTGTGCTCTTGTCTTTCAAGCACAAGTACAGTGACAGCCTAGAAAAGCCACTCCAGTTCCATGTGTGCCTTGAGTAATTGTGCTCTCCCACAGATCAGCTTTAAAATCTCAAGAGAGCACAAGAAATGCAGTCCCTGCTTTCCATAGGTAAAGGAGTCTTTGGCTTAGTATCTGCAGTCATCTCACTGACCTTGTGATGTCCCCTTACAGATCCTTCTTTTGGCAGTAATTCTGATGACACTGGAGTGTAGCGTGTTCTATCGGTGCTGCCAGAGTGAGAGCTGTAACAAAACCTACAGAGTGAGTCTATGTTTTATATCTCTGCATCTCCTTAGCTTTTGTTTTGAGTGCCTTCCTGCTCCCATGGTTCCAGCACATCCTTCTGCCTCCTCTACTGTTCGTTTTCACTTCCTTTCAAAGAGAAGGATTCTAAATTGGGTTACAAGCTCACAGAAAGTGTAGCTTTTTCCTTCTGATGCATAAACAGGATGAAAGAAAACTAGACACATACTCCCCCTAAATCCGTGTAAAATAAAATAAGAATGTAAAAGGCCTGAGTATGTCAATAAAGTGCCCCAACTAAATAGATTCATGCCTTTGCCTGTCTTATTTGGAAGTTATTTTTTCCACTAATGACTCGATATATGCTATCTGGAATGCAGACTATATAATACATGGTTGGGTTTCCTGTTGTATTTTGGGAAAAATTTTACAAAACTGCAAGTTTAAAAAAACCCACCCAAACAATATTGTAACTTATTATGGAACTGTCTTAAACAATGTCTTAATCTTTATTTTGCATGCGTATGCTTTTACTATTCTTTACCTGCTATTTTTCCTTTTGAATTTTGAATATTGAGAAAATCAAATGTGAAATTCAGCCCCAAGGAAGTAGCTAGGCAGACTGAATGACTGTTTGCTGTGGACACTACCCCTCAGAGTAATATTTCTCTCTCTTTACTCCAGAGTTTTATTTCAATTGTGCTAGCCCTGCTTGGAGTTGCTTTCTCGGGATACAGTTGCATCATTTTTACCCTGGGTTTGATTCAAGGCCCTTTCTGTAATTCATCAAGTGGATGGGATTATATTTTCAAAGACACTGCTGGGGGGTAAGGAACATCAGTGTAACTCTTCTGCAAGAAATTGTTCATAAAAAAAATAGTCAGACACATTTTTCTTACTTCACACTCATGTTTCTCTAACAGGTACCTCACAGATTACCCTGCCTGGTCTCGATGCACAGAACCTGCTAACATAGTGGAGTGGAATGTCATTTTACTCTCCATTCTCATAGTTCTCAGTGGGCTGCAGCTGATCATCTGTTTTCTCAAAGTGGCTGCTGAGTTGAAGCGAACGCTCTGTGGGACCTATTCTGTTTTTGTCCAGGTAACAAAACATCTGAGGTTAATTTCTTCAGCACCTCCAGGTCAGTTTAGCTACAGAAACTTCTCCTAGTTGAGGACCTACCCTTTTGGTTTATGCATTCTCTATGCTAGTGCATTTTTTTTACCAGAGGTTATGTATTGATAATACATTTTTTGTTTTTGATTAATCTGCTAATTCTTTGTGGTATACAGGAAATGGTGGCTGCTCACTCTGACCTTTAGGGCTAGGACTGAGACAAAAAAAAAGTGGCTGGGAATTCAGCACTGATGCCAAGTCCATTACCCCTATGTCAGCAGAGTACTTTGCTGAGCACCTTTCTTCAAGCATTCAGTTTACAGACATTCTTACCATCATTGCTGTGGCTTTCACAGCAATGATGAGATTTGCACTTCCTGTTTTATTTGCAGGCTGGGATTCTCTGAAAATGGGAAGGAAATTGTCGCTGCTTCTCCCCCACCACCAGAAAAAGAGAGATGGCCTGTCCAACATCCATGGTGGTAGATTTGAGTGCTACAAAGACAAATGAAACCTTTCTCTTCAATCTTTGTCTCTCAAGCCTCTCTGTTTTGGATAAAGTTGTTTGAACTGTTTGACATCTACATTTTATTTTGCCTGTCTTGTTGTCCCTGGCAGGGACTCTTCAATTTTTTAGCCTCCAACTTGTTGTGACAACAGGGATGTTTGAATACCATGGAACTGCTTTTGTATTGAAACCACCTTTCTTTTTTTTAATAAACTGCTGTAGAACTGCTTTAATACTCCCCTCTCATTGCTTAGACCATATGAATATTTGTGGTTCCATAAGGGCCTGATTCAAAGCCCAGTATATCAGGAGGGGTTGTTAGTGCACTGCATGAAGCCATGATTTCCTAAATGACTGAATTTTAGTTACAGACAGGCCATGATGGCCATGGAGGGCAGAGCTTATGCTGCTCCTTCCATCTTGGAAGTTCTTAACTGCAGAAAGCAATTAGTGAAAAAAATCTATCAAGTCTTCCTGCAGCAAGAAAGTTACCCAAGTCTGATTGACATATTAAATCCACAACTCTGATGTCAGCTGTGCTATTGGTACATGTTAGTAGCTGCACAGGGTTTCTTTTCGCTTTATACTCAGAGGCAAAGATTTTTTTCATTTTAGTCAAGTATGGTGTGACTTGACGGAGCATATGAGGAAAACTTGTGAGGACCCAGTGCTTGCTTATTAATGCTCTTCTAAGTGACCTGATGCCCTGACCTTGCTACAAGGGAAGGCTAAAGTTCTTGACAGTAATGATCAGATGAAAAAGAATAATCTGTATTAAATTAGCAACTAAAAAGTACTTTTACTTTCTCAGAGAATTATTATTTCATTCCCAGTGAAAATTCAGGGATTCACAATGAAGTGGACATCTGGCTCATTTGCAGGTACATGGGCAAGATTTGGCTGTATTCAGCACTCTGATTGTGAGAGAATGAACACCCAGTGGAAAGAGAAATATGGACTTCAGACTTGCAGTAATGCACATATCCCTATTACATCAGAACTAGTGGGATTCAGGTATATCAACATCTAATATGAAACACTGTTAGAAATGCAAATCATACAATAAGTGTCAGCTTTGGGTAAGTTATTTATAAAAATATAGAATGTATCAGTCATTTAATTCAGTTTCAAGACAATATTGAAATTTTGCCTTCATATTCCTTTATCAGATTGTTTTGAAAAGCTGATTTCTTCCTGTAGGATTTGATTTTAATTGCTTAGTTTCTATTAAGTTGCAAGAAGCAATAAAATAATTAATGATGTTTAAGAATGGGGCTAGTCTTTTGGGAGATGGTTTGAGGTGGCATGGCTGATCAGAGGTGCATGATAAAAATACATGATTATAAAATGAGGACTCTGTCACTGCGTACTTGTTTTTCTTTAGGCTTAAATATGCAACATATAATTTATCTACTTAAATGCTAATCCTACATTCTCATGGATTTGTGAATACTGTTTGTGGGGAGAAGGAAAAGAAAGAAAACTTAACAATCAACCCATACTCCTACCGAACATCTTGGACAATCTTGAGGATTTCATGCCTGCAAACTGTGGAGCTGTCTTTAATTCATCCTTTTTTATCTGATTGTGTCTGGTGAATTTTCATTTCCACTCTACCACAGGCATCTCCTATTTTAGGGGCTTGAATTAAAGAAAGAAACATGTGGTTTATGTCTTGGTGAACTTCCTGATCTTGCAACCCCCCTTTATTCATAATCCAGAATTTGGCATCTCCATTGCCATAGTCAGATTCAACTGTGACTTGACAGTTCAGCTTTTAAATGCTCAGCTTATTAATTTGAAATTTGTCGTAAGAATACTAAAGGCTAACAGTTGTATTTCCAAATTTAACAGCCAGTTGCATGCAGGGCTTTTGGATGTAAAGTAAAGTTAAATTTGATCTAATCAATATAAGTCATGATTCAATCCTAAATATTTTGTCTCTAACAAGAGATGTTATGAACTGTGCCTGGTAGCAAAAACAAGATTCCTGTAAAGAATATTAATTAACTGGCTTGAAATCTAGCCATGAGCAATTACCCCAGTGGTGCTGTTGGAGGCAAGGTGACCATCCAGCTGCAGGACATGGACCTCCCCCAACAGCAGCAGGGAGAAGTGGCCCCCAGGGGCACTACAGGGCTCACACCACACTGGAATGGGAGAAACCCTTTTTTGCGCAAGTGTTCCTGAAGCTGAAGTGCACGTGCTGCCTGCTGAAATCCAGACGTAAAACACCTCAGGCTCACCTGGAGGAAAGCTGCAGTTCTGAGTTTATAAACTCCTCCCAGGGAGGAGTTAGTGCTGAATCTGGCAGTAAGAGTTTCAGTATTATTTGTCTCTCACAGCCAGTGCATTTTGCGAGAGTATTAGGATACTGTGTCTGGAAAAGTAATGCCATGTGTTTAAAGACTGCAACTGGAAATTGCTGTAGAGACTTGGTTTTGACCACAAGTAATTGTGGGCAGAGCTTTGTGGTAAAATACTGTGGAACCCCATCCACAACTTTTCATTTTGGGGTATATTAATCCTTATGTAGGTAAAAGTGACTCTTGCTGAAGTAACATTTCCTGATTGCTAATTCTTCTCATGTTGGATGGTTTTTCACATTGAGGAAGAATAGGGGAGGTGCCCCAGATCTTTAAAGGGTGTTTGACTGTAGAGGTTTGCAGGTGGCCAGAGCAGCAGCACGGGCAGCAGGAGACAGACACACATCATTCAGATCTAGGAATTGTTAAATGGTAGGGGTTCAATTCAATTTCACTGGGAGACTTTATTGAGACCTTTTTGTCAGAATGTTCCATTTTTGGGTTGGTTTGTTCTTTTTTCTTTCAAGGAAAATTTTTGAAGTAAAATATCAGCTTTACATTTTCAATGCAATTTTGGGGATTTTCAGCAGCTTCAATATGAGAAATGAGGTAAAGTGGTTTAAAACAATAATGGGATATTCATAACATCAAACTGCAGACTCAAAATTTAACCAATTAAATCAGGTCTTTTTAGGCCCTATCTATGAGAGGAGAGAGGCTCCTGCTCTTCAGACGCCCTCTGAAGATAATACAGGGTTGGGAAGCTCAGGCACTTTGGTCAGTTTTTTGAGTTCCTCAAGAAAAAGATAATAGGAGTGTGCTTGGGCACACAGATGTCTGAAAGTTTGGGGGAGGCACCATTAAAAGTGGGAACGGAAAAATCTTACCTTTCAGAAGTTTTTGCTATATTTTAAATAAGAACAATATGTAGTTCTTTTGCAAATCAAGCAAGAGTAATTTAGAGGATTCAGGGGTCTGAAGAAAGAAATACTCATAATTTTACCCTCAAATAAATGTGGAGATTTCAAGGGTATTGCTTGTTTGCTTTTTTGTCTTCCTCAATCCAATGGCAACCTGAAGAAATATAAACCAAATAGGCCACATATGCATGAACAACTCTGTTAGCTGAGAATTAAGTAGTGACTTTGAATTTAAGTAGTGTAACATTTTCTCATTTTTACCTCAGTTGATTTACAGATGGGTCACATGCAACTGGGATAAGCTGATCTTTCCACTGCACCACTGACCGTCATCCATGGCAAAGAAAAAAATTCCTACAGAAATCATTTTAAGCATGTGTCACCAACCCATGAAACTCCAGAATTTCATCATAGATTTGGTCAGATTTCAAAATCTTGGCTTTGGCCACAGTAATTTAGGCAGAAGCAGAGTCCTCCATTTAGTGCAGATCTGTAGAATGTTCCAAAAGGTGAGATTATGAAATTCAGTATTCTGGCAGTGCCTGATTTTTTTTATATGAATGGTGATTAAAATTGGTAATTTATCTGTATACCACAGTCCTGGTAAATAAGGCTTAGATTTGTATATCATGAAAGGAAAGCGGCTGTACTTTAGTTATGTTCTGAATCTTAAGTCTTCTATCCAAAATAATAATAATTTTTCTGACCAGTATTAAAATAGCTTCAGAGAAGATTGTGGTTACTACAGGTATTTTTGAATTGCCATACAATGGAAAATGTAATTTAGAATGACCGTGTCAGTGCTCAGAGCACAGACAAGATTTTTTAAGAATTCCCAAGTGACTGAAATACACGTTTTTCTTAATAGAAGTTTACAGGTGGCTTTGTTTGTCTAAAGCTTCAGACACAACCATGTTGTAATGAACATATGCTCAGAAAAAGTGCCATTACAAACTTCAGTTAGGTGGGTTTTAAACATTCCATATTTAAGGTCCAATTTTGTTCTTAATTTTCAATGAGACTAACAGATACAAAATGATTACAGAACTTGAATCAAGCAAAAGAAGCATTTGGCACTGAGTAGTGCATTTTGATAATGGTAGTAGTTAAGATTATCTGGATCTTCTGATTTTAATCATTGAAGAATGTGGCTTATCCTGTTTGCAACAGACTAGGAGGCAGATAACACAGGGAGGTAATTTTGTGGAATTCGTGAGCCTCAGTTGAGCAATACTAAAACTGCTTGAAAAGGGGGTGCAAACATTCCCCACCTCCGTCCAGTCCTTTTCATCTCTAGCAACACGTGCCACACTTTGTGCTAAAATTACATTTCCAAGGGAAGTGTGGTGTGCAGTAGAGCTGACCCAGGCATGCCCTGATGTGCACACTGGTCCCAGTGACACCAGTCCTCCCTTGTCTGTCAGTTTGGTTGTGGCTGTGCAGAAGGGAAGAGGAAGATCTGTGGGAGCAGAACAAGCAAGGGGAACAGGCAGATGCAGGCGTACCTTGGGCTCCCTGTGTCAATGCAGAGCAGATACACGGGGGAAAGGTGTTGCTTATGGCTTTCCACAACATGCTTGAGAAGTTGTGTTCTTGTGCCACAGATCACAAGAATTATTTTCTCAGTAGTATCTGAGCTATAGAGAGGGTCATGAGGATAGTGAAGAATGTAACTAAGCTTAAGTCTGTAAATCCATTAAAATCTACTCTCAATTCAGTGACAAGATTTACAATCTATGACAGTCTGAATGGTGATGATGATCTAAATGTGCAGGATAGTAGGCTGGCAGAAATAGAAAAAATTTCTTTGAAGATTATCTGAACTGACAAGGTTACCAGAATCTTTTGTTTGCTCTTGACACAGAAAGACATTGTGCAATTGGTGTTATTGTGTTCACCAAAGCAAACAGCAGCAGGGACGGGGAGGTAAGGAAGTGGGGAGTGGGAGACAGAGTAACATATAAAGGGAAATTGCATAGGCCTGTCCTGCGTTTTTATTTCACGTTTTCCACAAGGTTCATGAATGCAAAATGAAGCTATTTCTCCTAAGCTGCTTGCTGTTTTCTTGCTGTTGGCAAGCTGGGGCAGTGAACCGTGAGTACTACTTGGGCATTACAGAGACTGTGTGGAACTACGCACCCGGCAATGCCAACGCCGTCTCGGGGCAGCTTTTTGCAGAAGAAGAGTAAGTAAAGCAGTTCACACTGGTTGAGTTTGATTTTACAGCATCATCTGGTTTAGGCACCAGGGCCACACTGGTGAAGGCAGTGAAATGAGTCTTGTTGGTGTCAGTGGATTTTTTCCTGGCTTGCTTGAGAACTTCATTCCAATGTTCTGCTAATTAAAAGCATTTGAATATGTAGGGGGGTGTGAATTTTTTGTAATGAAACATTTACTAAGAAGAGACTAGAAAAAGACCCCAAAAGTCTAATGTTTAACTTTGAATGTCTAAGATGCCAGTGCCAAAGAGATGACTTTTGCTGTTGTTTTTAAATGCAGAAGCCTGACAAATTTAAAACTTTCCTACTGTGCACAGGTTTCCTTTTTAGCTGTTCTTTTTTAGCAGGGGTGGTTCTCTGTGCGGCAGCACAGCTGGGTCCTTCCACCACAGTGGAGGAGCTGGGTTGCTTGTCACAAGGCAAGGAGGGTCCTGGGCAGACTGAGTGCAACGAGTAGGCTGAGGACAAGTATAATCAGGAGGAGGGGAGCACCCTGGAGGTATGAATAATCAATAAAGAAAACTCAGATATAAAAGGCATCAGAGAAACATTTGAGAGAGAAAAAATGTTCCTCCCTTCTGTTTTTTCAGTGCCTTTAAAATTAAATAGGACTATACCAAAATAAAAACAGCGATGAGAGAAATCAGAAATTGGATCTCAAAAATGCAGTTCTCATTTGGTCTGTGGATGAGGGATTAGATGATTTCCTGTGGTTTGTTTTCTCTAGTGAGAGCCAGCTCTCAGCCATAATCTACCACTCCATAGGGTGTGAGATGAAGCAGTCAGCTTTTTTTTCTTTCACTCACAAACTTCATGAGGTATAAGACACTGTCAGTGATTCAGCAGGCTACTAATTCTGATCAGGGGTGGAAACAAGGCACCTTGTCTGAGAATTCCAAAGCTGTGTTGTAATACAATGAACCACTGCTGTTCACTGCACTTTCACTGCTTTTCTCTGCTCTGTGATGACCTGCAGCTTGCTGCATTAATTCCAAGTTTTCAATGGTTGTATGCCTGAAGTGGAGCTGGTCCCTTTTATTGTACTTCTCATTTTCAGGTTCTTCAGTTCCTCTTCTCCTGAGCCCTTTAACTATGAGGCTCTGTGTGTGTGGAAATTGGTGTTTATAGGGGCAGGGAAAAGCACAGTGCAGAAGGAATACTCTTCAACTAAATGGTAGCTGTTCAAACAGTCCAGTAAGAGCCATAACCTATTTGTTTGCTTTCGTTTGCAACTCAAAAGCCTCATGCACTCAGACTTCTACTAACTGAGCCTTTGCAACTGAGTTTATACTCCTCAAGTTTCATGGAACCCTGAATTGGAATTTTAATTCCATTTCAGGTCTGTGCTTGCCAAGGTACATACAATTCCCTCCCCACATGCTCAAACAATACTCAGCCTCATATTGCATTTTTGGGAAGTATTAACTTGCTTCACGTGGCTTGCTCGTGGTTGTGCACAGTGCTATGGAGGATGGGTCTTTATTTGAGACTATTAATTTAAACTATTAACATATAAAACAAGTACCTGGCACTACAGATGTGTTTGTGTATTTTCTTACAGGCAGGCTGAAGTCTTTCTCAAAAGAGGACCACATAGGATAGGAAGCACTTACAAGAAGGCTGTCTACACTCAGTACACCAATCATTTATATGATGTGATAGTTGACAAACCTTCCTGGCTGGGTTTTTTAGGTCCTATAATTAAAGGAGAAGTTGGCGATTCCATTACTGTCCACTTGAAAAACTTTGCTTCAAGAAACTACACACTGCATCCACATGGTGTAAGCTATACAAAAGAAAATGAAGGTAGGCTTGATTCCATCCTGTCCCAGAATTTATCAGAAGTTAATCATCCTTCTGAGTATAAGTAGTATTCTCTCATCAGAGAGAACACTGGTCGAGTAAATAAAGATTTAAATTAGGACACAATCAATTTAGAATAGGAGCTAAGAAGTTTGAGAATTTTTTCCAGAGTGAAATACAAAGCCAAAAGTGGCAATTTTAGATCAGCATTTTACCTGAAATAACAGTATTTGTGTTTCAACCGGAATAAGGGTGTAAAGGTATATAAGAGATTCAGGTATGGATATATAAAAGAAAAATTAATGCTGTTGTAGAGAAGATATTGTTAACAGTGATAACATACAGTTCCAAATTCTTAACACTAAGTTCACGTATATGGTATATGAGACATAAGAATCTCTAAAAATGGAAAACCAGATACGACTTAGCAATTAATTAATTAATGAGATGAAAGTCTGACACACTTTAAGATGTATTTAGGGATACCTTTGGGATTAGTGATGGCTTGTCCTTGCAATAGCCAGTCTTGGCACACTCAGGCAATGGGGGATTTTCTGCACTGGATGGCACCAGAATATGGCTTTTATTAGTAGGCCTTAAAAACAGTGTGTAAATCATTGGGAATGTGATGTTGTCTCAAAATCAGTCTTTAAAAATCTTTCATTAGAAAAATGTTATGAAGTATCAGCCTACCTTCTAAAATTTTGTGAACTTTTTCATTACAACCAGTATATATCTTGATATAGCCACACTGTGGAATCAGAACAGTATGTTATGTAGCAGTACATGCACTTTTGAGAACTTTTTTCTGTTGCTATCCTTCCAGCAATATTTTAGAACAGTTTCCAAGATTAATATTTAACAAATGTTTTGCAAATATTTGAATTGTTATCTTTTTACCAGAAGTACATAGTCCCTTTCCAATAAATAAAGGACTAACTTTATGTGCCATTAATTGAAGTACTCCTATGGATTTCAAAGGCAAATGAAGAGATTTCTGAAGAGAAAGAAAACATCTATTCCCCTGATTTAAAAGTTGTGCTTTTTTAACCTATATCCAGATGTTTGGTCCATTTTACTGCAACACGTAGTGAACTTGAAGCATGGTAGGTGCTATCCTGACACCCTGTTGTGAATATGTTGTGGTAACAGTGGCTGTGTGGCGTCTTCAGGTGCTTTTTATCCTGACAACACCAAAGATTTGCAAAAGAGAGACGATGCTGTGGAGCCTGGAGGGCAGTACACTTACACATGGGACGTGACAGAAGATCAAGGTCCAGCTCCAGGAGATGCAGACTGCATAACCAGGGCTTACCACTCCCACATAGATGCTCCAAGAGATGTTGCCTCAGGGCTTGTTGGGCCTTTAATAATTTGCAGGAAAGGTAAACCATAAATAAATGAGTAAACAGATACGTATGCAAGGTGATTGATAATGGTCTGATAAATATCAGTGAAATAATTTACTGGAAGAGAAGATTACAGTTGATTTTGAAATAACAGCTTTTGGTCTTCTCAATAGTATAGGAAGTAGTTTGATTTTGTGTGTGACAGTGAATATAATTTGCAGAATACTTCGTCCACAAATCCAAGAGTGAGATGTGTTCATGCAAGGAAGTGTAAATACTCATATAAGAAGCAGATTTACGTGCAATTATTTTATGCTATCTATCAAAAGGGATTTTTGTTTCCTGAGTGTGTCTGTAAGTTTATGTGTACAGTCACACTCAAGAAAAGTGGCAAAAACAGGGTCCAGCCCTACTGAGACTACAGTTAAAACTGACAAAAAATGTCAGTTACCAAGGATTTTGAATATGACTTTGAATATACTACTTTCTTTTTCAGGTACAATGAATAGGGACGGTGATCAACACTTTGATGCTGAATTTATCCTTATGTTTTCCGTGATGGATGAAAATCTCAGTTGGTATCTAGAGGAAAATATCAGAACATACTGTTCTGAGCCTTCCGAAGTGGACAAAGACGATGAGGACTTCCAAGAAAGCAATAAAATGCACTGTGAGAGAACATTATATTAATGTTGCTTGTCATTGATATGGTGAAATAATGTTTTTGTGTCTTGTCTCTTTTAAAGATGAATTGTTGATAATCTTTTTTTTCAATCAAGGGTTTTTCTTGGAGGATTAAGAAAGATCCTTTTAAATAAAAAAAAAAAAAGGGCAAGTATTGTACAGTCACACCTTTGGAGTTGTGATATAAAATTCTTAGGGGCCAAGAAGCTCTTTGCCAGTGTAGTTTCCCAGGCACTCTAAACAGAGTTGTGTTACTTTGTTCTGTTTCTTAGTCCTGAGTTTTGTACTACAATATCACAGTTTAGAAAAGCAATTTTTACTGTTAATGTAAACAAATGAGATACCTTTGGCTCTGACCAATGGAATTCCAGAATCATAGAAGGTAGCTGTGCAGATGAAATGTTTGTCTGGTATTGGCTCACTTTCAAAGGTGTGGAGCTTTCTTTTGAGCCTCTTTCTATTTTGAAGAATAGAGCAATGGTTGTATGATAGCTGCTTTTGAGGAAAAGATCCTAAGACCCGTGAAGTTAACTGTAATAAACAATATTTATTTTAGCCATCAATGGGTACATGTATGGATACCTACCAAACCTCACGATGTGTGTGGAAGATAAGGTAAAATGGCATCTTTTTGGCATGGGTAATGAAGCTGATATCCATTCAGCATACTTTCATGGACAGACCTTAATAGAAAGGCATCATCGAGTTGACACCATCAGCCTCTTCCCAGCCACATTCGTTGATGCTATCATGACACCAAGGAGCCCTGGGGAATGGCTGCTTAGCTGCCAAGTGAATGACCACATTGAAGGTACAGTAAAAGTTTCAGTGATCAGAATTTTTTTAGCTTGAGCTAAGAGCTTACTGACTCACTTTGGCAGGGCTCCTGACCTGGTTATATTCTCCTCTGGGTAACAAAACTCTCTTAGTAACTGAAATGCCTACAAGTGCATTAGATGGGCTTGAGCATGTAGCCATGAAAATCAAGGGCATTCTTATCTCTAACGGAGCTGCAATTAGCACAGCTGTGCTTTTGCAAGCCTCAACTTTGGACAAAAAAACAGCACAGTGTTTGCCTCTTACTGAAAATAACTAACCACAATTTTCTGTTTGACAGCATAAAAGCTGAGGCTAGCTCCATTTTTATCAAGGGGCAACTTGCCTGCAGACAAAGACTTTCCAGAATTGGCAAATAAGCTGAGATGTTCTGTTCTCTTCCCTGTGTCTTCCTGTATTTTCAGGTTCTGATAACCATATGAAATACTTAAAAGCTGATTCCATGCTTTTGAATCATCTGTATCCCTTTAAGGGAGAGAAGTAATTTGTCACAAAAGTGGGAAAGAACATAGAGCTGAAAATCCTTCTCCAAGATTTTAAAATTCTAATGTAAAAAGGAGTATGTAACTTACAGATTCAACAACACAGAGATTATAAACTTTGAAATAGTTTTCACATCCAGCAACATCCTGATGTGGTTGAAGCATCCTGGGCAAAACTTGAATCCTACAAGTTGACCTAATGTATGGCTGTAAAAGGGCTCTCTTTACTGTATTATTTGTATCTCCAGCAAGCAGATTTGCTAACAGACTGTTCCCTTAGTGCAGAGACCCAGCAGTTTCACAAGTAAGCTCTTGGTTAGATTTAGATGGAAGATGGTCAGTTTGGTAGCATCTGACCTTGGCTGAAGTGCTCATGGACAGAGCTGCATCCACCCTACCCTGATCTTATCTGCTGTGCCAGTTGCAGCTTTAGAAGCAGAAAGCCCTTTACCACACCTGTCTACCTGCTGTAGATACCACAGCTGGGTCTCTCCTAGCTCAGCTGGCATGCATTCTTTTATAACATTCATCTTCTTCTTTGTTTGCGATTTGCACGTCCATCAGTGGTGTGGGAAATCTCCAGGGAAGAGGACAGCTGTGGGAAGCAGGGAAAAGGAAAACAAAGTGCAGTTCCTTCTCCTTAGGTTTCTCTACCTCCTCTTTTTTTTTTCCAGGTGGTATGCAGGCCCTTTTTGAAGTAAAAGACTGTAAGAAATCCACACCAGCTCACAACGAGAGTACAAAGATAAGACAGTATTTCATTGCTGCTGAGGAGATCATCTGGAATTATGGCCCATCAGCAATGAACCATTTTACAGGACAAGAATTAATCATTGACAGGTAAAGGCTTCTAATTAAAGAAGCTTTATTTTCCAAGCAGAATTGATTTAAACATGCTAAATAAGGTAAGATGTATGGTAGAACTGACTCTTAAGCAGAATTACTCATTGTCCTTACCTCTGCTTAAATATTAATGCTAGAATAAATATCAGACCAAACTAGATCTATTGTTTTCCTTGTAATCTTACTGTAAATTCCGCTGCTATGTTAGTCATTTCACTGGGACTAAGATTAACTATTATATCCCATGTAGGCAGTGACCCCCGATGGTTCAAGAGGGTTGATTATTCTGAGTAAGAGAACAAAGCTAGGAATTCATGATCATGGCCTCGCTGATGGAAATCATGCTAACAGCATCTCGTCTAGGAAACAGCCTGCACAATACAGCTTTGCCCTTTGCTCTCTATTTACGTATTTAAAACCTGGATCCAATCGCTGAATACACTGATTCCTCAAATTTTTTATCTGTGAGTTAAACACTCGCCTCCTCCCCAAGGGACAAAGCACAGTTCATTATTTGAATAGTGTTTGTAAAACACTGAAAGGTCGTTTCTTGAAGAGTAGAAGTGTAGATTGAATCTTCTCACTTTGAATTTAGATGTTACATATTCTTGGTATTTTTATCTGCTGTTGTTGAATTATTTATGGCATTTAATTAAAAGTAAACTCAAGGTTATGAAATGTTGACTAGAAATCATTGTTGATGAGTCTTTAAGCACACTGGCATTTTAAGGGCAACACAGCACAGTGGCTTTTTCTTAAAGAGAAATTAGTGAAGGATAATGGATTCCTGCACATCTTAATGGGACTACATGTAAGTGTGTGGCCAGACCACTGAAAAGAGACACACTCAGCATGTCATAGTTCAGAAAACAGGGTTGAGGTCCTGACTGCCTTTGGACAGCTGAGCATTGTGACTTTAACTGTTTGTATCTATTGCAATTTCTTTTACACAGTGAATCTCGCATCTTTTTTGAACAAAGTGAGACAAGAATTGGTGGCTCTTATAAAAAAGCAATTTACAAAGAGTACACAGATGGTTCTTTTACTGAACATAAAAAAAGACTCGCAGAGGAAGCACATCTTGGACTCTTAGGTAAGATAGTCTAAAATTTTTTCATGTCAAAGATTTATGAGAGTAAACAGTCACTTCCACCAGTTAGCAAGCAGTGCCCCCACCTCCAAGGAGGGCTCCTAAGCTCTCCCTGCCTCCTGCAGATGCTGGTGCCTGTGGCTTCCCGCAAGAGACACCCCAGGGTATAAGGAAGCTCTTGGAGGCAATGCTGTGGTGGTGCCCAGCTTCCCTATGGGAGCATACCATGGTCTGCAAAAGTCGGGTTCTGAACTACAAGGCCAGGCTAGGCAGGTCTAGTCCTATTGATAACCTATCTGCTTCTGGCAGGTGTTGGGGCTAATGTCTGTAAATCCCTTTCCAAAGGGAGGAAATGTCCTGAAAGTCGCTGGGCCTCCATGTGAACTGTGAACGGCTGCTGCCGGGGTGATTCAGGCCATGTGCCAGGGACCTGGTCTGTGCCACAGAGGCCTGGGGCATTCCCCTGCCAGGGGAAAAGCAGCCAGCCACTGATTGCCACTGAGTTCGTGGTGACCTGTACACCACTTGATAGAAATGTCCTGTAATTAGACCATGTGCTCTTTTCCAGGACCCGTTATCAAGGCTGAAGTGGGCGAGCGCATCAGGGTGACCTTCCGGAACAACGCCAGCCGCCCGTTCAGCATCCAGGCCCACGGAGTGAGTTACGGCCGGAGCATGGCAGGGACACGCTATGGCCCCCTGCCCAGAGGTGTGCCACGGGCCGGGGGGGGGGCTGCAGCACCTTAGCATGTGCTGTCTCACCTCTCCGTGTGTTAAAGGGGATAAAATAACGTTCACTTGACATAATTCCCAGTGGTGATTTCTGTGATAGGTACCGAATCTCCAGCGTCTCACGTGAGTCCTGGTGCTACGTTTACGTATGAGTGGAATGTGCCAGAAGATGTGGGTCCCACAGACCAAGACCCAGACTGTTTAACCTGGCTTTATTACTCAGCTGTGGATGCAGTCAGAGACACCAGTTCTGGCCTTGTGGGTCCTCTCCTGGTGTGCAGGAAAGGAGCTCTTCTTTCTTCTGGGAAACAGGTCAGTCAAAGTAGAAAAATGGAAGCATTTGCATCGTCACAGCTCTATCTGCTTTCTCCTCCTGAACTGCACCACCTCTCCTCCATGTCTCAGTCTCACCCATGTGCTAAGGGGAATTCAAAATGTGAAGAAAGTGGGTTTGGTTTTCAGTCTGGCTCCAGATAGTCACTTCATTGTGAAAACACCATTGTTGTGAGCAGCCACTGGCATTCGAGTCTCAGCTAGGATGAGAATGTCTAGGAAAATATAGAGATTTTAAAGACAAATTCATTTCCAGAGGTGGTTCCTGCCGGTAAAAAGAGAATTAGCAGCAAATACTCACAAGATATAGCAATTACAGAGCTTTGAGATGATCAGAATGAAGTATCAATGCATGCATCTACCCTACTTTGTGACTTATAAATTATTATAAGCAGAGATTTTTTTGTTTCCTGACATTTTCTGTTCACTCATTTCTATTTTCCTTTGTGCTATTTCTTCTTAACAGAAAAATGTGAACGTGGAGTTTTTTCTACTTGCCACAGTATTTGATGAGAATCTGAGCTGGTACTTGGATGACAATATTTTGATGTTTACATTAAATCCTGATAAAACTGACAAAGAGGATGAAGATTTCCAAGAATCTAACAAAATGCACTGTAAGAAAATTATTAGTTAGCCAAAAATAATTTCTACAATAAGGTTTTACTTTTATGATTTCATGTTGGAGGCTAGAAAAGTGTATAGTGGCAGAGATATTTCATTCCTTTCCAGTGGAAAAAAAAACCAAAAGGTTTCAATGCAATTCAATTTCAACTAAATGTAGTAGTTCAAAGTACAATGCCAGCTGTTCAGTGTCTTGCATGGCAGTTTAGGATTTACATGGTTATGTATCACTTTGAGCAGACAGGAGGAGAAGTTAGGTCTTCAGCCCATGTGCAACCCCTATGAACGCAACCAGGCACCAAGAGCTACATCATCTGTAGCCTTACAGATGATGTAGCTGAAAGGAGGTTTTTCACAGGATCACAGAAGAGTTGAGGTTGAAAGGGACCTCTGGAGGTCACCTGGTCCAATACCATGCTCAAACTTGGCCACCCAGAGCTGCTTGCCCAGGACCACATCCTGATGGCTTCTCAATACCTTCAAGGATGGAGACTCCACCATCTCCCTGGGCAGCCTGTGCCAGTGCTTGGTCACCCTCACAGTGACAGTGTTTCCTGATGTTTGGAGGGAACCTCCTGTGAGTCAGTTGCTGCCCATGGCCTCTGGCCCTGTCCCTGGGCACTGCTGCGAAGAGCCTGGCTCTGTCCTCTTGGCCTCCTCCCTGCAGGTGTTCGTACAGGTGGATGAGATCCCCTGAGCTGCTGCTTCTCCAGGCTAGATGATCTGAGCTCTCTCAGCCTTTCCTCGTAGGAGAGATGCTTTCTTGTCCCTTTGTTGTCCTTGTGGCCCTTTATTGCCCTCCAGTATGTTGGTGTCTTCCCTAGCAGGGAGCCTAGAACTCAGCACAGTCCTGCAGGGGTGGCCTCAGCAGAGCTGAGCAGAAGGGAGGGATCCCCTCCCTCGACCTGCCTGCCGGACTTTGCTTCAGAATGAAAGTCTTTACTTCTTTAATAGAGCAGAGCTGAGTTTCACACTGATTGTATTTTGGTACTGCAGAAATATTTTTCAAGTTTCCTGTTAAAAAAACATTTTTACCTTCAGGGCCCAGCCCTGCCAATAAGTCCTACACTTTAAGCACATTTACGTGAGTGCTTTCTTAAATTTTGCTCTCGGGGCATTGCCACTATTTACAGACCATTGGTGCTGAGCATTCAGTGGTACCTGTGAGGCCCAGGATTTGAAAGTTTTGCACAGAAGTAGCTAGAAAGGGTTAGTAACTCAAAAATCCTTCAGATTGCCTCCACTATATGGCTGGAGGGGGTCACAGGATATAAAATGGGATGCTTTATGCATCCTGAATACTTGACAGGAATAAAACAGAGGAAATTCCAGTTGGTTCAGGCAGCAACCTGTGCTTTAGACATTGAAAAAGAGAACAGTTAGAAATTATTTTTCAATACTGGGGTTTAAAAGTTGTTTTGCTTGAGTCAATTTTCTAGTTTTGTTGATGTGATGAAGTATTTTATTATTGATATTTCTGTCAGTCTAAGGCATCACATTACATCTGAAGTGTTTATTAATTAATCTGTATTGCAGAATTAAATCATATATTAATAAAGGTGGGTTTTGCTTTCTCAAATCTTCTACAGCCATTAATGGTTATATGTATGGAAATCAGCCTGGTCTTGAGATGTGTAAAGGAAGTGTGGTTTCTTGGCATTTGATGGGCTTGGGTTCAGAAGTTGATGTCCATGGGATATACTTCTCAGAAAACACATTTGTAACTAAAGGAACAAGAAGGGATACAGCAAATCTATTTCCACATACAGTTCTTACAGCAATTATGAACCCTGATTCTGAAGGTAAATGTCTTGTTTAAAAATCCTGTTAGTAATGCAGAAACTGTTACCAATGAATGTTTTATGCTTAGAGACAAGCCTTAAATAGCTGGTATTTTGATCCCGGTGCTAAAACTGTGCACAGGTGTGTTTGAAAGGCAGCAAATTGTAAAGACGTGTTCTTAATGCTAAAGCCTTGATTTTTCCAACTTCTCTGTGTGCTGAATTTTATTACAAGTAGCCATACTGCACAAAGAGTTTGTACCTTATATGAGCAATAGCCTGTGTGTCAGTCTTTAAACACTAGATCAATATTGGTAATACAATCTTAGGGTAACAGACTTTTGTCCTCAAGTCTTTATTTCTTGTATAACCTCTAGGAATTTTTGAAGTGTCCTGCCTGACAACAGACCACTATACTGGGGGCATGAAACAGAACTACAAAGTGAGACAATGCCACTGGTGGAATGTAGATCCATCTCTGTATTTGCATGAAAAGACTTACTACATTGCTGCAGTGGAAGTTGAATGGGACTATTCTCCTGACAGGACATGGGAATTTGAACGGCATCAACACCATGAGGAAAGGTACTTTGGAATATACACAGGGGAAAAAATGCAAACCAAGCAAAACAGCAACTCACTTCTCTGAACCTTTTCCTCCTCCAGACATTTCTAGACACGCTTTATTTACATATATATTTTTAGGGCTCACTTGAATTTGTGGTCCTTCCCCTGTACTATTGCCATGTAACTATGAGCCAGACAGCACGATGTTCAAGAAATAGTCCAGCATAGACCTTCTGTGGGACAAGTGTATATTTTCATGATTTCTGGATAGTGCATGTGCATTTATTATTTACTGATGTTGGTAGTCCTTGATGTGGAAAGCTTAAAACGTTCATCATCATCGCAGCTACGATGACTACTTTGTCCTGATAATTGATTACTTACAATCTATAACAAGTCTTTGTCTCATGTTTTTTTGTAGTCTGAGTAAGGTTCTTTTTTACTCCTCTCAATTTCATGAGATTGCACAGGATACTACCATGACCTAATCCACTCACTGTGAAGCTTGTTGTCTGGTGTTTTGTTTCCAGTATTTGAATCTCAATGAGAGAGAACTGATTGGGTCAAACAATTCATGCCAATTAGCAGAGAGGCTAAACAAGAACTGATGATTTTCTGTGTTTCACCTGAATAACTTCAATTGAGGTTAAAGTAGCAGATTGTAATAGTCTGTATTTTGTCATTAACTTAATTGTATTTTCTTCTTTTTCCTCAGCCTGATAGCACATTTCCTTGCCCTGCATACCACAGTGGACTCTGACATAGTACTAAGCACAAGTAATATGGACTATGCTGTTATCAGACTTTTTTTTCCCCCACTGTCTCCAGCCCCCATGATCTCAGGACCGAATCAGTCCCTCATATTTAATTTCATCAAGGCATTTAAGCTTTACAAGTTTTAGGCTTCTTTTCAGATTACAGAAGTCACTGAGGGCTCTGTTTTTCAGTGTACAAGTTGCTGTGTGACTTCCTGCAATTTGAAATATCTGCCAGGCCAAGTGCTCAGCATTCTTTCAAGTACTATATAGACTTGGTGTCATTATAGTGAGGTTTTTAACCTTTCAAAGAGAAACCTTCCAGCTTAATGAGAATGTTTTCATGTTGAAGATACCAAAAGTTTATGAGATTACTGTTTCGCTGAGCTGGACTCTTGTTTGATAGTTAATTGACATAACTGCAAAAGAGTTTTAAAATACATGAAGAAATGTTTTGGTTTTTTTCTTTTGGCAGCCCTGGCAACCCATTTTTAAATAAAAATGACAAATTCATTGGCTCAAAATACAAAAAGGTAGTATATCGCGAATACACTGATCAGACATTCAGTACTCCCAAAAACAGAGCAGAGGAGCAGCAGCACCTGGAAATTCAAGGTAGAGTCATCATAAAGTTCAGTTTTGAAAATGTGAAAAATGCAGTGACACAAGCCAAAAGATACTATTTGAATAATGTTGAGTATAGTTCTACCCACACAAAGTGCCTAAACTTATGTGGAAACCCTACATGGAATTCCTACTTTTATTATGGTGTTTTCCCTGCAAGATTACGTTGCTTGCTGTAGAAGTTAAAAACCCTCCTGGTTTGCTGCCTGATCAGAGGTCAGTGTTTCCAGCCTAAAGCTGGGTAGCAACATCCAAACTGACTTCAGGTACACAGTAGGTGCTCAGAACTTTTGAGACCTAGAGGCTTAACTTCAGCATCTCAGGTTGGCAAGTCATAGTGAACAACACTATCTGTATAAAGTTTTCTGTTGACTTATAAGCCAATAGTATGAATTTGAACACAACAAACTGTTTGCTCTGATCTTTTGTAAAACCAAGTTCATCTTTCTTTTCAATCCAACAGGGCCACTGCTTATGTCAAATATCGGAGATAAAATTATAATAGTTTTTAAGAACTTAGCATCAAGACCTTATTCTATCCACGCCCATGGAGTGAAAACAGACAGTTCTGCTATTGCTGTAACTAACCCAGGTATCAAACCATCCTTCCTTATTTCTAGCAGGTAACATCAAGACTTCTAGTAAGGTTTATTTCAGATAGTAGGAAAGACATAGTTTTTGTTTGTATGTTTTACCTCAGGTTCTTAAATTTTTGATGCCGATTATGACAAATATTTCTACAGTTCAAATGGCCCTGCTACCTACAGCTATGTATCCTAGTCCTTGACTGATCAGTAATTTTTTGACACAATGTGGCTGCACCTTTCATGAAAGCAAACATATTTGGTTATGTAGGGAAAGCATAGCTTATGGTATTATTTCTGAAGTTCCTCTGTGATCTTTACAAAAGATACAGTTGTCTTTATTAATATGGTAAACTGAATAGGGAAGACAGACAAAAAAACCCAAACACTGTCAAGAAGAATCAGAGGTCTGCAGAAGTTAGCCAGTGCAGTAACTGGGAAGTTCAAGACATATATAAGCTGTAAATGGAGATAACAACTGTTTCAAAATGACCTCCTATAGGTCAGCATACTGAAAATTTCTAAAATTCATTGATACTTATTTAATTCAGGTGAAACAAAAATCTACATCTGGAAAATCCCAGAGAGATCTAGTCCTGAGAGAGGAGATCCACATTGCATTGCATGGGCATACCATTCAACAGTGGACATCGTTAAGGTATATAATTAATATCAGTCTAAAAGGTTTTGTTCATGACTCCAACATGGATATTCTTATAGAAAAAGGGAATTCAAAATTCTTTCTGCTTTCTCTGTCAGGTTATTTCCCCCGTTACCATACCTTTGAATTTAAATGTTTCTTGAAGTCAAATTGCAGGAAAGTCAGAGCATAATTTGAGAGTCATGGCCCTCCATGTTCTTGCTTTCTAGTTTTTCTGCTACTGGTATAATCACCTCACTCAGATTTCCTTGTTGAAGCTAGCACTTTATAGCTTGCTCAGTATCTAATCAATCATGTGGGGGAAAGCTAACATGCAGCTGTGAAACACAACTCTGCCATTTCTTACCAAGCATGCATTAACTTAACGACTAATAATTTTTAATGGAAATTAATGTACTCTTGCCTTCATGTCTCAACAAATACAAAAAAAATGTCGAGAAGTATATTTTGAATGTAAACCAAGCTCAAAATGATAAAATTATAAAAATAGTTTGGCAAAAAAAAAGAGCAAGAAATTAATATGGAATGAATGCTTATTTCTAGCAGGAGGTGAAAATGAGGCAGTTAGTCTTCACTGAGGTTGATCCATGAGTAGCATGTAACAGTTGAGAAATAGCCTTGTTTACCTGACAATGACTGCCTTTATTCTCAGCTACTGACAGCTGTAAAGATAGTAAGAGGATCCAGGTCTGTCATTAAATGTGCTTCTGCTTAGTTAAATCTTGCAATTATGTGGTTTTTCATTTGTCATTTCAGGACACTTACAGCGGATTAATAGGCACACTTGTTGTGTGTCATAGACATTATCTGCCATCATTTCATACTAAAAAGAAAGTTCAATTTGCTCTTCTTTTTATGGTTTTCGATGAAAATGAATCATGGTACTTGGATGAAAACATTAAAACCTATTCTGCCAACCCACATCTCGTTGACAAAGAGGATGAGGACTTCCTTGAAAGTAATAAAATGCATGGTATGTTTCCCAATTTAGTTAATATAACTCTGGGAACTCCATAAAATTATACATTTGAAAGTACTTCACATAAATTTGACTTCCTCACTGCCCCTGAATTTACTGTTCCAGTGCAGAAGGCCTGAAAAATTTTACTCAAACTGTTTGAAAACACTGTTAATGCCACAGAATGACTTTTTTCCCCACAGATTAAAGAAAAAAAACCCAAACAAATTCTCCCTCCCCTCCAGATATTCCCATGTTGAAGTGTTTTGGTGTCAGCAAACAACTGTTCTGAATAAGCTGGAAAGGCTATGTGCATCCTGAAAGCATGTCCTGGTAAAGCTTACCCCTTAAAAAGAGCTGCGGGAATTACAGATCTTTAAGAACTGCAAAATTACCAGCGGTGTACAGCAAAGAAATTTTATTTACCATGTTATTCTTTCTAGTTAAATATGGAATATAAACACACACCTTTATAATGTGCTGTCCAAAGCCATTACTTTTGTCTGGCACTTGCTTTCAAATCTTGTATTACATGAAAGTTTAGAGATCAACAATGCACACAATTTATTTTCTCTGTCTTGTTCTTTCCTTCTGTTTAGCCATTAATGGGAAGGTGTTTGGAAATTTGCATGGCCTGACTATGCATGTTGGAGATAAAGTCAGCTGGTATCTGGTGGGAATGGGCAATGAGATAGACATTCACACAGCACACTTCCATGGCCACAGCTTTGACTACAAGGTATCAAGTCCTTTTCATTTATTTCTTGCTGTGTTAAGAACGAGAGGTAGGTCAATTACCAAGGACTGTAATCTATCGTGAAAAGTTACGTTACAATATTAAGCAGGGCTTGTAATTTGACTGTAAGGTTTTTATGCCCCAAACCTTTATTTGATCAACATACATGAGCCAGAGAATATCTGCCAGTAGCATTTCCTGACTGGTAACCTCACAGGTTGCTTTAACATGTCAGTTGTGAACTTCTCGTGACTGTTGCAAGACAAAAGCTGTAGCTGTCCTTCATTTTCATTTAGCTGATAGATTATTAAACTTTGGAGCATGAAATGGATGTACAAAAGTGATGATTCAGTAGAAATGACACACAGGTGTCTTTTCATTCAACTGTGATGGAAATGTTTGGTGAGTAAATGGATAAAGCTTAAATTACTGCCACCTGGTAATGCCACCGTTTAACTGTTGCTTGTGTTTGTCCTGAAGCAAACAGGGACTTACCGGGCAGATGTCTTTGACCTGTTCCCTGGGACATTTCAAACTGTGGAAATGACTCCACAGAACCCTGGAACCTGGCTGTTACACTGTCACGTTACTGACCACATCCACGCAGGCATGGAAGCAACCTACACTGTGCTCCCAAAGGAAGGTAAGAGCTCCGAGCTCAGTAATGGTTGTTATGTTTAAAGGTGCAGACTGGGGCTCACAGACACTCCAGTGTACTCAGAACCAGTGCAGACATCCAGAGATACTCCACATCTAGAAGCTACTTGGTCATACTTCCCTCGAGGCTGCTCAGGAGACCAAAGTAATTAAAGGACTGGATGTTACCTGGCTATTGCTTCAGCTTCCCATCCATGTAAAGTGACAGATTTTTATTTAAAAAGAATTCTTCATGAGACAGTATTTCTGTACCCAAGAATTGCCAGTAGTGTCAGACTCCATCTCAATCTTCATTTAAAACAATAAGAACAGTTGGTAAATAAAGCTGAATTCATCATTCCTACACAGCTGAAGTACTGAAAAACTAAAATAGTGTTTTCTTTCTCAAGAACATGTTTTAGCTTTACAGACACTATTACCTTGCTCTAGCAATATTACCTGTAAAAAAATCTTGAATCTTGAGGAATTTTGAAAGCTCTTGTTTCTACAAAGTTAATACAACTTTAAAAACAACTCTTTCCAGTACTCAAAAGACAGAGCATAACAGGTATTCCTTGTAATTGACAGAAAGAGAATAATAGGAATATTTCAAAATGTGTATATGTATATGTATATGCATATATATATATATACACACACATATAACTATATGATGTTTATTTGTATCTGTACTAAAAATACAGACTGGAATGTTAAACAGAATCTAATTCTATTTTATAAACCACTGGCATGTAAAACACAACCTAGTTCTATTTGATAAACCCTACTGATTTACAGAGGACATTGTGCCAAACCTGCACAGACAATAAGAAGGCTGATTTGAGAGTACACAGAAAGAGATGCAGAAAGAGACTTTAACTTGTAGCAGCAGTAGGTTGGATTTTTCATTATTAGCCATCTAAAGAGCATCAAAATGTACCCTTCAGTGCATCTTAAAGCTGTTTTTAAATGTAACTCACAATGTCCAGAAGGTACTGGAATCCACTGTGCTCATTTTGGACTCTGCTGGCCACATGCACAGACTGTTCTTTCGATGAAATGCATGTAAAAAAAGCTATTTTCCCCCTTACAGATAAACGGTCTTTGTTCCCAAGATTATTCAATCAGTTCGAGTGTAAAGGCATGGCAGGCACACAAGAATGATGAAAGCATTTTAACACAGTGGTTCTCCAAGGTCTATCTTCAGTGAACATTCTTGGAAAATACTCTCTTCTGATCAACTCATCTCCTCGCATGTTTTGGAAAATTTCATGTAGTGGCCACAGGTACCAAAAGGGCCATAGATTAGGACAGCTGAATGGATATGACAGCTCATAAATATATTTTTCTCTAAATAAAAGTTGTATCTTGCAAGCTAAATATATTCTAGCTGGTGCCTAATGCATGTTATTTAACAGCTGAGGAACGTGGAAGAGCCTAATGAAATGTACCTTTTTTTAAAGTTTGAAAATAACCCCGTGTAACAGCAAAATTTGTTTTGCGTATCTGCCATCACACTGTCACATTTTACTAGACAGATATGGTAGTAGTTATTACTTAGAAAATAGGAATTTGGTTATCACTTTATCCATAAGTTGACACTGAAAATATATATAGTATTGTATAATTGAGCAGTTAACAAAATAGTTCTGTTATTTCTGTTGAATTATTTTATAATTTTATCCAGTAACACCTTTCAAGATGACTGGTACATTTAAAAGATGTGATGACTGAGGGATCACGGTTGCACAAGATGTTTTTCTTTTTCTGTTATGAAAATAATTCTAAGGCAGACAAAACTATGCTGCAATAAGCCTGATGAAATGAGACTGTGAAGGGCAAAATTTGTTGATGTCTATACTAAAGAGCTTTGCTCTGACAACTCTGAAGTAACTCCTGTAGTGGAATCCCTTTGCTGTTAGTTATGTAGTGCAGCCCTTGGCAAAGGTAAAAGGAAGTGTTTCCTGACAGATGGAAGCAGCAGTATCAGTGCTTGATACTGGTGCTGCTGGTCAAAAATGAAAGCAGTAAGAGCAGACGTGGTCGTGCCATCCAGTTGTTTCAGAAGCCCAGCTCCACTCATGTTAGGCCTCTATCTAACAAGAGGGAAGGATGTATGGGACGGGCAGGCAAAGCAAAACATCTGGGTTTACACCTATCAGAACAAAGTTGCTTCTCTGTAACAAACCTAAATTGTTTTGGCCTTTTTTTAAGGTAGAAAGATTATACTGAAACCAGCGTAACACCTACCAGTAAATTAATAATTGATTTTAGTGGTAGCAGGAGCCACGTGGGTAACTTAAACTACTTTCAATTTATTTTTTTTTTGTTAATGTATTTTAGCTGAAACATAGATGATCTCTTCTGCCTGACTTCTACAGGTTTAAGTAACATTAGAACTTCAGTGAAAACAGATTTAATAGAGTCAGTGTCAGCTAATTAGGTCTTTAGGTGATTTATATGGTTATAGGATCATGGGAATCATTGTATTTTTGGTAGATTTTTCAAAAAACCCAAACAACATTCATAAGAAAGTCATAAACATTGTGACAGTTTATTATGACTGAATTCCAGCTCTGAAGGAACAGAAGTATGCTTTCTGTTCATAAGACAAACATCAGTGTATACATGCACAAGTACCCCAGATGCTTACCAAAACACTAGAAGAAATAAGAGTTTTCAGCTGGATTTATGGCCTAGTGATACTTCAAACACTTTTCTACTAACTGAATACAACAGAAGAAAGAAAACTAAAACCAGCAAGCAAGCAGTAGTCTCTATCTTCCACCTCTGTTTCTCTTGGATTTATGGCCTTTTCTTGTGAATTGCTAAATGAAAATATTTTCAGTGTAACACTCGCATGGGTACGTCCTTAGGATGACAGAGCAGCTGACTGATTTTGCCAGTTGGAATTCAAGGGAATGAATTCCAGCATTGCCAAATGAAGTCAGTAGGGCCCAATTCCACTTGGAAGAGTAAGGCACTTACTTTTACTCATACAGGTAGACACATGCCTGAGCCTGAACTCCCTAGGTCAGTGATCCAACTAATACAGATTTGAGACTGACTTCCTGCCTTACTTTCAGTGAACACTGTATGTCCAGTTGTACTGTACAGTATTTTCCAGTTGCCTTGTCACCACAGTTAGCTTCAAAACAGTTGCTTTACCTCAGATGACAGTTGTCCTGCAGTAGTTGATGTAAGATTTCAATGAAGAAGTAAGATGATTTATGTGAGGGTAGTCCCACAGTACCTTTTATGCAGCTCTGCTGTTTGTTTCATTTGCTTCTTCGTTTCATTTGCTTTTTTATTCCAGCACATTCTTTGTATTTGAGTGGATAGTAGACTTCATTGTTTTAGGTCAGCAGCTTCCTCTGGCTGCAGTGAAGAACATGTGGCAGGAAAAATGCTGCAGTTCCATCCTCTGGTAGGAGACTGACAAAATCCCTTAGTTCCAATTCCATTGCAACAACTGATAAAGTTTCTGCTCGGAGCAGGGGAGAAAAAATCTCATTTAGGTATTTTGAGTTTAGAACAAAGAAACAAAAAAAGTCATCAACAATGTAACTATGAACTGAAGTCATCAAATTATCTAAATATTGCAAGTGGAATGAAATTTGAGACATACCCATTTGGATACAAATACAACTATAGGAAATCTCAAAAGTAAACTGAAATTATGACTTAAATTAAAACCATACCTCTGTCTTGACTCATCAGCTCTACACATGGCACTAATGCTAATGAAAGTCTGATCTAGTACTTCACATGTTTTGTATGAAATGCAAAGGAAGCCCTGGAAATCTTATTAGTACCCTAACTCAGCTGTTAGGTTTTACGATCTGTAAAACTGGATGTTTTGCAAGGAGCTTCTCAGACCAAGCTGTTTACTATGTTCTTAAGCGATTACAGGACAGTTATTGCATGAAAAAAATTCCAAAGAAAAACTGCTAGCACCAGAAACTAGAACTTTATGATAGAGCATGGCAACCTGTGCAGCACAATGCAACCCCTTGATGCTGTTTTTCTCAGGCATTCCATTGGCATACTTTTAACAATGTATGTGCTTTATTCAACATGCTTAATTTGTCAAAACAAACACACTGGCCCCTCAGCTATACACAGTATTATTAACTTCCTACAAACATGTAACAATAGGACTACATAACTACTAAGGTGGATTTCTCTACTTCTAGTAATAACACACTGTCGCTTTTTCAGTCTATGACCTAATCATCAATACATACTTAAGCCTCCCCTGTGTTATCAATAACAGCCCATTACCTAAGAACCATGTAGTCACTTAGCCTAGAAAAAACAAGAAACAATCACAAATAGCTCTATTTAGTAAGTTTTTTTACTGGTGTCTATTCCTGATCCATACAGAAACGGTATGATTACAACAAGTAACTGTTTTCGATACAAAAGGAATGCTGTGATTTTTATCTGAGGGTACAGTGCATACATTGCACAATCTCTTGCTAATGACCAGAAAGACTGCTAAACTGTATTGGCTTTAGTCCCCTTTTCTTCCAAATTACCACATCAGTTGTCCTTAGTCTGAACAGTTATTAAGACTGTTAGCTGACATACAAAGGCTTCTGGAGTTGAGTTGCAACCAACTGATTTACCTTTGAGTGCTGAAATGAGAACACGGCAGTCATTTCCCTTAAGTCTAGTTCTCTTGCAAAGTTCAGGAAGCAGCTTATTCCACCACAGAGCCTAAATCCACAAAAACCCACAGCAAAAGTATAAATCAACAAGGACTGCAATTAAGAGTATGAAAGAGCTGCTAAAAATACAGATCAGTCACGATGAACTTAATGCCAGGAATGCAGTGATTTTGCATATATTGTATTTTTCCATCTTAAGTGCGACCTTTTTCTGCTCAAAAATCTTCACACAGTGCCCCTTATACCTCTATAGCCAAAACTTTAGAAGACAAAAGTCACTGGCAAGACCGATGCAGTCAGAGAATTTATTTTTTTCCCTCTAAACAGCTCTAGGCAAAGTGGTAAACAGCATTACTCTAAGAACATTGCTCTGTCTCCTGACCTCATCTGTCTACTCCCAACAGCTATAGCAGTGAATAAGGTTTTGTGTACAATTTTGTTGACAAGAATGCAGTGAAGAGAAGGGACTTCTTTCCTCCTTTGAACTTGGTAACTTTTCTTTCACCTGCACTCAGATTCAATACTGCAACCTCACATTCAACTCTAATGTGGAAACAATCAAAGAAACTATTTTCAGATCTGAATAAAAAGTTCAGATCTGGTTTTAAACAGAGTTCTAGTACATCCCTCTAGTAGAGGATCACCTTTACTGACTCTGGTCAGTAAAGCTGTGTACAATTAATTGAGCAGCTGTGATTGGCAATGGAAGTAAACTCCTGTACTCCTGGAACACTGGAATAATACCAATTCCAACATGAAAACTGTACAGAGGCCTAACAGGAAAATGGGACATAAAGACATAATTGTTCCACTAGTGCATCAGTACCAGTCTGATGTTATAAGGTCAGAAGATGTCACTAGAACACAGGAAGAACATAATTTAAGTGTAATTTTCTTTGAAGGACCGTGTTCTCCTATCAGTTAGCTTATCAGTAAGATTTCACCTATAAGCACTGCCAATTTAGAACACCAATTAGTGAGAAACAAGGTAGTTTTTCATTTACAGTGGAAAAAAAACATATTACTCTCCCTTTTCTGAGACAGTCTGCCATCTGAAAAGACTATCCTTTAAATTTACTATAATGAATACAGTAAGTGACAGAAGAAACTGGAGGAAAAAATACTCCATTAAAATCAGTGGGGACTGAGTTAACAAATTAAAACACCAAGCAAGAGGTTCAATGCAAGCTAAGCCATTTACTTTGTCCGAAAGCTGGGCTGTGATCCATCCAGAGTCCATCTGTACACAACAGCATTTTAGTTAGGAAAAAAACCCAAAAGACAGTGAACAACTTTACTGAAAGTAGCACACCTGCTTGTCACCTTTGAGCTCGTGCTGAGCGTAGAGCACGGCTGCACCAGGACACCTCAGCAGGAGCTGCTCAAGGGCTTCCTCGTGCCTGCCCAGCCGGGTACTGCAGAGCACACGGACGGCCAGGCCCACACTGCCAGCCTCTGCCAGGGGCTCCAGGACAGGCAGAGCTGAAGCCACATTGATTGACTGACTACATAAAAGAGACTGAAGACAAGAACAAAATGTATTGTTTGGATTTAAGACAAACTTTGCAAAAAATGCTAACTATAACCTTAGAACAGAAGCCCTTACTTGTCGGAATAATTCTAAAATAATACTTCCCTTAATGAATGTTGCTGAAAATTGAGAAAACAAGTTTAGAGAGGATGCAAATGTAAATATCATTGTTACCAACAGATCTCTTTAGTATTTTTTTCTTCCATCGCTTCAATTGGTCTTTTATTTCAACTTGGATAACTTAAGAGTCATTCTGCAAATATTCATATATGTATTAACAACTTTCTCCAGCAGACTCTTCTCCTCCTTCCCCCCTAAGTTGTAAGCAGTAAGAGTTAATACATGTTTCATACCTGTAGTCTTGAGATGTCTTCATGGTAATCTTTATCAGATGAACATCCCATTGACATTATGGAAGTCACCCATGGGAAAATCAACCCAAAATGATTACAGGAATTTATCTGTACAAGAAAGAATCAAATTGCAATACAAGAAACATTTCTGTTAGTGACGGTTCCATGTGAAACTCTCCACAAGTGAAAAAAATCTTAATCTCAAATAGTGTAATTTAGAAGAGCAGCTACACTTTCTTCTGGTTCATGCAACTTAGTAACAAATAAACTGGAAACTTTTATTCACTCTGTATTTCAGCTTTCCCATTCATAATTCTTTAAAATTCATCATACACACAATTTTCTCATTCAGTAAGCTTTGTGAAATTGCAAACACTCCACCTGACACATTCTCATTTTTCATTTTAGCCCTTACTTCTATCCAGAGCTGAGATTCTTGTTGGAAGTATATTTGCAAATGCCCTCAAGGAGTAGGAGTGCCCCGAGCTAGCAATACCAATCTGTAACTGCACACTACCTTATTTGCTTTCAGTCTTGCTTCTTTTAACAGATAAACTGTTCAGAATTAAAATAGTAAGGATGGTATTTGGACAGATTTTGGAGGAACACTGCAGTCCTAAAACCTCCTCTGAGTGGTTACCACTTACCAGATCCTCTGTTGTTTTTAATGGCTTAGTCTCAGGAAGTTGCTTCTTTGATATCCTCCAAACATACTGAGAAGTAACCCTCAACAAGAGCTCCTGAAGTATTTCTTCCTGAGAGCACACTACAAGAAGAGCTTCCCAGAAGTCCACCAAGAGCTGAGGAATAGTGTTTTCACTATTACTACACAACATCTAAGAACAAAAATGACAGAAGACAGCAAGTTAACACAGACTATGGTGATTATTAGTAGTAGAAATTAGAAGAAACAGGAGGAAGAGTATTTACTTTTAGAAGCAGAATTTTCATTCCTTTTTTATCCTGTGATTCTACATAATACACTGCTAGGTAAAGTAAAAAGTTCTGGAATGATTTTAAGGTAATCAATTCTAAACAAGAGATTTGATTTCTTCTTCATGATTTACTCCACTGCCAGAAATGTCACCACCACCATCAGCAAATATTTACAGACTGCTAATTTGGAGGATTTTATATATGCCAAGCAGGTGTCTTCAAAAGAGGACTATAGAGGCCATGATGAGAGATGCTGTGTAGCTCAGCTGGGTATCATGGCAGGACCCACAAGGGAGATGTTTTAATGTGTGCTATGTCAGCAAAAAGGACTTTTATTTGTATCCAAATGGTTTTAAACAACAACACTTGTTCTAATCTGAACTTTATGACTTGCTATTTTTGAAACAGGTTTTTCACAGTAACAGGTATAGTAAGACTGCAACATACCTACATTGAAGAACACATGTTTTGACCCAAGTAAGTTATTCATTGAAGAGAAAAGAAAAAAAGGTTTGTCTAATTCCCAGTTAAAAGAAAGCAAACTTCAGGGATGCTAGAAAAACTATTCTGTTAATATTTCTTCTCATAAACTGCAAAGACACATTTTTCTTTCAGGAATTTATAAAGAACATCAGAACATTATATACCTTCATATTTAAGTCTGATTCTTTAGAATTATGTTTTAATCCCAATGATTTCTTCAAAAGGAGCTTATTTATCTAAGGAATTAATTTATGTACATTCTGTTAAATTTCATTAGCCTTAGGAAGCTCAGTCACTAGGAAGCCATTGAAAGACCACTGAGATCAGAATATTCTCCATTCAAATTACAGCGTAAAAACAAAGAACTTAATGAATTTGGGAGGGGGGTTGCATCATTTAATCAGTATTTCTTTCCAGAAGGTCCAGTTTCTGACTCTGTAATCATCTATCATGACTGGAATATAACCCTCTTTCTGAAGAAGTGCTGAAATGTGAGTGAAGGAGCAGCTGAGTCTGCTTTTTTTACCAATAACATCACTATGAAAAAAACAGAAGCAAAAAATATGATCACAGGCCAACCTTGAAAAAGGTATCTGCTTCTTCCAGTTCAATTTTACTGTTCTCATGTAAAGCCACAGTGGCAGCGACGAGTAAACCAGGCTGCACCTCCTTCAGGTGAACAGCAAACTCAGTTGGCACAACAATTCCTCCCTTACGCTGCCTCAGAAGTTGTGGTTGCCCAGTGAAGCCACAAGCCAGCACTGTCTACAAACATAATCAGATATAAATCAGGTAAGGAATTCAATACATACATGATTCAACCCAATAAACTCAGTATTTCCTCAGGCAGTGAAGTTTAGATAGAGAAATGAAGGAAAGTCAGGGGAAGAAAACAAATCCTTTTTCATAGAGTAACTCTTCAGAAATCAAGTTCCAAACTGCATGAACACTCCAAAACAACAGGCCTTGTGCCTGAACACTGAAAGTAACGTGCTGTTGAAAGCTGGAGTTACTGTGCACATGTGAAAGTTGAATTTTGCAAAGAAATCCAAGACATTCAATACACACGGTGCTTTGAAAAATCACTGCCTGAATTTCCAATAGACTACTTTGCTAAATTAGTGTAAATTACTTTGCTAAAGTATGATTTTCATTTTGAAAATACCCCAGAAACAACAATCAAAATGTGCTGTGCTTTGTGCAATAGTAAGTTGTTTCTGGGTATGTGAGTGCTTTTGAAGGTAACCATAACAAGGTGCTATTCCCACTTTAAAGACAGCGGAGAAATGATGCCTAAGAAAATTAAATTAATTACACAAATATAAGGCAGACCTAGGAGGAAAATTCAGATTTCACCCTGCTATGAATACAAACTATTTTTCCTTTCTTTAGTTTTCTAAAGGTATTAGTTTCTTCTACTTTGAAACAAAATGCTTCTTTAAAGGTGAACTGCAATAAAACATATTTAATATGATCAGATTAAAAAGAAAGAAAGAAAACCCAACCAAACAACCCAACAACCATATCTCAGCCACTTTCTCTATATAAATTCTGTTCTATTCTATAAATAACAACCATGCAGTGGAATGTGTATGTTTGCTCACAACATGGCAATTTCATATGATCACACTGCAAAAGCAGATGATGCTGAATATAATTTTTGAAAGTGCTCCCCGCAGTTCCCACCTTGCAATTCAAAAACTGCTGATTTTAAAAGCTCTCCAGGACTTCTTCCACCAAAGCACGATATCTAATTTTGGAACAGCTATCCATGTATTTCAAAAGTTTTTAGACTTCCAATATGTCACTCTAAGAAGAAGTCCGTATTTCAAGCTCTGTCACCTTTGAATATTCCACAGTCCTGATCAACCTTACCAAGAGGTAATTTACAGACTGATCTCAGTCTAAAACCACATGTGAACATCTATGGCAGAGACAGCTCCACTAACATTTCCCCCCCACTGATGAGGAATTCTTATTTTGATAGCACTGAAGTAGATTCTGATCTGGTCTTAGTAAGGGTTAAGTGCTTTGATGCCACATAAGAAACATGTGAAATTGTATACTGAAATTTCAGTTTGTGTGCACAATGGATGAATATCCTGCTTCACGAGCAATTTTATAACACCTGTTTCCACAGAGATGGTGTTTTCATGGGCGTATCACATATTGATTTCAGGTGTAGGGGTGCAGAGATGCTACTATACAACCCTATACTGCTATATAAGCCAGGCACCTGAAGAGCACTGGCTCTGCAGAGCTTGTTACCTCCCAGTAAACAGTATTCAATTTATCAAGAATTAAGAGCTTCCAAACTTTTACTTATTTGGTAAGGCTTTGCCACGACAATACCCTACCTGCAGGGTAAACTGTATAGTCCTAGGGTGTGCCAGCCCTCCATTCTACTGCCATTGCACACATTCAGTGGAGCCTACACAGCACATCAGGAGGAAGAGGAGTCACTGAAAGTTTCTTTTACTGTAAAATGCAACTACAAGTCAAACAACTGATCTGGGCTTTGGCGAAGTGTGAATAGCTCATGCTCTCAGTATACTTTACCTCCTTATAGGAGTCCATCTCATGTTCATACATTATCAGGTCTCCCATTTTCAGAGCCAGAAAAGCCTTAGTAAGTGTCAGGACCACTGATGGCATCATCTTTTCTACTTTCTGAAGATACTTCACAGCTGTCAAAGGACACACATTTCTCATGCAGGGGCTGCAAAGGATATGAGGCAGCTGCACGGGGTCAGCGAGATAGAATATCTGGAGAATTTTATTTCCTGATTCCTATTGAAATAAAAGCCATTTGACAGTTTAGACCTTTTCAGGTATACAGTCTACTATTGCATATGAAAGTAGTGCAGTTTTGTTGTTGTTTTGGTGGCCTTTTTTTTTAAAACAGACAAGTACAGCTTAGCTATCAAATCACAGTGCCTCCCCTGCCTCTCTCCTCCCTGCTAATAAAAATAAAGGATCACTAACTGGTAGTGATTCAACCCATATTCTGGGGTGCTAGGAGAACCCCACAGTGAATTGTTTTTACCAAACTGTACAATTTGGCAATGTTCAAAGAAACAGTTTGTTTTGCTACAGAAATGAGAGATGAAAGAAATTTCAGGCAGAGCTTTCCTAAACCAGAAGTGTCTCTGTGTGCAAGTGGGAAACAGATCACTACCAACATACATCATGATAGCCAAATCCATAATACGTTGCTTGAAATCAGCCCAAAGCATTACAAGTGCTGCTTGCTATTTTTTCAGTGAAAATGGGAAAATAAAAAATAATGTGAAAAAGAATAACTGTAAAACTAAATAAGCAGCTCATCATTTTCAATGAGAATTTGATTAAAATTGGATACACAGTTCTTAAAATCAGGACTAAATCAACAGATTACAAAAAAACCCAACTTGTTTCTACCTTGCTTAATTCTTCATTCAAGTCTTCGTTAAGAGAGTGAGTTAAGTAAAATATAAGTCCTTTCTCATATGTCTGTATTTCATCACCCTCTGAAACTAGTCTCTTTAAAACTTCAGTCATGGATAAACCTGACATTCTGTAGTATGGCAAAGCAAGGTGGTAATCCTTTGTGTCAAATCTGTAAGCAACAGAGAAAGGAAAAAATTAACAAAGCAACTGAGGGCAACACTTTTGCCATCACTCTTGGCAAGAACTAGAACAATACATCAAAGTCACAGACACATCAGTTATCTGCATATTCATCGTTTGTATTCACATAATGGTTGCATTCTGTGTTTAATGACAGTAAAGACAACCAGACACCGAAGAGATGACCAGATTAAGCTGGTTTTGTAAAACACAGAGACTTATATTACATACGTAATACTAATGTAAAACAGCAAAGAATTATGGGGTTTCATTTTAAGGTTACATTAGTGGAAACACAGTTCACCTATACCATTTCAACATCTAAAACATACCTGCTGTAGCAGTCTCCTAAGAATGCACAACTTTCTCTGAACGCTCTTAGAAGTTCTTCTTTCTCATCTGATTTAAGGAAATGAGGGTCCAGTATAGCTGCTCGGATCAGTAAGTGAGCCTCACTTAAAAGATGGATGCAGCTCTCAGTTTTAACATTTTCGTAAGTTCTACCATAATCTACCTAGAACAGACACAGGATATACTTGAGCTACTGGCAAAAATTAAGAATATACAGGAGCAATTCTAATGAGGAAAGCAGCCATTTGAAATAGGATTATGGGCTGTACATGAGAAATACATTACGTTATATTCAGCAGTAGCATGCATCAGAGTTTAATTAACAGTACTTATTTTAGTTAGCAAACAACAAAAGCAGGAGTCGGGCAATACCATTTCTCTGTAAAGCTGAATGGTTGAAACAGTGTTTATAATATATAAATTCCAACCAGGCTCCGACTCAGAATTTGTTCTGGATTTGATGCTGTCAGCCTTTCTGGAACTAGAGAGGAGGAAAAGAGTTGAGTTGTCAGTATTGAAATAAACACTTTGCAGCCAAAACACCACCGCTCATTTGATAATTCAAATGCATAAATAGGTATGTTTGCAGACTAGTAAATGCTGGAGAGTTAAGCTGTGAATTTAGGTCATAACAGCTAATAACAAAATAGGGATAGGCATGTTCATACACCAGGAACATCATCAGAACTGTATGCTACATCTTCTCCAGTGCTTAACACCAGGTAGTGTCAGCTACTTACAGGAATCATACAATCATCAAATGGCTTGGCTTGGAAGGGACCTTAAAGATCATCGAGTTCCACCTCCCCTGTCATGGGCATGGGATGCCACCCACTGGAACAGGTCAGACTGCCCAGGGCCCCATCAAACCTGACCTTGACTATATAAGTACTTTAAATTAGCTAAAGTGTTTATGTACATTCTGTAAGGACTTACTGCATGTTTGCCCCTGCAGCTCTATCAAAGTGTTTGTCAAGATATTGTGTAAAGAAATAGCTAGGTCTGTAATGCCCATAAAAACACCGCAGGAAAACACAGACTCTTTTTGTTCTGCTTTTTGGTTTCAACTGTTCTGGGATATTTACATCTTTATTTTCAAATTATGGTGCTAAGTAGCCCAGTATTTGTCCTTTACAGAAGGCAAAAAGAGTATCTTCCTCAAATGCCAATCAGAATATTTGAAACAACACAATTGGCAGAAGAAAATGTGCTTTTGTCAAGAAAACTACAGTATTTTGAATAGGCATTCTCCCTGATGGACTTATCTTCTCCTGAAAAATGTCTGCTCTAGGCTTTAAGAAATACTGGTTCACATAACTGCTTCAGTCAACTATAGCTGTCCCACTCTTGTTAATTAACTTGAACTGACTTTAATAAATATGGTTTCTGAATAGCTGTTTAGAATAGCTCCTTAGATGTTTTATGAAAAGTCCTCAAAAAAGAAGGGGAATAGCAGTTCCCATGGAAATTGGTAAAAAGTAACATATGCCTCTGGCTACATACATGCTACAAGAGTAACTTGGGCCAAAGTCTGATCTAACTTTTGTCATGGATAACTGTAGTGATGTTCATAAATTTTCTTTTAAAGAACCCCAAAGATAAGACATTTTCATTTTGTACCCTGTAGCTTTGGTACTCTACACATAGTATTTTTGTTTCTCAAGACAAATATTTTTTTCTTCTCCGGCTAAATTCTTAGTAATGTTATTTTAACATTTTGTTGATTTCAAGCATTTGTGATCCTACTCTTATTTCTTCTCCATCAGTTAATACAATAGAATTAAAAAAAAAAAAAAAGCTTGATTTCTGTTCTCATTCACTAAGAATGGAATTATTTCAAACACTTTTTCCACAGAGGAACCACTCCAACTGTAATACCCACAAATTCAGCACTGTACACAGAGCTGTAAGTACCGTCTCCCTAAAAGACACAAATCCTTACAGCATCCTTCTTGTAGGCTTTCTTCTTTCAGTAATATCTTCTGTGTCTGCCTTAGTCAAAAGAATTATATGGTTTTTGAAATGACAGATAGCTCTTGGTCCTATAAAAAGCTGCATTCTTAATGTGCAGACATCCAGTGTAACAGGTGGACAAGCCTATAAAGGAAAGGGATTGTTTTGTCATTTCAGTTACTGTGTACTTTGAGTCTTTAAATAAATCAGGGAAAAAACTAACCTTTGTACAATGATCTGACATTAAAAACATTCCCTGGCTTTCCTAACTTTGAGTGCCTCACTTAAACAAGAAGAAAAATACTCATAAAAGCATGACAAGAAATATTTAACAATGAGTAAAAAAAAAAAATAAAAAAATAAAAAATTCCCTCTTCAAAGCTACTACAGTTTTAGCTATACGTCTTAAAATAATGCAGCCTGAGCCACATGTCTGATGTGGGAAACTTAATCCCAAATAGTCTGAGTTTGACCAAGTTGTAAAAGACTGCCTGGTTATAAAAGTCTTGATTTCAGTTGCTTATAAAAAGCAATTACATATAGAAGTATTATATTTGCTTGCCTATTGTTACATTACATATCCCATATTATATCTCCAATTTGTTCAATATACATCTTTCAGGTAAAACTTACCCTATTACACTGGACTAAACATTGAAAAATGCAACCTCATTTGCACAGAAATATTCTAAATTTACAGTTTTAAAAAGATAAAATACTACATTTATAAATTAACATACACAGTGAAGCAAGGCAACACAGTATTATATGTGTAACCTGGTTTTTGAAGACACCTCAACATTTCTTGTAAAAGGTGGAGGCCTGCAGGGGTGACCTAGAGACTCTAAACTGCCCTGGGCTAGTTAGAACCAGAACCAGAACCAGGCAGCTCTTAAACTGGTGTAAAAAACAGCAGGAAAAACAATAATAGCAAATAATAAAAATAACCATCATCGTCCTCACACTTCAAACTCCTGGAGCCCTGTGGCACTGGAGCCCATGGAGAATCTGCAGCCTGTGGACAGCAAGCTGCAGCACAGACATCCGTGTGAGACTGCAGCCTGCACACCCCTCCAAACCTCCTCTGGAGGCAGGAGGCAGCATTTGGCTGACTGGAGAAACTGTGATGGACTTGAATGTAACCCACAGTGAAAACACAGAAAGCTAAGACTGGAGAATGGACAGGACAGATTATGTCAGATGTTTGTATTAGTTATCTAGTACCTCTCTGGAGAGCTGAGAATACGTGTTTAGCTCTTGAAAATGTTATAAACTTCTACTGTCCTATGGATTCTTTATGTCTGCTGTCTGCATGCTCAACAGAAATCCTTAACCGCTAATGTAAAATACACCTCAATCTACCTTTCCTACTATGCTTATTAATGTGTATCACAACCTTTACAATTCAATAGATTTTTACTGATAAGCCATTTAAGGAAGGGGAAAATTTAGACCTCCAAGGATCAAAAGCCCTCCTCCTAAAAAGCATGTCCTAAGTATGTGGTAGCAGACTTGTTTGATTGTCTACACTCCTCCTACAAAAACTGGTTTTTCAAGGACACCTGAGAGAGAGAAAAATAATCAGCTACAATAAGGGAAAACTCTGCACCCTTCATTCAGTTTTATACAGAAAAGCATGGAATTTAGCTTAAAAAAAGAAGTGATTTTATAGCTTTTGATGTTTTTGAAAACATTCTACTCATGGTCTAGAATTTAAGATGGCAATAACAGATTGTTTCATTGAGACATCTGTAGACCATCAAAATACAATATGCCATAGATAGAAGTAAAATATTAATTTTTGATGTTACTTCATTGATTCAGCGAATAAAAACTAAGAGGATGTCAAAAGGAAACTAAGTCAATTAAGTGCCATACCACTACCCCAACAGTTCTAGTGAGATAACGAGAGGTGCACCTTCACAGTGGTATCAATATAGGGATCCTCATCACGAGCTGCTGCTGCACTGCATCTCACTGTGAAACACTGCAGGTTCTCACTAGAGGGAAATACGAAAATGCAACAATGAAGGAAAGAAATTAAGACTCACAAAAATCAAGTAGCCAGAGAATCAGCTCTTTTTCCTTTGAAGGGCTTTGAAGCCTAAGCAGGAGGGCCCACTGGACTAACATATAAGTCTGCCCAGAGATTTCCAAACTATGAAGGATGTATCAGAGGGGAAAAAAAAAAAAGGGCAGTAGCATAGAGAAACATAGTAATAGTATCAGCAAAATCATAAACTTAGTACCTTGTAATGACATGCAGGAACTGTGGAGTAAGGACTGCCTGCTCTGACTTCTCTGAATACTGATAAGTAGAAATTACTTCTACTACCTTCCCAATAGAGTAGAGATATCCAACATGAGGTAAAGAGAAAAAGCAAAAGAGACTCAGTAGTTCTCTCTTGTTCTCAGTTTCCTCATAGGCTGTCGAAGAGCTTCCTAGATGTAACAATAAGAAAGACATTTTATATACTTCATAAATCCAAACCTGGCAATTCCAATGCAAGCATGATGCCTAAAAGATACTATCAAACCTGCCCAAGTTTCAGACTGGTTTTGTTAATAGCTAGTAAAAAGAACTATATGAAGTTATTAGAGAGAGACCAAGGGAGGGCCACTAAGATGGTGAAAGGCCTAGAGGGGAAGCCATATGAGGTTACTTGCTTTGTTCAGCCTGGAGGAGTCTGATGGGAGACCTAATAGCAGTCTACATGCAGTTCCTAAGGGAATGGCCTGAGGTTGTGTCTGGGGAGATTTAGGTCGGACATCAGGAAAAGGTTCTTCCCCCAGAGGATGGCTGGGCACTGAACAGGCTCCCCAGGGCAGTGGGCACGGCCCCAAGGCTGACAGAGTTCAAGGAGTGGTTGGACAATGCTCTCAGGGACAGGGTGGGATTGTTGGGGTGTCTGTGCAGGGCCAGGAGTTGGATTCAATGATCCCTGTGGGTCCCTTCCAACTTCGCATATTCTATGATTCTATCTGACTGCTAACATGCAGCATTAAATTCTTCCATGGGTCTTTTGGGGCTTGAGCTAGTGAACGCCTAAAATTTGCATTCATCCCTTCCCTTTCAATTAAAGCCTGTCAGAAAGGTAACCTGTATCTTAAGGTTTACTACCCTGATTTCCTCTGTGGGCTAATGAGTAGCAGTCTTGTACCTTAAAACACTGAGGATAATTTTGTTAATGCAATGTAAAGAGTGACTGTTTTGCAACACAAAATTAATCTGTAGAGAACTGATAAAAGCTGATTTAGACTTCCTCTTTTGGAGTGATGAATTGGTATTTTAGTTCAAGGTTTATGCGGAACTTGGAGAAATTTAAAGACTTTTTTTTAACAGAAGCTTAGTTTAAATCATGGAAAAGGGAGGAAAGATCTGAATTTGAAAAACAAATCATACAGAAACAGTGTACAAAAAAGGATATACAACGAAGCTCCTTCCTTTCACATTCTCTTATGATACAGCCCATTGTGCCTTCACACGTAGCCATTCACCTGTCTGATATACAGGGAGCAGTTGAACAGAATGCAACTTCGTCTCTTCACAAAACCCAAATGGCGACTGGTCGGGTGTAAAACGTCTAGAGAAAAAAATCCAAAACAACAACAAGGGACCACAGTGAGAGATTATGATGATCTACTTTGGACAAGTAAACGGCACTGGTTAGAACAGGTATAGCTCATGTTTTAACACTCAACAACAACTCACACTCCTACTAGCAATGCCATTAGCATAGCAATGCCAAGAAGCACAGGGCACAGCTATATACAACTATCTTGAGTTCCTGCAACCAGAATCCTCTTTCTTTGCTTGTCTGCAAGATGCATGTCAAAGTTTGAGATCACTGGGAGACATGTTGCAATTGATTTGGACCTCAATTTAAGCTTTTTTTCAACCCCTCTCTTTTTATTCCACTGAGCTGTATGTAACGTCACGTCATGTCCAATCCTACTTTTCTTTCCTATTATGTGTCATCCTTTTCCCTGCTTTGCTTTGGAATTCACTGCTGGACTGTGACATCAATTCTTCCTCAGTCTTTGATAAAAATGTTAATAGAAGAGGAAGACTAAATCAGCTTCCTGAGAAGGGGACCTGGAGAGGGAGATGCTGAGCTCTTCTCCCTGGGATCCTGGGACAGGACACCTGGGAAAGGCTCAAAGCTGTGCCAGGGGAGTTTCAGGCTTGACGTGAGGAAGCATTTTCTTACCAAGAGAGTGGTGAAACACTGGAACAGGCTTCCTACAGAGGTGGTCAATGCTCCAGGCCTGTGATTGTTTAAGAGGCATTTGGACTGTGCCTTTAGTACTATGCTTTACCAGTAGCTCAGCTCAGAAGTGGTCAGGTAGTTGGACTAGATGATTGTTGCAGATCCCTTCTAAGTGAAATATTCCAATATATTTTAAAAAGGACTTTCTTTGGTATCCCATTATTTCCTCAGTTCAAAAGAAACCCTGACCCTTATAAAAACCCCAAAAGTCAAAATACCAGTTTTCTTTCAAAAAGACATAATCCACAACTCATTTTGGTTTCTTGTAGTAAATTAACCCATAAAGGGGAAAATACATTTGTAATACCTGAAAAGCAGATACCGCACTTGGAAGCACTTTGTGTCTTCAGTAGGTAACTCTGTGGATTCCAGTGTGATGGGTATCTCACATAGCTTACTTTCTTCCCCAAGCAGTTCCACTGGCTTCTGACATATGATGAACTCATCTAATTCAAGCTGCAAAGTATGTGTTGAAGGGCTTTCATCTTTCACACCTGAACAATGAAAATGTTATCTTAATTGTTCAAACCATTCCATTCAGCACTAAGAAATTGGTATGACGCAGTATCAATTAAAAACTCCAATTACAGCTACTTTAGCTAGTGTTTGCTTCCTCAAACCATGAGATTTTAAAAACAGCCATGCTAGAAGACAAGAACAATTCCTTAATTGCCTCAGCAGTCTGAATACCTAGCAGTCAAGAGTTTTGAAAAAACTCCCCATGTAAACTGTTCATTAGAAAGCAAGTCCAAAGCAACTTGTGCTGCAAATGATTGGTCATAAAAAAATGTTGTCTTTTGGCTAGAGAGGTTTTGAGAAGGAAAAGGCAGCAATCACAGAAAGCTGTGTTCTCTTAAACTCAAGTTCTGGAAAGCAAATCCTAACAACACTCAGAGAGAAACTGGAACTTTTCTATCTAGTTTTTAGTAATAAAAACAACTAGGGGTAGAATGCCATGATCTGAGAAAAGATCCATCTTCACTCAGTGAAGAACATTCCATTTATATTTTCCCTATGACAAGTCTTATTTACCTTTTAATCTTTTTGTAGGTGCAATTTCCATTTCTAAAAGACCATCCTTCTAAATTTCTTTAATTATAAGCTAAGGACTTTCCTAAAGTTTGTTGGTGTTCACCTGATATGTATACTTTTGGAAAGGTGGGAACTGATAATTGATTACATATGGATTGATTTCTTGCAATATACAGGAATGAAACCTACTGAGTACATCTATTTCTGGGATTTCTAGGATTTTAAGGCAAGCCCCTGAATAAGAAAAAGGACTGAAAAGGAGAATTTGCTTGATTATGCAGGTTCTGAGCCTACTAACAGTTACAAAAGTACACAGACATTGCCACAGAAACACTCTTAAATGTGTAAGCTGGTTATTTAGGCAGTGACACTGACAGAATAATTTTTCTGAACATAGCACACTGAACTACTACCACTTTAGTTTGGCCCATGGTAGCATGCCAAAACAGGGACCTAATTCTCTATCTGTAGAGGCTGCACTGTCCTGAAAGTGTGCAGAATGATGGCATATTCATTTGAATTGTTACCTCCAACTGCAGGTTGGTACAACTTTTCATGCCCTAGAACATTCAGCTGACAGTCATAGGATGATCCAGAAATATGTGCTGAAGGGCAAAGACCTCGTTTGAGCCTACTTTCAGAATAACAGGAATCAGTGAGCAGATTCTTAAAGATACAAAAAAAAATTTAATTCTGCACTTACCTCCATCCACAGTCTTTTCTGGTGCACTGACTCCCTGAGGACATTGCTCTGTCCTGTCTGCACTTTGCTGGACCAGTTCCAGTTTCAGGATTAGAACGTCCAGCTCTGTTGTTATGGCTATATGTCTGGCACAAAATGCAACTTCAGCAGGAATGAGATTATCAATGTGCAAAATTAAGGAGCGTTCAAAATCTAACACAGTCAAATTCTGGTTTATGACCAGGTATTTCAAACAGAATATGACTAGTTTATTCTTGCAGCCCACAAGAAGATCTCCATTTACGGGACAACATGAAATGCACAGTGGAGGGTCTGAAAGTGGCATTTCAACAACTGACATCTGTTCTTTCAAAGTTTCACTGTATGACTCTTCCATCTTGTGACCAACCATCCGAACGCACACACGAGAGCTCCCTGCAGACATACATCTCCAGTTCGTATATGCTCTTAGGAAAGTTGCTTTGCTTTTTTCTTCAATTGTCACCAGATAGTCTCCTTAAAAGAAAGCAGTGATACTGAGATATCATTACAGAATAGATGACAATTTTTGAGCTCTTTACCTTCTGTAGTTCATTACAAAGAACATCTTAAAGTCTCAACTCATACATAAAATTCCAAAAACAGTTTTCACCAATATTCCTCTAAATTAAATACAAAGCGCAACTTTTTTTGCTGGGTGGCACACACTTAACATACCATCAAAAAAAAGGACTTATACATCTAGGTCCAGAATAACTCGTAAGTGAATCCACTATATATGAGTTGTATTTGCAGACCAAGCCCGCCTCCTCCCCCCCCAGCCTGCGTCCCCAGTGCCGTTTTGTTCTCTACAGACCAGGGAAAGCAACAGACTAACAGAAGAGCTGTGGGATTGGCTGGAACGACCACCCGCCCCGTGCTCTGAAAACAAAATCCCAATAAAACAAAAGCAGGGGAGGGAGCACTGTCCCTACCCTGGGCGGACGCAGACGGCAAACAAAGGGAGACGCGGCCCGCGCCCTCCCCACCGGCCCCAGGCCCGGCCCGTGGGCGAGCCCCGCTCCAGCCGCCGCGCCCGAGCCGACCCCGGGCGGAGGAAGGGGCGGGTGGGAGCGCCAGGGCCTCCTCCCGCGGCGGGACCCGAGCGGCGCCGCTCGCCGGCCCCCGCTCCCGGCCTCGCTCCCCCCGCCCGGCGGAGTCTCAGGGCCTCTTCCCGCACTCGAGCCGGACACGTCCCGGCCTCCCCAGCCACGCACCCCCGGAGCCGGCGGCCGCCGGGACTGACCTGCCGAGCTGTGCGCCATGCGCAGCACGGGCCCCAGAGTGGCGAAGGAGCCCAGGGGCTCGCAGCGGCCCTGGTCGCGCACGGCGAACACCTCTACCCTGCAGCTGGCCGCCGTGCTGGCCACGAACAGCACGTCCTGGCCGCAGCAGAAGTGCGCCGGCTCCTGCTTACAGGGCACTACTCGCTGCGACCCGAACGGGTGCAAATTGTAAAGCTGCACCATGGTCCCGCAGCAGCGGAGCGCGCCCCGGAGGCCTCTCGGGGCGGCGCCTGCACTTCCGCGGCGGCAGAGCGGGCAGAGCCACCTCCCCCGGCGGGCTGCGGGGCCCGGCTCCGCCGGCGGCGTGCGGCTGCCCCGGGGCGGGTGACCTGGCACGAGGGGCTCTGTGGCCTTAGTGTGGCTCCGTTGCTGTGTGAGCACTCCCGGGCATGCTCTGCCATCGCAGAGCAGCGCCGTGCACTGCAGGAACTCCCGAGTGGGAGGGTAAGTTGGAAGCGATCACTGAGGTGAGACGGGACTGGGAACGGCGGCTCAGGAGTTGTTTGGGTCGGAGGTGTGTGTGCGGAGCGGATTTGCCGTGGGCGTGGCGCGGAGCAGCTGCCGCCGACGAGCAGCGAGCGTAACGTCCCAGGCTGCTGAGACCTGGCGTCTTGCAGTCTCCCAGGTACAAACACAAATACTTTTTTGTATTTAAATGCAGCAGTTCTTTCTTCATAACTCCATACACTCTGCATACACTGCATGCTCCACGGATACTAGTTACAAATACTTCTGAAAAAAAAATCACTTCTGGTATCTTTAGTATGTGTTGCCCCTTTTCTCTCTCCTGGTTTTATAGAACACGTAGGCAAGAAAAAAACCCCAAAATGTACAACCCACACCCAAACCAACAAACCCCCCCAAACGAAACTTAAAGTTTTGTCTCAGTTTCCGGATTCAGGACCAAAGAAAGTGTATTTCACAGAATATCCTGAGTTGGAAGGGACCCCTAAGGATCCAGTCTAACTGTTAAGTAAATGGCCTGTACAGGGATCAAACCCATGATCCTGGTGTTACTGGGACCATGCTCTCACCAACTGGATCAGTGGTTTTTACACAAGCCAAGTGCCCTATAATTAACTGCTTCCACATGTCTCTAAAGCTCTATTCATCTGTAAAGGACATTAGATTTTTTTTTTTTTTACTAGGTGAATGTAGGAATGTGAAAATTACAACACACTTTTAAAGCAGGTAACAGATCTGCTACCAAAACCTGTAATCTCAAATGGTCCTTCCTTAGTGAATACACACATTAAGTGAAGAAGAAAAAACAGAGATGGTAGAATCTTTAAAACTTTATTTGAAAACACATTTGAAAACTCTATTTAAAAACAAACAAGTGAACAGGCTTCTGCAATTCTCTTTTTTTTTTTTTTTGGTAAATAAATTTTTCCAGGCTTTAGTTTTCTCAATATTCATCTCCTTCTTCAGCCTCTGCTTCTACTGAGTCTAGGCCAACTTCTTCATAATCTTTCTCAAGGGCAGCCAGATCTTCCCGGGCTTCAGAAAATTCTCCTTCCTCCATCCCTTCCCCAACATACCAATGCACAAAGGCACGCTTAGTATACATGAGATCAAATTTGTGGTCGAGCCGAGCCCATGCTTCAGCAATAGCAGTTGTGTTACTCAGCATACACACAGCCCGCTGCACCTTGGCAAGGTCAGCACCTGGCACCACAGTTGGAGGCTGATAGTTAATGCCCACCTTTAAGACAACAAATGAAAACTTTCCTTAGGAGCGCTAAGGTTTAAAGGCTCATTTCCGTTAACAATCAAAAATCACCATAGTTACAATTAATAAAATAGCTTAGAGTTATTCTGGACTTTATCAAAATATTTAACAGGGACATTACAATATTTTAGCGTGACTGTTATCTCTAAGAACTACACAATTCCTAATCATTCAGATATCGAGCACTTATAAAGCTACATACCTTGAATCCAGTCGGGCACCAATCCACAAACTGAATGGTACGTTTAGTCTTGATAGTGGCAATGGCTGCATTGACATCCTTGGGCACGACATCGCCTCTGTATAACATACAGCAGGCCATGTACTTGCCATGGCGAGGGTCGCATTTCACCATCTGGTTGGCTGGTTCAAAGCAAGAGTGGGTAATTTCAGCCACAGATAACTGCTCATGATATGCTTTTTCAGCAGAGATGATGGGGGCGTATGTTACCAAGGGGAAATGGATTCGTGGGTATGGAACCAGGTTAGTTTGAAATTCTGTCAGATCTACGTTAAGGGCTCCATCAAAACGCAGCGAGGCTGTGATGGATGAAACAATTTGCCCAATTAATCGGTTTAAATTTGTGTAAGTAGGACGGCCAATGTCCAGGTTACGACGACATATATCATAAATGGCTTCGTTATCTACCATGAAGGCACAGTCTGAATGCTCTAATGTTGTGTGGGTAGTTAGAATTGAGTTGTAGGGTTCCACTACAGCAGTGGAAACTTGTGGTGCTGGATAAATTGCAAACTCCAGTTTAGATTTCTTGCCATAGTCAACAGAGAGCCTTTCCATAAGCAGTGAAGCAAACCCTGAACCAGTGCCTCCTCCAAAACTATGAAAGATAAGGAAACCTTGCAGCCCTGTGCATAGATCAGCCTATAATGGAGTGGAAAAAAATGGGAGAAAAAAAACAGTTAGTGAAGGTTTTGGAGAAATCAGTATTAAAATAATCATTCAAAAGCATTTGTCATAAGTTTGTTAGTTTGACATTGTTATAATAAAAAAACCAGCTTTCTTGAAAGGTCCTGGTTTAACTGGCTGAATTTTTATTTAAAGGGGGGTGGGACAGGCAAGGAAATAAAAGATTTATTGTGTTTTGTTTTAAACAATTAAGTATGCACAAAATTCTTAGTGAAAAAAACCAGAAAACCATCAATATAGATAGCTACAGAGCTGTATCAATTATTTTAAATACTAACTTGCAGCATGAATTCTTACCAGTTTGCGAATGCGGTCTAGCACTAGATCGACGATCTCTTTTCCAATGGTATAATGGCCTCTGGCATAATTATTGGCTGCGTCTTCTTTCCCAGTAATGAGCTGCTCAGGATGGAATAACTGCCTGTATGTGCCTGTACGTACTTCATCTACAAAAAACCCCAAAACACCACATCATAAATTTGATCTGTTCGGTTCTGTGTGTGCTGCCTAGTGACAACACACTAAGCACATGTGTCAAAAGAGTGCAGACAGCATCTCTGACTATGCACAGCTTGTCTGACTAGTCTAAGAAGTTGGCTCAACTTCAGCCACTTTTTTTAGGGGTAAACATCAAGCACACACAAAGCTTGAAGTATTTGTACTTGAGGAACACAGAGGTCACTCAGAAAACTACATTACAGGTACAGACAAGGTACTGGACAACAATCAAACAGAACTCTGGATGCAGTGCAGCAGTCTGGAAAGATTATCCAGATCATAGAAAAGTTCTATCATTTTCCAAATAGTTACCTGTAGGCCATTATTTAATTTCTTTCAAATAACAATAACCTCAAATGTCAAAACAGCATCCAGACACACATCTTTTAAAATCTATAGTGTTCTTAACAGACAAAAAAAGACAGTAGGGAATCCATAAAGGATCCTCACTTTTTCACTGAAGACCTTTAATGCTGGGTACATACCAACTACGGTTGGCTCTAGGTCCACAAACACTGCTCTCGGAACATGTTTACCAGCTCCCGTCTCACTGAAGAAAGTGTTAAATGAATCATCTCCACGTCCCATAGTATTATCACTAGGCACTTGACCATCAGGCTGGATCCCATGTTCAAGACAATACAATTCCCAACATGCATTGCCAATCTGAACACCAGCCTGACCAACGTGGATGGATATGCATTCACGCTGCGAAGTTAAAACACAACAGTAATAAGACATGGAGTTACCTGCTTCTATATTTTATTCTCATTATAACTAGCTATCTGTGGGTTGTATTTTTCCATGATCTTTCTCTGCTGCAATATCCCCTGGTTTCTCTTGAGTGACAATTTAAGAGAACAAATGCTGTCTGTTGCTAGCAAGACACTACTCACCTTAGTTGACCTGCACTGACTTTGAGACTATTGGAAGATCCCAAAGGCAACCTAGTCTCTATGAACACATCCCTTATGATGCTGCATATATATCTTTAATATTCAACCTAGTCTCTTTTTCACCTTCTTTTAGCATTTGGAAGACTTCTTTATATAATATCCCCAAATTTCCTTGACTTGATGCCAAACCACGTACTGGGTAACTGTTGTAAGAATCTTTCCTGCACAGGACCACTCAGTACGTTTTTCTTTATAATAAGCGTAGTGGTATTTAGCCCCTGACAATTTGAATGTATTTTTTTTATATATATTCTTATGTGAAATTCTCCAAGAGTCTCAATCAAATGTCATCTGCCCACTTTAAGCCAGTTCCTCTGATTCTAAGCAACTGCCATGTATGTTTAATCTCCCAATACCTCAGTTTTGTCTTACAGCTGCATCCAGCGCAGTCCCCTCGGCTGTTTCCGTTCTCATCCCCGCAGGTCCGCCCTCCGCCGGCCCCGCCCCCCCCCCCCCCTGGCCCTCCCCCCCCCCCGCCCCCCCCCCCCCCCCCTCCTCTGATTGGCCCTCCATCGCCTCCGACCCCGCCCCCTCCTCTGATTGGTCCTTCACCACCCCCTCCTCTGATTGGCTGCGCCCAGCAAACAGCTCCTCCCGGCACGCGCCGCCCGCCCGTCCCTCACCGCCGCCCCCTCATAAGCACGCGCTGTGTCCTCCGCGGCTTCGCGCGCCAAGGAGGCCCAGAAACGGCGGAAGGATTCGGCTGCTCTTTCCCGCTGTCTCTCTGCTGCCCGGGTCAGGTTTCAGTCTGCCTCTCGCCCCTTCGCACGGGAGGTGCTCGCTACGAACAGCCTTCCATTGCACTTCCACATATTTCTGGCTAGCCACGGGTCACTTTCTGTGCCTCGCCTTCCTTGAACTATTAACCTTTACACTCCTTCTCCTTCTCCCCAGTCCTTCGGCCTTAGTGCTACCGCAGGGACTTGAAGCAGAGACTGCCTGCAAGTCCTGCCGCAGTACGTGCAGTCACAAACTCCCCCGACTGCCACAGCAGAAGCCCTCCCAAACGTCCTTCCTCCCCCCCAGCCGCGAGGATCCCGTATCCCACCATGGTGCCTTGCTAAGCTGACGAACTCCAGCTGCGCCACAGCCCGCCTGCCGACGCCCACCGACCGGTACCAACTGCCGGCCGTTAACGGCCTCAAACCCTTCGCCTCAAGCGCTGGCTGCCCATTGGCCCTTACCCGCGCGGGCTACGCGCGAGCGAGCACCGCTGATTGGCGGAGCCGTTCTTCTCCCGGCGGGGCGGGAGCGGCTGCCACGTGCAGGGGCGTGTCTGGGGGCGGGGCTGGAGAGGTGCCGGGCGGGGCGGGATCTCGAGGCGGGAATGCGGCCGCGCCGGGGCGGGAAGGGTTCCTCCGGCGGCTGGGGGGTCCCGTCGGGCGGAGCGGGGCCGACAGTTGGACAGGTGCCGCTGGATGGCCAGAGTTGAAGTGAGCCAGCTCCGTTGTTTTCTCGAGTAGCAGCCTTGCCACTTATAGGGGTTTTTCCCTCCCTTTCTTTCCACTTTTTCCCCTTCTTTCCTCTTTCTTCCTGTCTCCCCAAAGAAAAGCAAATTACAGATTTGCTGTTAATAATGAGAACGGGTAAAAATTAAAATTAAGAAATTGCTATTAATTAAAAGAGACAAGCTCTTTTAGGCCTCTTATAATGCACATTTTTTTAATTCCTTAATGCTGCCTAACTGAAGCTTATCGAGTTTATTTCTCATGTACTTTGGTGTTTAGAATTCTGCACAAAACTGTATACCATGTTCTGCAGCCAAAACTTTTGTGGGGTCATTAATTCTACTGTCTGCTGGAAAGAGTTGTGCATACATATACCAAGATAGCTTCTGAATGATAAAATTATCCCTTTTTTCATTGAATGACTTGACTGTATTCAAGTATTAACCTTTTATATTTGTTAAACTCCTTTATATGCTCTTAGTTACAGACTTTCTTGTACACCTTCAGCATTCTAGCCTGATAGGTCATATGAACTCAGGAAGATTTTTCGCCTTGACTCTTCATGGACAAAGATCTTTTTTAAAGGGCAGTTAACCTAAACCTATAGCAATGACTGCCACAGAAGAGAAAAAAAGAGGCCTATGCAGCATTGCCAGCTTGTGGTAATGATGGAAAAAATGTTGAGCAATGACAAAGGGAGAAAGGAGAGGAGGCATCATTGTAGACCATTTCTTTAGGAAATGAATCTGAGAAAGTAAGTTCTCAAAAATATCATTTGTAAGTGCAGACCCTCTAAGAGAGACTGTTTATTCAGCCTTTCTCATGTATTCTTTAAAAAAGAAATTACCATTAAAAAAAAGTCCCTTAAAAAAATCTGCAAGGACTCAATATTCCATCATCACCAGGTATTTTGTTTGCTGTGGTGGGCAGACCCTGGCTGGATGCCAGGTGCCCACAAAAGCTGCTCCATCACTCCCCTTTTCAACTGGACAGGGGAGAGAAAATATAATAAAAGGCTCACATGTTGAGATAAGAACAGGAAGAGATCATTCAGCAATTACCATCACAGGCAAACCAGCCTTGAGCTGGGAAATTAGCCTAATTTATTACCCAAGATAAGAGTAAGGTAAGTAGAAATAAAACCAAAATTTTGAAACACCTTCCTCTCACTCCTCCTTCCCTTTTTCCTGGGCTTTGCCCATTTGTATAAAGATGACAATCTTTATACAAAATTTATTGGCAAAGTTTTAAGGATACGTTAGTGAAAAGCTGGGATTTTGTTTCTTTTTATTGGTGGTGGTGGGTTTGGTTGGTTGTTTTTCTGGGTTGGTTTTTTTTAACATCAACCTGCATCTTTAGATGAAACTATATCATTTGCTTTCATATAGCATCCAGGCTTGTCCAAAAAGACTGCTACATAAATCCCTGTTTTGCAAAACATTTATTTCAGTGAATAGCAGCAGCTGCCTCAGTGACTTTGTGAAAATATTTCAGTTATTTAATGGAATGGAATGGCAGCCTGGAATGCTGTGTGACAGTATGCAGTTTTTAGAAAATGAAGCTTTTAAAACTCACCCTCTTTTTTCTTCCTTTTTTTTTTTTTTACCAGTAGCCTAGTGAAGAAGAAAAATGCTGTTTCCTTCATCTGTTGTTGGCTACGGCACGTATCTATTTGACTTGCAGCTCATTCCATTACAATTTTTAGGAGAAGCTGTAAGAGACTTCAGAGTGGTTTCACTTAAGTGACATGAAAATATTGTTTCAAAAGGCTCTATTCTGCAAAGTTATAAATGTTTTTAATTATCACTGACCATGACTATTTGTGCCTAAGTTAGTGTACCATATGCTTTTTATCTTTAGTAGTAGAGTTGCTACTTTCCAAGTCAGATTCTTATTACAACATAAAGCTTCAGAAAATCACATTCTGACAATATCACGCTTTGCCCTTTGCATCCTCTTTTATTTTCTTGGCATCTTTGCAAACTCGTAAACATTCTGTCTGTAACTGACGGCTAACTGCACGTGTTCTTGCCACTGCAGACAGGTTCTTTTACCATTAGCACTTGCCGGGTAAAGCGTACATGGCCCGTGGCGCGGCCGGATACCCCGAAGAGGGGGCCGGGGCAGAGCTCGGGTACCCCGGCGAGGGGCGCGCTGGCAGTACCGGGGGCTCCGCAGAGGGGTTCGGGTACCCCGCAGAGGGGTTCGGGTACCCCG
>NW_020884895.1:12325035-12385833 GCF_003945725.1 Corapipo altera
GAGGGGCGCGCTGGCAGCACCGGGGGCTCCGCAGAGGGGGCGCTCCCTGCGGCGGCACAGCCCCGGCCGGCGGGCGGGAAGGGCGGGAAGGCGCCGCCTCTTCCCGCCCGCGGTGTCTCCGTTGGGCAGCGCCGGAGGCCCCGCTCGGTCCGCGCTCCGGGAGAGCCGGGGCCGCCATGGCGGGGAGGGGGCCCGGGTGAGCTGGGCGGGCGGCGGCGAGGCCCGGCCGGGGCGGGGGGCTGTGCAGGCGGGCGCAGGAACGCGGAGCCTCCGAGGCCGTGCGCGGGGCCGCTGCGCTGTGGCTCCCGGAGGGGGTTTCCGCAGGGCAGTGGCATAAATGGCTCCTGGTTAACCCCTCACAGGCTCAACTGCAATGAGCTGAGAGCAAAGCCTCTTAAACTGTTGCTTCTTTTCTGCCAGAGAAAATGGAATGCCGATAGTACAGTAATTAGATATTTCATGGCTGGGCTTCGCGAACGAAGATTTGGGAGGGCTCTATCCACATTTGTTACAGGCACGCTGGTGGCTGATGAGGCCAATACGTGACAGACATATCCGATTGCAAAAAGCACAACAGAAAGACTCTTTAGATGTAATTCGTAGAAAAATCCCAAAGTTTGCTAGGCAAGGCTCTGAATAGTATATGGAAGCATTTTAGTTGATTTTACTCTTAAATTAATCCAGCAGCGCAGTAGGATAGTTTTGGAATCTACCAAAAGATATTGTTATTACATATTGAGATTTTACTGTTATGTATTACTCGATTGAAGCAATTGTTAGTGTCACCCAGTAATGTGAGTTTCCAGGTGTATCCCTTCAACAAGAGGGGACCCACCCTGACAGAAATTTGTATTAGAGATACATAGTGTAATTATCCGGGTTGGGTTGGAGTAACTGATTAGCTCTGAAGTTTATAATGAAGTGGCACTGGATGTCAAGGTGTGCAGGTGTAAACTAAATAAATACGTAGGGAACAGTTGTTTTAGCATTGTTCAACATTTGTGGATACAGATGTAAAGTTATACAGAGTTAATCAGTTACAAATGGGTCATTTTAACCTTTTTCTTAGATGAGAAAAAGTCATGTTAAGCAAATACAAGGGAATTTTGCTGTGCCAGGTATAATTAGAGATATAACTTAATGTGGAGAAATCTTAACATTGACAAAGATAATCCTGTGAGGAAAAATAGGAATACACAAATACTGCAGTTTGGTCAGTTGTCAGCTCTTTATTGTAATTGGCTTGAATTAATGTGTTTGAGATTAAAAGTGGCAGACAAAGTTTTTTCCTAGTAAAAAACTTTTTTGAATGTTTCCAGGTAAATGTTATCTGAGTAAAGTGATAAAATGAGTTTATAGGTAGCCTTACATAAAGGGATAAAAGATTACAAGGAAACAACAATAATAATTACTGTCCAGTATGTCACATTTGTCTTTGCAGAGACTCTACAAGAGGATGCTCTCAAGATAACACCTGCAGAGGAGAGAGAAACTACTCCTGCTCTTCCTCTTCTGACTTCTACTCCAGTCTTGCATTGAAAGACTTTGACTTTCTAGGTGACAGTTCTGTAGCAGAGGAGGATACGGACTCAGCTATTTTATATGGAACTTTGCGAGGAAGCATTGTTGGATTACGATACTACACAGGGATTGTAAGTGCCTGATAAATTACAAAGCAGAAGATAAAGTTTTTAGCTTCAGAAAATAAGATTTAAATAAATTTCAGAAATGCATAGAACTGCTGACCAGATATAATTCTAATAGTTGGTGGGTTTTTTGTGTCTTTTTCCCTTACTTGCGATATTCAGCCTTCTTAATGGGAAGTTCTTAATCTAAAACTTTAATTCAAAATTTAATTAAGATAGCAAGCTTTCAGTTCTAGTTTAGTTGTTTGGTAGCTCTGCTCATCCACATAAGGCAAATGAAAGTGACTGAATACAAGAAATTAGATAGTTTTTTTTAAACTGTTTACATGAGCAAAAAAAGGATGTTTATTACCTTATAAAACATGTTAGCAATTGAAGATAGTTCTTGCTCTCAGGAATAGTTTTGAAATCACTGACATCTATCTCTTCTGTAATGTGTTTGGTATTTTGAGGAAGTAGTAGATTATTGGACTGTCTGAACAGAGTGCTATGCCAAATTAATCTTTAAGCTTCATGATGTTTAAGTTCATGATGTTATATTTCTTTAAATAATTTGCAACTAAATGAATGCATTTTGGTGTTTGTCTGTTTTGCTTTGTTAGGTTAATAACAATGAAATGGTTGCACTTCAGAGGGAGCCCAATAATCCTTATGATAAAAATGCAGTGAAAGTAAATAATGTGAATGGAGACCAGGTAGGCCATATCAAAAAAGAACTTGCGGCAGCATTGGCAGGGATTATGGACAACAAACTAGCAGTAGTTGAAGGGTAAGTGTGAATATGTTCCTTGTGATTCCACGAATATATGGAATCATTTTTTTGTTGCTACACTAGCAAATTCTGAAAACTATTTGTAAGTATTCTCTTTTGACAGAAATTACGGCTCTTGGTAATGTGCTTAGAGCTTCATATTTTCAGATTCTTTATTCTGTTGAACTGTTTGCATACAGTTTGTTCTTTCCCATATATAATAAAATGCAGAAACAGTAATGTGAGCAAATTCCGTAAAGATTGTTGTGGAACACTTAATGGCATGTTGTAGTTTGTATAAAAGGTTTACGCAGTGTGATTACTATCACCTATCTGGAACATTCTGTGTTTTGATACAAATAAGCACTTTGGAGTACCTGTTGGTCAAGAAAGGTTTATTATTAAAAAAATTAAACAATTAAGAGATTACTGCTGTGGGTTTTTTTCCTGGTCTTTATCAGGATTGTCCCTTATGGAGCAAAAAATTCCTTCACCATGCCTGTGGAATTGAGCTTTTGGGGAAGAGAAGAAAACAAGGAAGCAGTGCTAGATCAGCTAAAAAGGCATGGATTTAAATTGGCTCCTCCTCTGAAAGGTAAGCATTGAAATTTTGGACTTTTTCCTTTTAAAAATGTTTTGATTGAACTTGACACTTGTTGGAAGAAATGCTTATAAGGGCTTAATCTTCATGTTAGTCTTGTCATTCACAGAATGATTTTTTAACTTAGTTGGGGAATAATGCAGAACTCGCAGCTATTAATTTTAAACTTCGTAAGTAGTATGCTTTTGTGTCCTGCCTTTTATGTTACCTGCCAGCAATTGGAGAGGCATTTGAACATCCTCAGAAATATAGTAGATTACGTAAGTTCCTTAAAAATCCATAATGATCCCCTGCATCTTTCTAGACTTGAAAAAAATTTTGAGAAACAGGTTAAGAAACACCCTTTCAGGGTGAAGGTTTCAGGAAAAGTGCTGCTTTTTAGCAGAGTGTTAGGATGTGTATCCTACTAGTGAGAAATGAGCAAGCAGATGAGATGTCTCTGAACAAATAAGTTTAGTAAACCTGATGCTTTTCAGAGTGAGCCTGACACAAAAAAACACCTGTGGCTCCTGGACTTAGACTCTGTTCAAGCAGTGGTAGTCAGGAGTAAGGATGCTGCAGAAAGAAACGTTTAGTGAGGGATAGATGTGTTTTACATGTAGCAAGATTTCGGTTTTTGTACTGTAGGTTCTATTGTGCATAGGTAACAAAAAAAGAGTTTGGAGTAAAAAGGTATTTTGTGTTATCATTATCATACTATCACCAAGTCAGATTTCATGTAATGCAACAATTTTTAAGAAACATGGTCGCCATCTTGAAGTATCCCAGTCCATAGCTGTGGGTCTTAAGCTTTGTGTAAAACCTTTGCAGTCATTGAAAGTCAAGGATAAATTGAGGCTAAAAGACTAATGGTGAAAGATACTGTTTGATAGCCCACAATCTGACCAGCATTGTTGCTCATGAGCCAGAGAATGTGGAGATTGTGAGGTCATGGTATCACTGAATTTCAAAGTATTATCTTTTTAATGGCAAGTAGGTTCAGAATATGGTTTTGGATCAAAGTGGATTTCTGGGAGAGCTGGTCCAAGCTACAGCGCTCCGGTTCATGCTGCTGTGCCATTGACAACTGAACAGGTTTGCATTTCACACTTAAACAGCTGGGAGCTGCAATTTTAACAGTGGGAACCCTTAACTTTTTCATTAATAAAAGAGTGTTTCTGAAGTGGAAGTCCGTTGCTTTTTTTTATTTCTTTTCTGACCACAGATGTCTTTTGAAGTCATCTTGAGCTTTTGAATTTTTTTCATTTTTTGTACTGTAAGCAGACATTTTAGCTATGACAGCCTTGAGTGCTGTGTAATTTTGGGAGGTTTTTGGTTGTTCAATAGTTTTTTTACATTGTTGTGGCATGTTTTATTTTCTCTGACCTAATGCTTTACCAGATAACAAGTATGTTAAGTTCTCAAAATAAAATGAGACTTTCAGATTTTATCTTCAGGTTTGGTCTAGGTTGATAGGTGAAGGGTTGGGTGGTGCTTTGATTTTGCTCTTTGTTTACTCTTTCAAATGAGAGCAAAATAGTTACTTTAGTGAGTATTGGGCAAGGATGTGAATATATTTAGCCATTCCTTCCAAAGCTCTTGCTCATATTGGCTTGCATTTTTCTTGGTAAAAACTTATTGAACTTATTTTTTATTTGGCTGTAGTGTAGCAAATCAGGTCTAAAATGGTAGACCTATATTTACGGATTACTGTATGTCAGGTAATTGTAATTTAATAAAGTAATTGTTTATTTAGTGAGGTTATTTTTAATTGCAATACTTTTAATTGCAGTTTTTGTGTTCATTTATTCAGCTTAAAGGTGAATTTGACAAATTGTTTGAGGACCTAAAGGAAGACGATAAAACTTGTGAAATGGAAGCAGCAGAGGTATTTTTTAAGCTAGAAACTGTTTTTTTAAAAATACAATTACTTAAGCATCTAGATGTATATTTACTTTTGTCTGGATACAGAAGATACTTGAATCAGAAAAAAATCAAGTAGATACAGAGGACTTTATAAAAAAATTTTCTTCCAAAAATGGAGCGTCATGTTTAATATGGGAATAATGCATAATGTGTATCTTTGACTTGCAGGCTATTGGTACACTTTTACTTCCCCATCAGAAGCAGGCTTTAGGTTGGATGGTTTCACGTGAAAACACTAATGATTTGCCACCATTTTGGGAAGAGAGAAGTAACTTCTATTACAATACACTGACAAATTATGCAGAAAAGAAACGACCTCAAAATATTCTTGGAGGAATACTGGCTGATGATATGGGACTGGTAATACTTGCTAAGCTTGAATTCTTTTTGACAGAATGTGTGTGCATGCTTCTTGATTGGTTGATCATTTGGTTTCTTTTCATCTGTGGAAAAGATGATGTTCTTTTTTATTATGCAGGGTAAAACACTTACTACTATTGCATTGATTCTCACAAATTTTCAAGATGGCAAGCCCCTTCCTGTTGAAAAGATCACAAGTGATAAGTTTTATGAGGTGAGATGAAAGAAAAAGATTGTTTTAATGGTTGATATAGCAGTTAAAAATACCTGTGCCCAGTAAGTTTTTGTATGGTGAACTTTTTATACGTTTTGTAGAAAAAGTTATTCAAGTATGCCAAACAAGAGGAGTTTGGGTAGATGAATTGAAGGTGGGTGGACTGTGTTATTTCAGAGTGTTTAATTGAACTGTAGACTGTTATCTTAGGAGTGTTTGCTTACATATAGTCTAGGGAAGAATTTAGGATGACATAAATGTCTTTACTGTTCAGAAGTTTCTTACAGATTTCTCCTATAGGTAAGTTGTGGGTGCACAAATAGATGTGGTGTTTTTTCTGGGAATGTGCATGCATAATTCCTGTGTGGTTTAGAGGAAGTACCTGAAACGACCAAAGCGAGCAGAGGGTCTTGATGTAAAGTAAATAAATCAATCAATCTCGGTTTATATTTTTGCCCAATATTTGAAACGAGGAGAGGACGGGAAACTACAGTTGGTGAACTAACACCAGTGTACAAACTCTGCTTAGTGTACTTAAGTGCTTTTTGCTTTCATTATGACATGATTTTCAAGATGGTGAAATAAACTAAATGCTAGAATTAGTTGATGTTTTATGCAGTATTCCCTGACAGTGTTAAGGCTGGGGTTTTGTTTTACCATACTCATCTAACTTTAACAAAATAATGCTTTGTGTTTGACCTCAGAATGTTAAACTGGGAAATGTTATTAGTGTGTTTTAGGACAGCTGTGTAGACTGAGTTTCTCTCCTCTGCTTCTCTGCAGTTTAAATGAAACTCTGTATGTGGCTGCTGAAAAAAAAGAAGTTTGTCAGTACCTTTGAGTGACTGACTTGCCACTGGGCAAGTCTTTCATGTTTCAGAGCAGTAATTAATCGATAGTCATTTTAGTGTAATAACGTTGGTGTTTTTTCCAGTTGCTACACTAAAGAATAAAAGTTTCCATTCCTCAATAGGAATCTGCTGCTAACAGCATGAACAGCGTTGGACGTGGACTTTGTAAAGGTGACTGCAAATTAATCTACCAGTCTAGTAATGTTTGCATGATAATTAATGTTATTACCTAGGGCACTTTTTGTCTGTAGTCAGTGCTAGTCTTCACAAACCCTTGACAAACTATCTCGGAGAAGTAAATAAAACGTACCTTTAAAGTGTTTCAGTTGGCACATGAGAAGATCAAGTGCTTGTGATAAAATTGCACCCTGCTAGGAAAGTTACCACATTCAGGAAATGGGTTCTGAGATCTTTTTGCTTTTCTTTTTCCTTCCTTGTAAGTAAAACAGGAGCACTTATGCATCTGTTAAAATCTTGTTTGTTTAAACAGTAAACATCAGTAGTTAAATTGTAATTAGGTTCTGTATTAAGTCACTTTTTTTGGAAGTATTTTAAGGTAATGAGGAAATTGCAAGTATTTAGAAGGATTTTATCACACCTCTAGTTTTCAGGTTGTATTAGGAAAATTTATAGATGTATATAAAAATTATACATGCTGTTAGTATGTTTTATAACTCATCATGCTCTTGAAAATGACTGAAGAAATGTATGGGGCTTGAAGTTTTCTTGCAGTAACTTTTGCTTGCTGTCCTCCTGTGGAAGGAATTTTAATATAGATGGTAGCACATGAGAAATAAAAGGGACCAATAAGGAGAGAACACATTAGTATGAACTGCTTCTGGTGAAAGTTATTTTTGTCAGTTCTCTGGAAGGGAGAAAATGCATACTTTAATGGGGGTCAATATGAGTGTCACCAAAAAATCATAACCTTTACCAAAGCTGACATGGCTAGCAGCATGCAAGATTTTTTTTTCCAGAGCATCGAGCATTTTAATGAAATACTGTTTACAGCAGTGAGGGAAGAGCCTGTTTCTACTATTATTTAATCTGAGAAAGTGATGATAATGTCTTCCAAAGCCTTACACTCTCCTGCTCCCATTTCTGATTCTGTTGTACATTAAGTTGATACCTATTTCTTGAATCTCTGAAAATTTTGCCCTCTTCAGGATTGTATTAAACTTTCTTTTAATTCTACAAATATATTTATATGTATATTTACTGGCGTTTAAATCTGGAATTCGAGAATGAATTTACTTACCTGAGTTATAGCAAAACTATTTCTGCAAGCAACGTTGCTTTCAGTTTTGATATCAACTCTGTTCTAATGTCTTTTTTGTGTGTGTTTGCTTCTGGTATGCTATTTTCATCAGGGTGCAGAGGTGACTTTTTGTTCACTTCATAATAGAAGACCTTAAAGAAACCCCAGCAAAACAAAATAACATCTCCTCTGCAGTCTGCAATGTTGTCATGTTTTTTCTGTTTATGTTGATGTTATTAGTTTTAGGCAATGTAGATATCATTATTAGTATTTAGAGGTGTGACCTGTAAAAAACCTTTACAATTTAGTGTTATTTAAAACTTTACCCTTACTGTTAAATGTAAAATGCTTTCATTTGCTTTTTCCTATTTCTTGACAGTTTGGTTTTGACTACCTGCAAACCCAGTACACATTTTATGACTTTTTAAATATTTAAGACTGTTTATTTTTTCATTTGTGATCATAATATCAGTAAGTAACTCTTGTCCCATGCAGTAGTAAGTATTGTTAAACAGCTAAAGGTTGTTTTAGTGGAAGTTTGTACTTGTTCTTGATCAAGTTATGCTAAAGTTGGTTTGATAACCAAGCTAAAGACTATGTATATTTTTCATAAATACCATTTTTTTCTTTATGAAGACTCTAGCAATGTGATGGAGCCTGGTGTTTCTAATGTAAAAAAGTTCGGAACTACTCCATTGAAATACCCAAGTTGTCTTCCTAAAAGGTATATAGCTGGAATAGTCTTGTTGTTGGTTTGCTACATAGGTTTTGAGTAAAATTAAAGCGGTACTTGATTATAATTAATCTTAGTCTAAAATACGTACTTGTTCTCTTCCTCACCTTTCAGTATTCTGTGCTTCTGCTTACATTTATCATAAGTGTTCTGTATTTGAGTTGCACTTTGGAACATATTAAAAAAGCATTAACCCGTTCTGTGTGGCTTGTCACTGCATGCTTGTATATCTCATTCAGAAGTAAAGGTGCCTAATAACATCTGTGTAAGGCATCTAAAAAACTGGCTAAGAAATAATCTTCCTTTTAGTATCAGTTGGGTTTTTAAGTGGTTAAGAAATACTTTGCAGGCATGCTTATGACAGAGACAACTTTGATCTGATGAAGTTGCGAAGCTTATTAATGGGTCTGAACCTTCCCACCACAATAGCCTCTTATAATTGATGTGAACTTCAGTGATAATCTGTAGCAAGTTTATGATTATCATTCACTCTGCAGCTGTTTCCTGTGCTTTCCCTTTTTCTAACTCTTCTGAAGAGAAAATTTTCAAATCACGGTATCTTGTTTGCAATATGAAATTAATTTGCCTTCTGCTCCTGAGATTTAATGTGTAAATTCAAGCAATAGTAGACTTGTGGGTTTGTTTTGTTCTGTTTTCATTTTTTCTTTCTTAATAATTATATCTTAGAGATAAAGCCAAGAAACCCAGACATTCAGGAAACAGTGACTTGGAAGAGTCTGAAGAATGGCTACTGCAACAAACAGAAAGTAAGTTGCAAGGATGTTTTTGTGTTTTTTTTTAATTGGTTACTGTGACACCTGGTGTCTTCCTTTCAAAGCCAAACTGGAAAGGATTTCTGATTAACCGGAAAAGGAATTAACTAAAATACTTGGGTTTTTTCTGTTGTTTGGTTAGTAGGTTTAGGGAGTTTTTATTTGTTTGTTTTTTATTTAACCAGAACTTTAAGCATAAAATTTTAGAAATTGCTGAAAGGGAAAGCAATATTTTAATCCTAAATATTTACTCCAGTTGTAGTTTGTATTCTTTGCTGAGTGACTGGTGGTGTAACAAGCTGTGAGCAGGGTCAAATGGATGATGAAAACCAGAATTGTTAAGATTTTTAGAATTTGACATATTGACAATTGACATTGTTGTGAGGGCAGTAGGGTTTGAAAAACATCTTTTGTGGCAAATACCTGAAATGTGATCATGAAGAGGTAATAATATGTCATTTGTTGAACTAAGTGTCTTGCATGGAAAAAAAATATTAAGGTCTGCAGGTGCTCTAGAGTAAGCAGTTAAGTTTAGATTTAAAGCACTTGAAGTGAAACCTGTGCTAAACAATGTATTTTTTTAATGACTGGGAAACTGCGTTCCTCTGAAGATTTGAAACTTAAAATTGATGTATAATATACTGTATTTTTGCACACATGCATGTCAGATGTCAAGGAATGTCTGGAGGCTGCTTTTAGCCATATGGATTAGTTTAGGCAGTCCTGTGAGGAACAGGGAGTTGGACTTGATAATCTTTATGGGTTCCTTCCAACACAAGAGACTTTATATTATTATACTGGAGAGGCGAAGTACTTTGGCTAACAAATTTAACTTTTATGAAACGCGTCATAAAAATAAATATAGGCATATGCTCTGCATGGTGTGAAAAATCTGTTTGTCTGGCTTTTTACAGCAACTTCTTGTGTTAACCAAGAAGATCCAGGTTTTACATCTGTTCTTCTACCTTCATCTGGTTGTTTAAAAAGACAAAGAAAGAGAAAAGGTAACGAAGGGCTGAATTGATAATTTCTGTGGGTTTTTAAGCTTAAATATTATACATATTTAATAAATGAAGCATATGTCTTTTTAAATTGCTTTAATGCTCTTCAGGTGAAGATCTTCAGGGATCCGTAACTTCTACTTTGCTTTAAAGTGAACTGTTTCACCACTAAATGGCTTCTGTTTTCTCAGGTACTGCTAGTGTTCAGTCAGTTGAGAAGAAATATTCTGATGATGGCCCCAGAGCAACACTGATTGTGTGCCCACTGTCTGTCCTAAGCAACTGGATTGTAAGTGCTAAGCCGTTTTAAGATGTAAATGTAGTCTATATTGATTATGATGCTGTAGAAATAGTACTCCCTGTAGTCTCTCATGATAGTAAAAGGTCATGGTTTTCCTTTTTATGAAACAGCTTCTTTCACAAGGGAGATTGATATGATAGAAATACAAAACTGGACTAGTATTGTAAGGAGAGTGCAGTTCTGTCAGTAGTGAGCTCTCTTTCCATTCCCTGCTTTTTTGGCTAGGCAGATTCACTTTGTCACTTCTGGAACTTGTGTGATTTACCTCTTTAAACAAGCTGCGGAAGGGGAAGGAAATGGGTCCTTTTTCTTACATGCTCAGAATGAAATATTCTCGTACTTCATTGATCATGCATGTGACAGTTGATTTACTAGAGGAGTTCAGTAATTTGGTGATAGTGGTGCTGATCTGTGGGAGTAAATCTGCTGTGGGGAAAAGGCTGAAGGACCATTCTAGCTCTGTCTCTGCATTAGTTAAATTTTTTGTTTTCATGACATTTTGAATACAAATATTAAGGAGATATCTTTAGCTTGCAAGTTGTATTCCATTTGGAAGATTTTACTGTCTGTGCTTAGAACATTAGTTTAATCTTTGTAGGTGAAACATGAAAATCATATAATTGAGAAACATCAGATGGTGTAAACAAAGTACTTTTTGTCAATTCAAGACAAATTAAGTATTTTAAAAGAAAACTTCAGTCTGGTGCTTCAGAAATAAAATTGTTGATTTTTATTGTCTGTCAAGATTACTGTATACTGAGTCTTTCACAGAACAAATATAGAGAATATAAACACTGGGTTTACAATTAATATTTGAATTTTTTTCTAACATAACTTTTTTATGCTTAAAAAAAACTTAGGTGGTTAACCCAGTAATGAGAAGTAGGAAAAAACAAACAGTAAAAGAATAAACAAAGAGATGTTTAAGGTAGAAAGTGAAAAAGAACGTAAAAGCTCTTCCATTACAGTTTGTAAGGAACAGTGCATTTTGCAGTGCATATACCATCAGTTTGTAAACCAATACACTCTAAGAAGTAAACCTAGAGTTACCACAGTGTGATACAATGTCTGTTACTAATGATTGAGGTGACTACTTCTGGTCCCTCTTCACACCTGGGTGGAGAGTAAAAAGCAACCCAAATTCAGATTGCTTTTGTTGTATAAGTGGATGTAGAGCTAGAGAAAGTGGGTTTTAGGTAAGGCGACTTACGAGAATAATATTACTAATAATAACAACTTACAAGAAGAATAATTCCAACAATCATTTAGTAACACAATACGTTTTTGATTACTTTTGACAACTTTTCTTTCAGGACCAGTTTGAACAACATATCCACCGTGATTTTGATGTAAAGATTTATGTTTATTATGGTTCTGACCGTAGCAAAGACCCATCGGTTCTTTCAGAACAAGACATTGTATTGACAACATACAACATTTTAGCTACTGACTATGGGGTAAGTAAATGAGAAGGTGTTTGAAGATTCCTTACTGTTAAGAACTTGTAGTGTTTGGGCTAATGATGGCAGTATATTCAAGTGCTATTCTGGTAGGCAGTCAAAAGATTATAGCTGTGGTTTTGCTTTTACATACTTTCTGATGTATTCACTGTGGTAACAGAGTTTTTTATTAACTGCTGCTCTACAGAAAATTATTTGATTGCAATTATGACAACTTAAGGAAAGGACTTTTTAAGGATAGAAAAGGGTGTCAAGTATGCAAATCTCCCCAGATGCTGGTGGCATGAAGCTCCCATTTCTGTTGTCCTATCAAATTTGAAGAATATGGAGCATATAAAAGTATAATTTCATAGTTCTTGTTGCACGTGGGCTTCAACCAAGTAGCTCATTGCATGAGATGTATTTGTAAAGTCATGTTTTCATAGAAATGACAACCATTTTTAAAAGCCTGAAGATTACATCTTTAAATATGATATAAACTTCTAATTTGCTCTCTGATCCATTTTCCATATTGAAACGCTTTTTCTTTTCAGCCTTAGCTTATTTTTACTGTAGCTCAAGTATGAGGAGATCAGTAGCATTTTCCAGGAATCAATAAATCTAAAAGCAGGAAGCCTTACTCTTAGTTTTGCCTTTCTGTGCAGATAAATAAACAAGATGCAGACAAATACTATCCGTTTTTAACAGTGGGATTATTGTATTAGTATCTTGCTTTATCCAAATTGAAAGAAAAGGTGTTTTAACTTGAATCAAAGATTAAAAAAAGCTGTTTTTCAGATCAGAGGTGATAGCCCTTTGCACAAAGTCAAGTGGCTGAGAATTGTGTTGGATGAGGGGCACACTATACGAAACCCAAATGCTCAGCAAACTAAAGCTGCCTTAAATCTGGAGGGACGTAGAAGATGGGTACTTACAGGTAAAATATTTGCCACCAGAGGAAATGCAATGCAAACTTCCTTAGTAGAGCACCATCTTGTGTTTCCCACATGGTGTTTCCATTTTGGCTTTTTTTGGAAATAGTTAATGTCTGCCTATCTCAGTTTCATTTGGAATGTTGTCTTTGAGCAGTGATTTAGTTGGGTCTTCATTTAGTGGTTTTTGATTTTGTTTGCTTGGTTGGTTTTTTTGTTTTGTTGTGGGTTTTTTGCTTGTTTTTGCATATTTGTTTGTTTGGGGGTTTTTGTGAGGGTGGGCGTGTGTTTATTTTTTTGTTTTATTCCGTTATTAAGGTGAATTGAGAACTGTCTAAACTGCAGATGCCAGGGAGCTGTAATCAGTGGCACAGGGTCTAGTTGGAGGCCTGTCACTAGTGATGTCCCCCAGGGTTCAGTACTGGGCCTAGTGTTGTTTAACTTGTTCGTCAGTGACTTGGATAAAGAGGCGGCAGATGCCTCCTCAGCAAGTTCGCTGATGACACAAAGCCGGAGGAGTGGCTGATTCCCCAGGGCTGTGCAGCCCTTCAGAGAGAGACCTCGACAGGTTGGAGAGATGGGCAGGGAAGAACGCCCCAAATTCAACAAGGGCAAGTGCACGGTCCTGCACCTGGGGAAGAATAACCCCGTGCACCGGCACAAGCTGGGGGTGACCTGCTGGAGAGCAGCTCTGTGGAGAAGGACCTGGGAGTGCTGGTGGACAGCCAACAGCCAACAGCAGCAGTGTATCCTGTGGTCCAAGAGGGCCAATGGGATCCTGGGTTGCATTGGGAAAAGCATTGCCAGCAGGTCAGGGAAGTGATCCTGCCCCCTGCTCAGTGCTGGTGAGGCACAGCTGGAGTGCTGTGTCCAGGTCTGGGCTCCTCCGGACAGGAAGGACATGGAGCTCCCTGAGTGGCTCCAGTGGAGGCTGTGGAAATGATGAAGGGATTGGAGCATCTCTCTGAGGAAAGGCTGATGGAGCTGGAGCTGTTCAGCTTCAATAAGAGACACTGAGAGGGGACCTCATCCATGTCTGTCAGTGTCTGCAGGGAGGGGTCAGAGGGTGGACCAGGCTCTGCTCAGGGGTGCCCAGCAAGTTCCACCTGAACATAAGGAAGAACTTCTTTCCTGTGCAGTGACTGAGCACTGGAGAAGAGATCACAAAGGATGTGGAGTCTCCCTCATGGGAACTGTCTGGACACAATCCTATGCCATGTGCTCTGGGTTAACTCTGCTTGAGCAGGGAGGTGGGACCAGGTGACCTGCTGTGGTCCCTTCTAGCCTGACCTATTCAGTGATTACAGAGAAAATTCAAAATAACTTTTGATACACAAGTTTGGTGGCAGTACAAGTAAAAACAGACCTATTTATGAAGTTAGCAAGTTATGTTTGGTTAGAAGCTTACACTGATACATACTTATCCAAACCTCAGTAGCTTCATGAAATCATAAAAACTACCACAGGTCATGCAAGCATATGATCCTTAAATGTAATTTAAAGATCATGACCACTAGTGGTGAAGCTGAAATGGAAAGATAACATTCAACATCCTGACACTGAGAGCTGCAGTTTGCTCACTCTTATGTATTTGAGTGTTTTGTAATATTTTACTTAAAAAATAATATTATACTTAATGACATGCCAACCTAGTTTTGAGATTAGGAGAAAGCACACAATTTGCACTTTGGTAAAAATTTGTGAGTTTTAGTTTCCTTGAGGTTTTACTGTCTTCATTTTCTGTTTAGGCACTCCTATTCAGAATTCTGTAAAAGATTTGTGGTCTCTTATTTCCTTCTTAAAAGTGAAGCCTTTTACTGATCGAGAGTGGTGGCACAGAACAATTCAACGTCCAGTCACAATGGGAGCTCCAGGAGGACTTGGGTATGAAGTGTTCCCAAAGGGTTTGTGAATGAGTATAACTAGCAGTGCTTGGGCAACATGACAAATTCATGTTTCACATTTAAATTTGAAATGCATGTATCATCGGTTCTTATTTCAATTTTTTTAGTTCAAATTAGTAAATATCAAATAATTAAAATTGTTTATATTTCAGATTAATGAGTTATATTGTACTACTGGGCTTGAAATTTGTACAAAACATGAATTTATGCAGTAAACTGAAGAAAAAAACCCCAAAAACGCAAACCAACCCCAGTTGAGTAATGTATTGTCTATATATATATATTTTAGGCGTTTACAGTCTCTGATTAGGAGTATTACCCTTAGAAGATCTAAAACAAGTCGAGTTAAAGGAACACCCATTTTGCATTTACCAGAGCGTAAAGTACTTATTCAGTATGTTACGCTTACAGAAGAGGAGAGACAAATCTACCAGTCTGTGAAGAATGAGGGCAAAGCTACTATTAGCAGGTAAGTCAGAGGTTTTCTTTATCCTGAAGATTGAAATTTAATACCACAAATTTATATTTCGGAACTTTTGATTATGTTAGCTGTAGTAGCCAAGTGTGTCAGTTTGTATGTTGTAGGCTAATAATTGCAAATTATCTTCACATCTGTGCAGTTCTGAAGAGTGAAGCAGAGAGTGTTACAGAACTATATATTAGAAGTTCTGTCTTGTGAGAACTGGAAGGAGATACCAGATATGTAAAGAATGGCCTTAAAGCTTTTGTCACCATGTGTTAATGTTTCTTCCAGTAGAACATACTACGGGTAACATTTTGTACCTTAAGAAGAGCATTTGAGAAAAGGTAGTCAGACAGGAAAGTGAACAATCAGAACATCATTGTAACAGCTAAACTCTTATCATGTAATGTCATCTGTTTTTTCAGGCTGTAGTATTTTACACTAACCAAAAAATTCTTACTCAGATTTTTCAGTGAAGGGAATGTACTAGCTCATTATGCTGACGTCCTTGGTGTTCTGCTCAGATTAAGACAGATTTGTTGTCATCCTCATCTTTGTATAAATACCTCTGCTGGTTTTTCAAATGGTGAGTGAATACTTTTTGGTTCCTGTGGTTTTTAAGAACAAGAACTGGCACTTTGTATTCAAGAACAGAAATGTATTTGTGTTTTCCAAGCTCTCTAGCTTCAACCATCCTCTTTTCAGCATGGATTATTGAACTTTCAGCTTCCTTCAGTTACTTTATTTTTTTTGTACCGTAATAGATTTGAATGTTTCAGGAGGGGATACTCGAGCACATTCTAACATATGAATGAAATAATGAAGTATGAGTAGTTATGAAGGCCAGAAGCAAGAGTTAATAAGCTTTGACAGCCCATACAGAAATGACCAAAGAGGACCTCTGCAGAACCAAATGCAGAAGGCTCATTAAAAAGCAGCATGTCTGTTGTTGTAATAATTTACGGAAGTGCTTTTATAGCAGATTTTTTTCTTTGCCTCAGGAGAGAAGATGTAGAGGAGATTTGGGGAATGGCTTGTAAATTGATAGCTGTGTCAGCAGAACCATTGCCTCTTCAGCAGAATAGGACACTGTTGACTTTGTCACAGCTGTAAGGAAGGGTGAACACAGAGGACCGAGAGTGAAGTTTTATTTTTGACAAGCCAGAACTATACAACTGCGTAGCATTAAAAATTTATGTGCATTTCTTTCAGAAAAAAGTATAGTGTGGTTGAAATACTCTAAATTTGAGAATTTGCAAATGTAATATTTAGAAAAAGCCTATTTTGAGATACCATTGGCATGGGTGTGATTTTTCAGGAAACTGAAAGACCAGTGATATGGTCAGAACCTTTTTCAGAAGGTTACTGTTTATCTTCCTTAAAATTACAGGATGGAGAAATTATTTGATAATTGTTCCATAATTATTTAGAAATTAATTAATAACTAGTAAGTATGAATTGAATTTCTTTACTTAAAAAGAAGCTATTTTAACTGTAAATAGTGTCATGTTCGTAAGATTTTTGCTATTTGAACAGCTGCCACATGAAAATTGCTTGTTCTCGTTAGGCATTGTGTTGCACATATACTTACCACTGAGCATACAGTTGAGGTTCTTTGAATTCAAATGACTATTTTTCCAAGTATGATTACTCATAATGTGTTTTGAATTAGTAGGTTAAAATTTTCTGTAGTTTGGGGCATCTTGTGTTTTTATATATTGTAGGCTATATCCTCATTGTGTATAAACTACTCTAATTGCATTTTGACCAATGGAGCTGTTTTGATGCATGAGAGCTCAGTGTTTCCTTTATGGAAATCTCTGGGTTTAAGTATGTTTCTATATTTCCAGATAATAGAACTCCCGAAGAACTGCATGTGAGATTAGTGAGTAAAATGAAGTTGGTTCTGAGCTCTGGTTCAGATGAAGAATGTGCAGTTTGCTTGGAATCATTGACTCTTCCTGTGATAACACACTGTGCACATGTGTTTTGTAAACCATGTATTTTTGAAGTCCTCAGAAATGAACAGGTTGGTTGTTCTATGATTACAATTAATTGTAATAGCTATTCGAAAGCAATGAACTAGTATCAGCAGGAGGCCATCTGTCTATTTTTCTTTTAAATCATGGTGAACAGTGTAAATGTAGTTATCAGCTGGCTTATAAAAGCTATTGGTCTGAAGTCAAACTGTGGGGAGAGTAGCTGTCAAACTGAAAATACTGATGGACCTTACCTCACCACTGATCAAAGACCGATTCCGTAGTTCTCACCTTACTTTGTCCCTAGGGTCAAAGTGTGCAGCACTGTATGCCTCCATGTGGCTGGATGCTTCTTCACTGCTTGTGTGTGGTGTCATGTATGTGTATGTTGTGCTTAAAAGAGACTAAAGCTGTGTATTGGAAGTTGACTGCTGAACAAAAATCACGTCCGTGCTCCGTTTTCCAAGCTGATAAACTTCTACTGTGAAATAGCTGCCTTGTTAGAGGGCCATCTTTATGACCCTCTCTGAACTCTATCCAGAATAAACTTGTGGATGAGCATCTTTTGATTGCTTTTTTGAAAACCATAGTATTTATTTTTCTTGCATGCTTCTAAGCTGTGCTTTTCTTTCTTGTTTGCCCTTTCCTTTCTGTGGTAGTCTTACCATATGTATTGAGTGCTGCTGCACTTACTCTCTGGAATTGTTCTGCCTCCTCCTAGCCAGAGTAGAGCTGCAACTGCCAGCCTAAACCTGGGTGTTCTTTATTAGGAGACAGGAGGGGACAGATTAGTCCTTGCTTGTGCATAAGCAGTCAACTAGATAGAGGTGGGAAGTGCTGTCTGTCTGGCTTGTAGATAGCTTTGTTCTGTTGCCAGATACACAAGGTTCTGATGCAGATATCCCACTCTAGAGTTTCTGAGAAATTTGAGGGAAACTAGTGTTGTGAAATTATTCTTTAAGGAAAGAGCACTTGCAGAGGCCTTTTTCCAGTGCAGAGGTTCTTGATGTGTCTGTGTCAGAGTTGGTGCCCCTGCTGAACCATCAGGTGTTTTTAACATGCAGAGAAATAAATTGGGATATGATGTGATGGAATTATTATAGTATATTACTTGACTTTACAGTCAAGTTACTTACTATGTTTTACCTAGAAAGGACTGTGGAATCTCCAGAACTAGTGTCTTTGTCCAATACCATGTTGTTCCATAGATTACTTTCATAGTAGTGAAGTCTAAACAGAGGTGGGTGTAGCTTCTTTTGAACTATCATGAGTTTCTGAAACAGTGAACAAATAAGCCTTTCTTACCCTCAATATGATTCTTGATTTAAACCAATTCCTAAGAAAGTTATTGCAACTTCCAGCCAGAATGCTGCCTGTGTTGAACACTGACTGAAAAGGGGTTGCAAGCGGAAGATTTGATGAGGGGGTGTTTTTCTTTAGCTGTTTTTACTTGAGATACCTTTGCAGCTGAGAGTGCTAAGAATAGTGTTTCACTGTGGGAATTTTCACACCCTGTGTTTCCTTTGGGTTGTTTTCTGTCTGTTGAAAGAAATGGAATTCTCTCAAGGAAGGTAACAGAATGTTGTTAAAGACTTAAAAGCATTCTTTCCCACAGACTTGGGGGGAAGGGGGATAGAGAGTTCAGAGTTGTGAAAGCGCAGGCTGCTGGTGACCCTTTTCACATGCATTAGGCTTTGGTATGTAAGTAAGGCAAGGCTGGGGCCTTCCTGGTGCTTTCTGCCCCTGCTGAGTTTGGATTCAGTAGTGTGTATGTGTTCCTGCAAATGATGGAATAAATCTGTCTTCACACTTCATCTGTGAGTGGTGGCTGTCTTGGTTAATCTGCATCTATCAATTTCCACACTGGCACACATCTAAATTCCAAAGTTGGGGAATTCAGTGTTTCCACGTGATAGGTATTTTTGCTAGTACTGCATCTCAGTTGGATAGTCGTGTGCCTGAATGTTATAAATCAACTCTCTCCTAGTAAATAGCTCGGAGAAGTACTTTCAGCCATCACCTTAAAAACAAAGGAAGCCAGCAAACTGCATACCCTCTCTCCAAAACAGCTTGTGTTTAAACAGGATTCTTCCAGGCAAGATGCCTGTGCTTTCCATTATTAATACAAATGACAGCATTAAGCGGTCAGTGAGCAATGAGATGTGAAGCTGCAAACACAAAACTGCTGAGTGAAAAGTTTGGCCTTTTGTTGTACTATGAACTTGGAGACCATTTTATTTTTCTAATGTTAACCTAAAAGTATTTACCGAAATTGGAAAAACTTTTTAGTAGTTACCAGCTAGAGAGTTAACACCACCTTCATTTCAATCTTCTGCTAAGGCTAAATTCAGAGTCGTTTCAAATAAGTAAAGATCCTATGCAAAAGTCCCAATGAAGCTATAAAACAGTAATCTACAGTAATCTAATGTCTTTGTGTATTAACTGCATTCTTGTAAAAACTTGCCAGATATGCATTAAAACGTTTTTTCTTCTTTTAGCTGTTGATTGTGAGACATTTTTGGTAGTTTTCATATGCTTTTACTGCAAGTGTTTGGTGTCTGCGTTGGTACTATTTAGCTGTGTTTTGTTTATAATTGCAGTACTAAAGTGGAGAAGGGATGCAGAAAGACATGAGCTTTGTATTTAAAAAGAAAAAAAAAGTCTTTATGAGAACTGTTAGGATTTTTTTTTTTCAGAAAACCTTTTTCAGATTTAATAGAATTCATTTGTTTTGTCTTACCACTGGAAGATTTTTGGATTGGTGCCAAATCAGAAATGGTTCATTTGTTCACTGCATTTAGGAGGCTGTTATTTCAGATTTGTTGGTGTTAAGATTCTGTCTCTTGAAAGGATAGCTTTATTGTTGCAATAAATTAATGTATTCAGACTGTGACTGCTGGCCTCTTTAATTGGCTGGCAGTTCAGTCCAGATTAGCAGCCCCCAGTATTCCCGTGGTTTGTGAGGTCTGCTTTGTAGCCTGTCTAAAGATGCCTTGGGTCTGTGGCCAGATTGCTATATAAACAGAACTAGCTAATTTTAAAGGGTTGCTCTGTTAGGCAAAGGTTTTTCATGTCTGTCATTTTTGCTTCACAAAGTTCTGTATTTGTACAGTGTACACAGTCTTTTGTTAAATTTTGTGAGTCCTATGAAAGTGCTATTATATAAATTTTGCATTATCCAGAGTATACTTCAGAGAAAAAAGCTTTTGGTGTTAAATCATGTCTCGTTTCTCATGTCTGCTGGGGAAAAAGAGAAGATACCCTGCTTTGTCCTGACAAAGCATATTTCATCAGACTGCTGTTATTTCTGTGCAGGCTTTGAAGAAAAAGGGTAAAAGGTCATTCTTTGTTTGTAACTAAGAAAGATAGTCTTTGAAGGATGGTTTATTTTTCTGATATTTAAAATAGTCTATCTCCCCATAGCCCAAGTATCTGCTTGCCTTAAAATATTGAGTTACTTATTTCAAGTATAAATATGCTCAGAAAGAAGACTGCTTTTAAGGAAGGCTGAGTGTTTTTAAAACATGTAGTGTTTATGTCATGTTAATGTTCTCACAAGTAAAATATTGTGACTGTCATGTCAGAAATGACAGTGTGTTACAAGAACGAATCTGAGGATTTTTTTACATGAACATCAATATAATATTTGTAAAGGTGTTCTTTAGTATTCACTATAAACAATTTGATTTAATATGTTTCTTGTAATGTTATTTGGGCTTTTTTGTAGCCAAATGCCAAATGCCCTCTCTGTAGGAATGAACTTCAAGTAGAGCACTTGGTGGAATGTCCCCTAGAAGAGGAAATAGACTCCAGTAGTGGAAAGAAGCCTGATCGGGAGTGGATATCCAGTTCAAAGGTACATTCCATTGTGTTTTATTGGGCTTTCATTATAGTTTTTTAGGGCATACTCTATTATTGTTATGTAAATATGCTGAATATATTATACATGTGAGTAACATATTTAAATTATTATTTAAAAGTCTGCCCAGCATGTCTAGCCAGCACAGAAGAAAGTGTGTAATAAAATCCCACCACAGACAAATTTTGCAGCAGGGAAACAAGACAAAAGGAAGACTAGTTGTGATTTGCTGCTGGTCATTGTTCAGTACATAGATATGTATTAATTAAATAAAACTTAGGTAAAGGGCTTTGTCTTTTGTTTCAGTTTCTGAAGATAGAGCAGTTTTATAACCACTGACACCTATCCAGCTCTAAATTTACTTTTGGAAACAAAATCTAAATAAATCCTTTCTTGCATCTTATATAAAGAATATATATTCTACTCTAGCGGGGAAAACTAAATGGGCATCATATAACACTTGCCAGATAAACTGGTGAGATATTGTTGTTTTACTTTGCAGACCTGTTTGTCAAGGTCTGCCATATGATTTTTTTTTGCCTAACTCTTGTCGTGCATTTGCTACCAGAAATTAAATCTTCCTGCTTGTATTTTGACCTTTTTGTTTTGAGATTGCTTTTCTGCATGTTACTTTTAATGAAGTAGTTGTTCTTTCAAATGCTGGTTACAAATTTATTCCCTGAAAATCTTTCTGTGGAGACCTAAGAACTAATTTAGGACATTATCCTCTAGAATAAATTAAGATTGTTTGTTTGTTATCTGCTGCTGTTACTTGCATTCTCTAGTTAGTGGTTCTTTATCTCAGCTAAACCTTACATGAGAAAACTGTCAGTGTTCTTCTGCCTCAAATCCAGTTCCTTGTTCCTTTTGTTCTCATGCTGGTTTCAGAGTGCTTCTGGTGTGTCCTTTTTCCCTGTCATCCCCAGCCAAGGGTCTTGCATAGCTTATTTGCCTGAGTGTTTCTGGGGGAAGCCTTTCTCAGTTCCTGACTATTGCTGTAGTAAAGCACTTGCCTTGTGGCTGTCCATTGCTTACGCCTTATTTTCTGGAGTTCCACTACTTTGTTCCTATTTTCCATATACCCTGGAGACAGGGGACTTGCTGCTTCCTGACAGTGGGAATTATGTCTGGAAAACAGGTTTTGACCAAAGCACCCTCAATATCACCCTGTAGTTTGTGACCATTAAAAATGCTCAACCCTTGGTTTCCTGTGGAAATTAAAAGAAACCCTACCCACAGAATTCGAGATTAGTTCATTTAACAGACATTACTTATCAGGGGTTTCTCTCAGTTGATACGAACTTTATCAAAGCCACCTGTAGGAATAGAATCTAAGTTCATTTAATTTCAGATAAATGCTTCATTTAATTTCAGATAAATGCTCTTATGCATGCTTTGATAGAACTGCGGAGGGATAATCCAGCTGCTAAATGTCTCGTTGTTTCTCAATTCACAACTTTCCTGTCACTGATAGAAAATCCCTTGAAGTAAGTAGAACTACTGTTATTTTTAATAAACATGTGTTTTTACAGTGTCTTAGAAAGATCTGTCAAAGAAAATAGAATTTTAAATACACATTTCAAAGTAGAGGTCAGGATTTTAATGTATTTATTTCCTGTTGTCACAGAAAATGGCTTGTTAAGTTGAACATTTTTACTTTCTCTTTAGAGAATCAGGGTTTGCCTTTACTCGTTTGGATGGGTCAATGGCACAGAAGAAAAGAGTGGAAGCAATTCGGTGTTTCCAAAGCAACCAAGCAGGGTCTGCAACTATAATGCTTTTGTCTCTGAAAGCGGGTGGAGTTGGATTAAATCTGACAGCAGCTTCCCGAGTGTTTTTAATGGATCCCGTGAGTAATGAGTTGTTCATAATGATCTGGCTTAATCTAGGGGAAGCTCCTTTGGTGTTTTCCTAAGAGGTAGAAGGAAAGCCCTTCTGAGAATGAATTACACTGATGAATATTTGTTAAAAGGCAAGTAGGACTTTTCTTCATTTGTTTCCCTGGCATCTTTTTGATTTAACACTGTATTTTTGTGCTGTCCATTTATTTACTGTGAATGAAAAGAATTCTAGTAGGACTACTATAAGAGTGGTGTGACACCTTACAGTGTAGCATATGCTATCTGTTCCTTCTTCATTTCTTTCTGATATTTTTGAATGTGGTTTTCTGTTTGTTGTTCAATAACTTCAAAAGCCGTGAAGCGGAATTTCAGGAACAATATATATTTAATGCAGTGCTTGTCTGTTCTAGTCTCTTCTGATGTTATTGTGAATTTATTTATAAATAACGACATTAGTCTAAGGTTACTTTTTGTAGTCTTAGAAGACTGGTAATATTTAAACTTTGGAAGTTTTTTTCCTTTCGTTAAAGCACTCAGGAACACAAAACTATTTGTAAGGAATAAAAATGTAAATTACATTTATTGATAGCAAAATGGTATTCTTAACAAAATTGGTTCATGTGTTGTGTCATTGTACAAAATCAAAGTTTTTCTGTTCACTTCCTCCACCACTGTTTACTCCTCTGATGTCCCAGTTTTTTTGGCAGCTGGAAACTAAGACAAATTCTGCACTTAGAAACAAAACCAAAGTAAATGAAAATAATGGTGTGGCTTTGGACTTGGGCATCTGTTAATACCAATAGTAAAGCAAAAGTACTAGCTTGGACATCAGGTTAGTGGTAATAACAGCATGAAGGCAAAAGCTATTTATTTAATAAATTAAAGGAATTAAATATGAGTAAGAGTATGGAGAAGTTTTTTCCTGGATCGCAATGTATCTTTCCCCACATTGTTTCTGGGTGTGTTGCATTGATGGGTTCAGCTGGAAGGGACGTACATGACCACAACACCATCTAGTCCAACCACTGCACTTTGGGTTTTTTTAACAATTCTCTGAATATTTGTGGAAACTGCAAGAGAATTTTAATTTTCTGTGAAGATAGTGAATGAGATAATGCATTGAGTATTGCAGCAAGCAGTTGTAAGAAAGTAAGCTAAGCCTTGTTAACGCTGAGTCATCTACAGTATATAGTTGTACCTAACAAACCAGAGCCAAATAAAATTGCAGCCTTTGTACACCATTGAACAGCCTCTTCTCATCCTGCAGGTAACCATGCTGTGATGGTAACAATCCCAAGTGGCAGTGGTTGACTACTTGTATTTGATGGAGGGATAGTGGGACCACGATTCCTTATTGATCTCACTTTTGAATAGTCAGTGCCAAATCAGATCCAGTCACACATCAGCATTCCTTGAAGTGCATTAGCAACAATAGTAGGAATTAAGAAGCAGAAATACCTTGAGCCAGTGGAGTAACCAGTTTTTCAAATTCTGTGGATTTGTTGAAGCACTGTAGCTTAGAGGTCTGCATTCCTTCTCTGAGAAGTGTAATACCACAGTGCAAGGGAGGAATATTTATCCAGCCATAGATTACTTTCTCTCTCCCCCCCGCTTTTTTAAAATTATTTGTTTGCTTGTTTAAATACAATCATAGCTGCTGAATTCTCACCTTTAGGAAGAAATACGAACCTTTAATGTAAGAGTATCACGAGTATGCAGATATTTCTCTGAGGCTCAAGTTTCTTCATATTTTCCCATGTAAAATACAGTATGCTTTGTATGAGATATTGCAGAAAGGGATAGAGGTACTGCAATTCACTTTTCCTTTGCAGGACTGATGAGAGAAGAGTAAAGTAGTACATTTTGGTCTTCCTCAACTACAGCAAAGATAGAATGGAACATGCTTCTGCATGTTTGGGCCAGGTCTTTCCCCCAGACATCATCTTGTTCATACAGTTAGGTTAATATTAGAATGGTTTGCCATACGTAGCTTGCCAGGAATGTTCATCTTGCAGTGACAAAGATATAATTTGTTGTACTTTTGATCACTACCATAGATCGGAGAAACAAGACTTGTTTGGATTTTATCTTGCAACTTGATGTCTCTGCGTGTGTGTAGGCATCAGAGGTTCTTAGAATCTAAAATGAGTCATTAAGAGTACTTAGGTAACTTGCAGTATGTGGATGACATGGCAAGGCGAGCCCATTCAATGAGACTTGCTTATCAGAGACAGAACGCTATTACAGTTAGGTCGATTTAATCATCTGTTCTGTGAGAACTAGTAGTACTGTACCTTTAGATAGAAAAAACATGCTGGAAAAATGCACAGACTTGGCATTTCACAAATCCTTATATTTAGTGTTAAATCCTAAGCACAAGCAGGAACAGCTACACTATCATTTTGTGTTCAGCAAAGTTTCTTGTTTATGTAACATGGTGATTATTGTATATACTAATTGAAAGAGTAAGTGGGTTTACTTAACAGTCCAGGGACTTAGTTTACTTCTAAGTAACTGCCTGAGTTCAGCTGGTTTAGATTTTGCTATCAGGAAAAGGGTACTGAGGCAGTTAATATATGCAGTGTTTATTTCAGAATTAAAATAACAGGATTGTTTTGATGTCTTTTAGACTCCTTACAAACTTTGTTTTTAAAGCATTTACCTGAAGTTCTTGCTTGTTATGAATATATAACTGGAAGTTCTCAAAGCTTTCTTAACAGCGGGATACTTAAGGAGTGAGACATTAAGTTGGGAGTAATTAATCTGCCAACAATATTTATTCAAGTGGTGATGGTACAATATCTGCTTTGTGATTCTGTGTGCATATTATTAGGTACTTTGAAGTAAGGTTATTTAACTTGTTCATTGCTGCTACTGCTAGGCTTGGAATCCTGCTGCAGAAGACCAGTGTTTTGACAGGTGTCACAGGCTGGGTCAGAAGCATAATGTTGTTATTACTAAGGTGAGTTGAGAGATGATCCCAACAGTTTCCTAGTTATGAAGAAGTATTTTCAAAAAAGCTTTACTATATTATAAAAATAATTGTGACATTATAGTCTCACCAGTAAACATAAATTGTGGTGTGATTGTTGAAGTATGGGCTTTGGATTGTAAAATTTCAATACTAGAAATCAGATGTCCCTGTTGAGCTATTTGGAGTGACTGAGATGGGGTAGTTTGCTGTTGCTTAGCCTGGCTATTACAGTTCATAATCTTGAAGGTATATAGAACATTTCTGCCATTGTCATAGCAGCTTGATTAGCTGTGTAAGAGAGCTGGTCTGTCTCGTTAATATCCAGTCACAGATGTATTATTTGGAAAATTGAAGACAAGTTCTCTTCTAATATAAGTAGCAAAGAAGAAATAGATATTCTTCCAATAAATTAAAAAAAAAAAAGAAAGGTTAAAAAATTAAAATGCCAAACCTTTTCCTTCAACTGCTTTACAACCCTTTTCTTTGTGTTTTACTTACAAAGTAGTAACTAAATAATGTAACTGTACTTCAGGCTGCTTAGCATTTTTTTCCAAAATATCTTAATTTCTCATCCTAAACTTTTGTTTAAAAAAAAAAATTTAACATCTTTATTTCAGAGTGTTTTTGTTTGCGTGTTTGTTTGTTTTTATTTCAGTTCATTGTGAAGGATTCAGTGGAGGAAAATATTCTGAAAATTCAGAACAAGAAGAGGGAACTTGCAGCAGGAGCCTTTGCTACCAAAAAGCCTTCAGCAAGTGATGTGAAACAAAACAAAATTAATGAAATTAAGGCTCTGATTGATTTATAGCTTCATCCTGTGGTATTTTCAGTAAATAATATATTTAATGGTTTAGATAATACTGTTCTTCAAGTTATACGTTCCATGCTAACTTTCAATTTTGCTCTCTTTGTGCTCAAAATATAAATGCTTCAAATAAATTATAAAAACTAATTTGCTCCTAAATGTTAATTTAGAAGCACACAAACTCCTGAAATTATTCCAGTGTTCATTTCCTCAAAAGGTTCATTTCTTCAAAAGGTTGCTTATTACGTTCAATGCTTAAGAATACATAGAAGTCCCTCAAAACGGAAATGTGTATTGATACATTCTAACTTGTAAGCATTTCATCTCTTTTTAGAGGTGAAAAAGTATAAAAGGTACATAGTATGTGTTTTCTCCTTCAGACAAAACCCTTTAGAAATGAATTAGTTTTGTGTTTCTGTCTCAATGTTGCCTGATAAACAAACAGATCATCTGGATTGTTTGTTTCAGAATAGGTGGTCAGTGACACTTTGTAAGGAGTTTTTACTTTTGCAGGCTATGTCGAAAGATGGTATTTAGTTAAAAATTTTAAAATATTTTGTACTGTTTCTGAATAATATACAGGTGCAGCAGGGAGTCCCTCTGTTGATTACTTCACAGGACCTAGTAAAAAGGAAGTACTTCAGTTTGTAGAACACTTTCTTTTAATATTTTACTTCTCTTAGAAGAATTCCAATGATTTTTATAAAAGTGAAGGGTTTTTTGTTTGGATAAAATGCTAGAATCACAGGCATGTATTGATAACATGCTATCTGGTAATTTCAGTAGATACTTTGAACAGTAAGACTGTGCTATATTCAAAGTAGATTATAACCCACTCACATGCCAGTGAATCAGTACAATAAATTGTATCAATTTGTATAATTGTACAATAATTTAAACAAATTATTTTAATAGCTGCCAGCTTTCTAACAGTTTTCTTGTACTGCTTTTGCACTTGTAGTGGAAAAACTATGTGTTTTTCACTTCCATACATATGTCTTTATGGAATACTGGTCTGCATGCTGCGTGATTTCTGGAGGAAGAATTTGGTAAGCTACTCATGTTCAGGTACCACAAACTAATAAATAGCACTGAAGAATCTCAGTTGAGTATTAGTTGAATATTCTTGTCTGTTCCTTTCTTTCCATTTGATTCTGGTCTTCTGATATGTGTGTATCTAACATTCTGCTGCCTTCACCCTAATGCTCAGACTTCACATTGGAGGCAGAGCTTGCTATATCTGGGTCCTGTTTAGATTTGGGAAGTGTACTTGGCAGAAGAGAAGTGGAATCTAACTTTGCTTGTAATGCCTTTCACCTCTTCTTATGTCCTAAGAATACCAGCCAGCTGATTGTAAGATGAATTGCAAATACAGGAAAAGGAAAAGGAGTGGGAAAATAAAGGGAAGATGTCTACTATTTGGAGAAACAGTGAGCTAATGAAAGAAGTGAGAAAGGAATTAAAAATATGTAATTTAACAAGCTGATGCAGTTTTTGGGGAGCCAGCATCTTAGCTATGGAGAAAAGTATGCTCTTAAGTCTGTTAGAAAAGGAATCAAAAGGGCATGAATGATGGAAGACAGCATGAACCCTGGTGACTGGTTATCACTGGAAAGTTGACAAAAGATAAAAAAAACCAGAGTTAAACCTGATTAAAGTTGGGGTTTTTGGGAGTTTTTTTGCATAAAGTTTTTCTGGTTCAGATTCTGATATTTAGAGAGAAGCTGGAGAAATAATTTGCGATTATGAGGGAAAGATTTGTCTTTGTTTCATTATTTCCACTTTCCAAGTTAAAATTCCACAGGAAAGAGACCCATGTATTTGGCTAGTCAAGCTACATCATTACTTGTGTGAAAATGTGCTGACATTTTGCAGAATGGCTTAGTTATCATGAAAACTAGTATCTTTTTCCTCTATTAGACAATTGTTTCCATGTTCCAAAGCCATATAAAAATTTACTGAAGGTGGTACTAAGCTATATGATCTCTACCAACAAAGTCATTAATGTATCTGAGAGAACAGATAGAGGTCAAAGCTGAGAACAGAAAAGTCCTGTTTGATTTGATGGAGCCCTTCAGTTACTCGGGTGGATAAAACCCCCTGTGTTCTGGTTGTTTGGAGTTTATTTCTGCTTTTCATGACCTCTAAGTAGTCTTTGGCTATTGGCATTCTCTTTTGTGGAGTTTGAATATGTTCTAGAAATGAGCTTTTGGAATTATTTTTAATTCCGAAGACTGAGTTAATAGTCTATCATTCTGATTTTTTTTTTTTTTTACTTTGTACATAAAATAAAGATGTAAATGGAAAAAATGCTTCTGAACTCCTAAGAGTTGCTCTGAGTTGTCACCATCTAAGGAGCACCTTAGATTATATGCTTTATAAAGGCAAATGGAGTTCCAATACTTGAGTTGCAATCTAAGCCGCCCAATGATTTTTCTGGTGATGTTTTGAGTATAGTGCTTGGATTCAGTTACTGCTTTGAGTACCTTCCGTTTAGAGCAGAAAACTGCTTGATGAATCAAGTGATACTACTGCAAGAGAAGAAAAGGGATCTCTGCTTTTCTGCAAATGCTGCCTGCAGCAGTTGTGAAGGAAATAGTGGCAGATAATGACATAAAGGTCATTTTAGTGAGAATAAACCGCATAGAATTTGGTATAGATGTCATACCTTTCGCTTTCCTGAGCTGTGGGTAAACATTTGACCATAGTATGAGTTACAGAGGCTAGGACAGAATGATTGTTACGGGTTTTCTTTCTTTACTACCTGTATTTGTTAACCCAAAACATGCAGGTTTTCATCTGATTCAGCATCTCTCCTTATCTTATTGTAGTAACGTAACAAAACTTACAAGCTAAACCAAATTTTCAAGCAGGTAGTAAGTCTCATACATTTACACGTTCTTGGTTCTCTCCAACTAAGTTTAAAAAGAAGCAATGTGCCTATTCTCTAGTATGAATACAGACAAGAGGAGGAAAACCTTTTAGCTGTCTTTAAAAGAGTATTTTACTATTTTCCATAGAGTATTCTGTGAGCATGCAGAACTCCAGTACTTGGTTGATATATTTTTGTCATTACAGACTGTAACTAGTAATCCCTCCTACTTTCACACAACTTCAAATTTATCTGTTTAAAAATAAAAAAAAACACAGCAAAAGAAAAACCCATACAGGAAAGGGCTAGTTTCAACTGGGAGTTCAGATACTATGTACTTCTAAAAAGCTACAAGCTACTTTGGTTTGGACCTCATCTTTTAGCGTTTTTCCTAAATGGTGACCAACTGATCTTAGAGCAATTAAGTAGTGAAAACAAGTTAAAACAGACTAACTCTCATACCCGTATTATGTCTTCTGCTTTACCAGCAAATTGTGAGAGCTTGTTGATTATTTATTTTATCTCTAGGTTAAAAGTTTAGCACCCTCACTAGGTTCCAGCCAAAATCCTCCTCTATTAGAAAATAATGAAATAATATTTTCTTAGTGTTTCTGGACTAGTACAGGGTATAGCTGTCAAAGAACACTAATTTTGTTCTGTTTAGACTTTTGGCTAAAGGATAAATCTGAACCTTAGTACAGATATCAGCCAATCTCTCTCATCAGCATACTTTATTTTTACTGCTTTCCCACGTATCTTGGAGTATGTGTAGCCTGAGTGTGGTAAAAAAGCCCTTTCTTTTACTCTCTGCACACATGGAAAGAGTAGCTTTCCTAGTCAGGAAAGTACAGTTACTTAAGCAGCTGTGTAATCTTTCTTTGCCAAAACAGTATCACCACTGTGTGTAAGACTAAGTTCAGTGTACGGGGCTTAAGTTAGAGATGATGTTTCTTTAGTCACTTGAAAGAAAGAGGCCCTCTTCCCAAACTCCATGTTACTAATGTGAGTAGCTTCAGCAGGTACTTCCTCCACTGCTCTATCCTATACTTAGGGCAAGCTAATAAGGGCATTGGCCCTAAACAGCTCCCTAGCAAATTACTATCTACTCTGTAAATAATTGCAGAACTAAAAGCTGGACATTTGCTAATGAGAGCCTGAGTAGCATTAGCAAAGCTTAAGGGTTATACCTCTTGAATGTTTTAGTTAGCCTGCTTTGGATCTCCCTTTTCCTTAATTGCTCAAGAGTTTAGGGAAGACAGAAATGCATGACAACTTTTTATTTTTGTATCAAGTGCAACATTGCAAGGAACAGATAAAACTCGGTTTACTAGTCCCATAGTATACAGAACTGAAAAACGCATTCTGCCATGCTGTAGGCACTGTGCGTAAGAACCTGGTCAAAATTTCAGTGCAATTGTGACTGGAAGAGCAAAGCAGTGCTATTACTGTTACAACCATATGTATCCCAGTGTCATTAATACATTTATGGTAAAGCAGAACGGCTACCACTCCAGTGTATGAGCAATCTCATGAATTAGATTTTACATCTAAAACAGCAAGCAAAGGAATCAATGCTAATCACCTTAATGAGGTGAGGCAACAAACCCAGTTTCGAGAATATCTTGAGCCAATTGATCACAACAGAAGAAATTTTAAGCTGAAAATACCTGGTTTTATCTAGTAGGGAGAATTGGAAATTGGGCAGTAATAGGTGGCCCAAGGAATTCTGCTTCCTAGCTTTTGCTCAGTGTTCATCTGTAGCACTGCAGAGGCCTTCAGCCAAGAAGTTTTTCATCAAGCTACTAGCAAGTGTAACTGACCACCATCTATACCTTTCTAGCTGTTAGTTCTGGAACAAGTCCTTGCATCACCACTGTTTGAGACAGGCATTTCTACTGAAGGTAGGTATCAAGTTTCTTCTTGATGTTGTCAAAGGAATCCACTCCCATATAGTCAGCTTGGCCCTGTTCCCACCGTTCCTTGCGTTCTTCTGAAGATTCAGTTGGTAATATTGGTGATACTGATAAGTGGGACACTGCCTCTGTAACCTCTGCCTAAAAGGAAAGGCAGAGTAAAAATACAGAAATACTTTGCATAGCTAAAGTGAGCAACAGGCCATAGAAGAATGGGACAACAAAGTAGATGTTCTCATGCGCAGTAGCAAGCATTGCCAACGGGCAGGGGTTGTGCAGCTTTCCTAGCAAAATAACAAAGCAGAGTTACAGAAGTTAGCAAGGGAAAAAACAATAAAAAAAAAAAAAGTTAAAGTTTAAGTTCTTCATACCTCTCTACAGAAGCCACAAGAGAAAGCCAGAGTATAGACCAAGCCCGATAGCTGCAAATAGTTTGTTAGAAAGATGCAAGATTACCGAGAGAAAGCACATCTTAAGAGATCATTAACTTTGGTATTGGAAAGGTTGAGAACTTAAACTGGCCCACGTACTAAGCTAAGACTAAGAAGTCTGCAGTCACATGCAAGCTACTAAACTCTGAATGAGAATTAGAGTTCGAATCATTACTTTGGGTTTAATAAGTATTGGGATTCATCATTGCCATTTTGTGTAAGTATTGATTCTCTAGTTATCCTAGGTTTACCCAAATTTGTTTCACCATGCAAGATCTGTATGTACCCATTTGCATGCTGAACTGGGGTTCTTCTGCTTGAGAACCTTACTAGCTGCAACATTAAGAGTTAGGGCCCTTCTCTGTGTATGTTAAAGAAGTTACTACAGTATAATATCTGGTGCAAGGTTAGCTTCTTACACAGTTTGTTTTAGCCAATCATACAGCTGTGTTCAAGACCACTACAGCATGCTTCTCTTCTGTAGTATTTTTTATTCCAAGCTTAAAAGAGCAAACCCAAAATACCCTGCATCCCCCAAACTAAAACACACCCATGCTTTGAGTTGGACAGAAGGAAGGAAAATCACTGCAATGGTAAATAACCCATCATCCATACTTGGGTATGGATGTACAAGATTATTAAAGCACGTACCATGTTTACACCTGTAGTAGTTTCTTTAACAATTCCATGCTGTTCTAGTAATGGTAAAACATCAGCTATGTAGGTATCCCACCACATGTTGAGGAATTCTGGGTGAACTATTTTAGGGTCGTCCATGTTGCCTTCTATGCTTTTTGTTCTGGAGTCATATGTGTAGTTCCATGGCTTTGTGCTTCCCAGGAAGTGCACCACTTTAGTACTTGCACCAAACCTGTTGGACAGAAGCATTTTAGAAGCCATTTTATATATGTGTCTAGAAAATGAGTTTTGACTGGCAGACAGTTTTTTTCTAACCTGCAGTTTCTGCATTTGTTCAGAAAACAGAAATATGAATCTATTTAAGAGGCTAAATGCTAAATCATTAAACTGCCAATGCCTACTGCAACTGAAAGCATTGCTATAAAACAGAAAAAATGCAAACTGAATTCTACATTACACTAGTCAGAATATAGCCAAAACCTAATGATCTGGACTATTTAAATACTTACAGCCAACTCAAGTCTTTAGAGTGGTGTCCATAGCTCAGGAGAGAGCAGTCTCAAGCAGCCGTTGCAATCGGAACTGGTTTTAAAAGTGAAAAAGATTCTACTCCAAAGTCAGCAAGCCAGAGAGTTAGGTATTACAAGCATTATGTAGAGAAGGGTCAGTGCTGAGTTACCCTTTCAGTTTACAGCACTGTAGAAATGCATCATTGGAAGGTCCTGCTGCAGGAAGACCATGACCCTGCAAAATGATAGCTTTGTATAACCCAGGCATTTCAAAGGACTCCTGATCTTGGTGCAGCAGGGTCCTGCTAGACAACTGTTATTTCCTAAATAACCTTAGTTTAGCCATGGGTGGGTTTGGTGGTGGGTTGGTTTTGTTTCTTTTAAAAACCATTTTAACTCAGTTTTCAATGTGGACTTCTAGCTTTGTCCCAAATGTTTAGATGAAGTGTGCCTCGTCTCAAGTGAAGAACTTAACAGTAGCAGAGACGACAATCATTTCATTCTTCTACAGTTCCAGAACCAGATTTCAGCTTGAGTCAGTTTTGTGAACAAGCAATACCAGTCTCTCGAGTAACAGTGACTGTCTTGCCTAGTTCAGTTTGTATCATGTTACAATTTCTTCTCAGCGTAATATGACTGGAATGGATAATAACTCCGGAGCAGTTTGTCTAAGCACACACTGGTCATCTTGACCAGGACTCAAGCGTTTAAGGAGTGTTACATATGGAGAAAATACAGGTGTGTTTCAAAAGCTGTAGAATATTCAAAGGCAGTATGCTTTGGGGCGGGAGGGGGGTTCCACACTATTGTAAGATCCTTGACTATATTTCAATATTCACATTCAATGTTTTGAACACAACTGATCTTACTGCAGAATGCAGACCTACATGAATATGAAATTGCCAAGTATTTGCACTAACTGCAAGAAAAAAAAAAAGTGTCTTCAAGAGATCAGTTACTGGGCTTTAACTTTGAATTCCATATGTCAAGATTTGGCATAAGAGGACTACATTAGTTTTATTAGCTGTCACAGTACTAAACAACCTGAGTTTTCATCTTAGGCTGCCGCTGTTCTGAAGAGACTCGTTATTGTTCAAAAATCTAGGCTATTTAAGCAGGAGAATGCCTAAGAAGTGTTATGCTACACTTGCTGCAAATGGATAAGTGTACTCTTGATATTCTGTACACTTACAGCCAGAACAACAGTTGACAGATGCCAAGCTTCTCTGATGTTTTCAGTATCTGCTTTCTAGATACCTTCTGGATCTGCAATACTTTGACATTTAAGTTCAACTGTTAGGAAGCTTTATGTCCACACTGGCCTCAGCAACTAATCTGTCTTTCCCCATCTCCCAGAAAAGTCCTTCATCAATGTTTTGAAGTTAGAGAGCATTTGTCATGAATTGGCATTTTCCTTTGGAAAAAGGATTACTGAGGCTGCTGTGAAATCTAGTCTCGCTGTACAAAGCTGCAAAAACCTTAGCTATTGATGTCAGTAGGTTTAAATTTCAGTATATTCTAACTGCTGATTATCAAGAGCGTAGCTGCTGATCTAACCAAGGGAAATTATTCCACCTATTGAACGGGGAATTTTACTTACAAGGGCTGCACTTCCAGCATTCTACTTTTGAAGGTCTGATGAGTTCTGTTAGGCAACTGATTCAATTAGTTAAACAGAATTTTTGTCAGGAGCCCCCAGATCCAAGTAGTGTTTTGTGGCAACAAAGTAATTTGTACAATTAAGGTCGTGTGACTAACAAGCCAGCCATGGAAAGAGGACGTACTTTACAATAGATGTTAGCTTATCAAATGCTATCCAGCTACTTAGTCATTCTGAGGCTTGCATATATTTCTTTAAATAAGTGTTCCACTTTTAGCATGACAAGATTCCAGATGGTATTCTGATCACAAGACATAGTTTGATCTTGAGCCAGCAACAGTCCTGCTTATGCTAGCCGCTGCTTTAGACACTAGTAAACTGATGTCATTCAGAGATCAGATTGTTTTTATGCAATTGGTACTTTCCGTCCCCCTTGCCCCCAGCTTCTGCAGCTCTTAATAGATAAAGAGTTTCTGTGTAACATTTCAGCTTCCCTTGCTTCCCCCCCTCTTCCTCCCGTGTTATTATAACACTTTGACCCTGCCTCTGACATACAGTTTATGCACATGCCAAATGGAATACTGCTAGCTAGGGAGGATACAGTTTTCCTCACAGAGGAAACATGTAATGGTATGTGGCTGGCAGTAGACTTTGTTCCATAGTGCTGTTACTTAAAAAACTGACAGAGGTCAAGAAAGACTGTTGGGAGAGAATTCTAGTTTTATACAAGTCTTTGCTCACCACATTTATTTTAATGGTATAGGCTGATTAGATGAACTTTAACTACTGGTTATTAAATACCCTAAGTAACTTGAGTGAGAAAAGGACAAGTTACCTAAGTGGGAATGATACCAGCTCAAGTTGATTCAAGAGTCTACTGCCATTGGTTAGAACTGTACTAGACTGTATCCCATACTGGAGGAGTGGTTCTTCCTTTTGCAAGTGACCTGTCAAATGTACTTACTCTAAATTTTGGTGTTACTACCAGGGATGAGTGGTTTAAGCTACAGATACAGCTCTCTCTGCATTTATCTTGAGGTGACTCATTTGATTTACATTAATTCAAGTTGTTGTTTTTTAAGTGAAGAAACTACTATATATTCAGTGACAATGACAGTCTCCTTCTAGACAACCTCTGTAAGCTCACATCATGCCTGTTCATTCTGTTACAAGAAATTAGTTTATGTAAGCTCTAAAATCTTCTAAAAAATTTGAACTTACGCTTTAAATGCTGGAAGGTAGGAATATACAGAAGTGCTGCTCAAATTATAAATAAATGGTAGATGTTTGCTCATGTCTGTTGTTGCCCAGCTGCTGAAGAAGGTGTTTAATAACCCCTGATCTGCACCTAAAAGAGAAAGCATTAATAGGCTACAAGCATCAGATAGCTATTTGAGGATCTTTTTCAGTCACTTCAGTAAGTAAGAGTTGGTAATGCAGTTGTCATGTCCAGTAGAAGTTTGGCACAGAGCACTAAATTTCTATTTGTGAACAACCCTGTAAACCTTGCAGCCTTTGAAAATCAAAAAAAATGTAGAGAATGAAACAGATAGTCTGTGTGGGGTTACTTTTGCTAAAAGATAGCAAGCTGCTTACAAACTCTGCCATTCAGTTTCTTTTACAGCTGAAGTTCAAGCTGTATAAGGCAGAAAAAACAAAACAGACCAGGACAACTGAGTACTGTTTAGCTTCGGGAAAGCTGTAGCTCAGAAGATCAAGTGGCAATAATTAGTTTTATTACTTATGCTTACAGATGCATAACCAACATCTCACTGCCAGAGTTAGGGTATCAGTGGCCTGTTAGACCTGCAGTCCCAGATGCATCTACCTCCACAGCAATCTGATAAAAAAAAAGGCACATTCAGTCTTGGTGACAACTCTAGTACAACTTCATCAAATCCCATAACAGACAAGAGGTGTTCCTAGTTCTGTACTAAAAAGATGCTGACTAACTGCTAAGTGAGGATAATATCTGTGTTGGGAGGGGCTACCTAAGTTTGCAAGTAGAGGTTGTAATGAGGTTAAGTCAGTCAAAAGTTGTTTGGTATCACAGTAGTAGAATAACTAAAAAAAACCAAAAATAAAATAAAATAAAGCTTCCAGGCCACAGCAGAATAGTTTATAAGCAGCTATGAGAAGTAAAACCCTATTTATTTATACTTTTCATTCTTTATTGCAATGAATATAATTAGTTTTTAAGTGGTAATAATTCCCCTTATCAAGGAAATTGAAAGGAGTCCCTCAACTTTCATTTGCTGTATTCCTTTCACCTGTAACTGCATTCACAAGAAGCATTACTAAAGAGTACATAAACAGCTTAGTTAGTAGAGACAAAGTTTTATTTTAATCTTTAATTTTCTCAAGCACTCAGTCTCTGCTGACTCAGAAAAGGGGTTTCATTTGCCTGTGATTAGAGTTAGGGCAGTATTAAGATTTACGCCATCAGTGCTACTTGAGCAGAATTTGCGTTTTGCAACTGAAGTATCTAGACGCTGGGCATAAACTTAGATGTACAGACAGTACACTGACAAATATAAATTCCAAGTATCCAGTTACAGCTGTCAGCATACATGCAGATTGCAGAGTGAGAAACTGCCAGAGGACTCAGTGCAGTAATTTCAAATCTCTGACTTGCTTCTCAACCCCTAATGGAAGGAAAGCACTTTTGAAAGAAGTTGTGTCCATCACAAGAGAACTGAAGGGGCAGCAGCAGTGTATTTAACTTACACTCTACAGGACTTCCTCTCACTCAGATTGTTTTACATACTCTTTTTTTTTTTTTTTCAGATTGCATGCATTTGTGCTAAAGCAGACAATGAAAGCAGAATTTAGCTGTCCTAGTCCAGACTTCAACAGTAGTTGTGTTCTATAAACTGGATCTTAGACATAAGGTAAAAGAATCAGGCAGTACTTGTATTAACTACATATTTACAGATACAATATGTAAATACAAAGATACAATACAGCAAGACTGTAAAAGCAATTATTTTGGATCCCAGGCTAAAGAGCCAGAGGATTATCAAAGCAATAGCAACGTTCTTAAAGTATCAGTACTACCAGATTTCTTTTAAAACCAAATTTTTCTTTCCCTTCCACTACTTTTAGATGGTATCTAGAGTTATTGCATGACATTGCTTTATATCTAGAAAGGTGAAGTTCAAGTAGACAAAGTGGTTGTCTACTTAAGTATCTATGATTCTGCCATTTCTGGACAACAGCATTACATAGAAGGCTCCTGTCTGCTGTTATAAACATGAAATACTCTGGAAAGTCCTGCATTCCCTACTTACTACTACTGCAGATGAGGCACTTGCAGCTTGACTTCAACTAACACGTAGCTTGGTAGCTTGTTAAGTTTGTGTCCCTATGTCCTATTAAAAGCAGTGACCCTTAACAGGTTTTTCTCTTATTAAAAGTTTCGTAGAACCTTTTATTACCGTCTAGGTCAATTTAAGTTTCAATCCCCTTTCTCCCCCACCAAGTTCCTGAGCTCAGCAGTAGCTTATACAGATGACCTAAGTCTCCGTGGTCTCATTACTCAGATCAGTGCTATCATTTAATAAAAACTAAGTAAATTTTAAAGCTGAAATACAAATTACATTCTAGAAATTCGATATCTAAACCATTAACCCACTATTTTTGCTGTTAAGTGCTGCAATAATTATTTTGCATTTAGAACACTGAAGCAGTTTCACCATTGTGTGGCTTTAGCTTTCAAGTCGGAGAGTATATTGTGGAAGCAGTTCTATTCTTTTAAAGGACAGGGGCCTTCAAACTAGAAGATGGGGTCTGCTAGCAGTCAAGCACAGAGCTTGGAGAAGACAACCACCAAGTCTCAGATGGTCTGGAGCTACTCAGCAGTAAGTTTGTACAAAGATGTGTGTTTGTTTGTTTTTTTTTTGGTTGGCTGGCTTTTGGATGTGTTGGGGTTTTCTTGGGGTGGGGGGGAAGAGGGGGTCTTTTCGTAGGGTTTTTTTGGTTTGTTTTTTTTTTTTTGTGTGTGTTTTGTTTTGCATTTTTTATTTTGCTTTGTTTTTAATGTAACAATTCAGAACTATGCTATAGATTTTGCCACAGCTGGTGATCAATTTGCACCCAACATCTGAGAGTGCTCACAAAGCTACCAACTGCTGCTTTGTCAGTAGCAAGGTACAGACCCTTCACTACATGGCAATACTCATTTTCACTAGAGTCTATTCCTATGGTAGCATTAAGCATCCAGCTGTTACTAATGTTCTTTAGAAAACCACATACAAGAGTCCACACAGTAACAGGGATTATTCTGCAGACTAGGAGTGACTAGTGAATTTTTACTTTTTGAAAAGTACTGCAAGCTAAGTCAACAGGCTGGCTAATTACCTTCTATCCAATAGCTCCATTATTTTATGGTCTTGTTTATGTACTTTTCTGTAGCTTGTTAAGTTAGACTTTGTTTTGTTGTAGTTATAGTGACAGGAGACAGCGATACTCAGAAGCCTTTAACTATAGCAGTCTCCAAGCAACATGTGCTTTTACTGCAATGGTAATAGATTTAGTAGACTTACAGAACAGCAGAACTTGGCTTCTCAAGCTTAAATCTGGTACAGTGGCCAATCTCAAGTGACCTATAGTGGGAAGCAGCCAAGGCTATATGCACTTGATATTGGGAAAGAGACAGCCACCGCCCTGTAATGACAGGAAGCCATCACATAGCATATGAAGAGAGAGTTGTATCTTCAAATGTTTGATTCTCTGAAGCTGTGCTCAAGTTGACCAGTGCTATTTTTTCTGTATCAACTTGAGTTGGCGTAGAACATTCAAGCCTTGAGTGCTAGGAATGCATGAAGCATGGTACTGCAGTTTCATTTGCTACTGCATACACTGTGCTTGCTGCCTCTTAAGATTTCTTGTTATATGACTCTACACTGTTAATGCTTACAGCTGCTAGTTTGGATGCCAAACTCAGGGTTTTTATTTCATGAAGTCTGAAAAAAGTAATTTCACTGCATATTGTAATGATAGCCTCTATTTCCGAGAAGGATGCAATTTTTGTGTAGTTACACTGAACTGAGAATTCTGTCATACAGAGTCCTCATGACATGTATGTAGTTACTGAGCCATCCCAACTACTGTTACCATTTTGGTCTAACTTAGATTAAAATACAAATTAATACATACCATCAAAGCTGCCTTTCTCTGTGGCAAACTGTAACAGCTGATTGTATGTTTCAATGGAAGGTCGGTAAACAAAAACTCCTGAATTAAAACAGTCAGGCCAGCCTGGATCTGGTGCTGCAGACAGCTCCTCTCTCTCAAAAAGCTCATCGATATTTGACAAAACCTAATTGTAAAGGGGTAAAAAAAAAAAAAAGTGTTTTTACGTTGGGAATCATGGTATCGTGTTTTCATGGATTATGACATCAACTTTCATGTCTTAAAGTTCTCATATCAATGCTCTTGTCCTGTGGAAGACAATACTTTTTGGAAATAGTCCCCACAGACTTCATTACAATTAATTTAGATTAAAAGGCACACACATTCTTACAGTTACTAGTCCAACTAGTAAAAGGCTTCTATTACCCCTACTCTTTGTTCAGCTCTGGGCCCCTCAGTTCAGGAAGGATATTGAGGTGCTGGAGCGGGTCCAAAGAAGAGCAACGAGGCTGGTGAAGGGACTGGAGCACAAGTCCTATGAGGAGAGGCTGAGAGAGCTGGGGTTGTTCAGTCTGGAGAAGAGAAGGCTTAGAGGCGACCTCATCACTCTCTTCAACTACCTGAAGGGAGGTTATAGCCAGGTGGGGGTTGGTCTCTTCTCCCAGGCAACCAACAATAGGACAAGGGGACATGGGCTCAAGCTCTGCCAGGGGAGGTTTAGGTTAGATGTTAGGAAGAAATTCTTTACAGAGAGGGTTATCAGGCATTGGAACGGCCTACCCAGAGAGGTGGTGGATTCACCATCCCTGGAGGTTTTTAAAAAGAGATTGGACGTGGCTCTTAGTGCCATGATATAGTAATTGGAGTTGGATCAGGGGTTGGACTTGATGATCTTGGAGGTCTTTTCCAACCCAATCTATACTATGATACTATGATACTAAAAACAAACAAACCAACATAAACAATCCACAGAAAAAAATCCAACAACCCCCATACAAGGTCATTAAGAGGTACCAGGAGATACAGCTACTTACCATTGTGTCTGCATCCATGAAAACACACTTCGTAAACTGTGTCAGTTCCCAGCAGTGAAGCTTTGTTAGTGTGACACCTAACTCAGGTCTTTTCATTAATGCCAAGTGTGCTGAATCCCCACTATCCAAGACGTTTACCAATATGACTTCATCAAAGACCTTTTCCAGCACTCTCCTGGGGAAGAGTCAAGATTTAGTTCTATTGTTACTCCAGCACCAGACCACATGAAAGATTCCTTAAAGAGAAGTGGTATAACAGGGAATCTGGCAGCATTTCTTATTTCATCAGTAAGAGTTGACTGCATATGTTGGAATGCAGAAGTTCCCCTGTCTGCCTCAAAGTTTCTAGTTTGTAATGGGCACATTTTGGGGAAGAAAGAAGTTTTTTTGCTTCCACAAACAGGGCATTGCTACCAAGTCCAGTAAGTCATGGCTATGTAGTGCATACTTTCCACAAAGCTTTTTTTTCATCCAGTCTCTGATTTTTGGCAACTTAACAGTCTACTTTGAGCAGGCAATTAAGAAATGGGAAGCTGTTGGAGTAGCTTGAACAGGACAGTAGCTGAATCCTACACACCTGAAACAGAAGTTTCTGCAATAGTTACAACACTACTTTTCTGGATTTGTTACATCTGACTTGACCCAGTTGCTAAAACTTTCTTTATCCCAAAAAGTTTTTTTCGAAACTGACTTAGTCATGGGTGTGGCTACAGAAATGTTTTGAACCAGTATCATGTTCACTAAAGAGTGACAAACTTTCAGGCTCAGCAATTACCACAGAGTGGTATCAAGATACACAGAGTGTATCTTGAATGCTCACCAATTTGAGCCACAGAGCTTGTAAATGAGTTTTGGAACTGTCTTGCAAGGCTGTCTTTATACTGACAGTTTGGTGTGGACAGTTGCTTCTGAACTTAAGGCATACCCTGTTAGTGGAGACAGGGTGAGAAATGCAAGTTCTAGTTACGCCATTAGGTAGGTACATGTCAGTCTAAGGGCACAGTTCTAGCTGGCTTGCGCTAGCACAGAAGCACATTTAGGACTGATTCATCTTAAAAGAGCACACTCACCTAATAGGCTGGCATGGATGTAAAATCTTAATGTTGATATGGCCGTTTAGTTGCCAGGAGACTGCAGAGAGAGTTAGACCTTTTTTTTTATTGAGCCACCTCTCTACTGTCTCTAAATATTGGGAAGTCTTTTCAGACGAACTTTCCCATGTAGAGAATCTTGACCTATCATCTGTAGTTTTACAAACAGTACAAACTAACTGCTTTGGGTTTCTTTTCCTTCCTCGTGTATGTGGAAAGAGAACCCAGTCCCTTCCATATTGAGATTATTCCAGAGAGGCTCTAGGAAGCAGTCGCCTGTTAATTTCACTTGTTGTACTGTGGTGACCTTGTTAGATGCCTCTTTGAGCTACTGATTTGGTGTACTTATTGATAATTTAGTTCTGCTTGTTTTCTTCTCTCGTGATAAAATTTGATTTGACATATCTGCTAGATTTCAAGAGAGCTTGTGTTATATTATCTCAATCAGGAATACTTCTGCAAAACAAATACCAACCCCCTACTCTCCTACTCACAGCAAACAGACAACGCTAATGAACACACAGGCAATATTGTTGGACAATTCTAAGTAGGACGATGAAATAGCAAAGATCCAGCTGAAATATCAGTATCAAGTCACAGTTTAGTAACTACAGACTATTTGTTTAACTCATCATAGGGAAGAAAGAAAAAACAAAACCCCACCTGAACATAATAAACAGTTTCATGTTTGAAGAATGTAGAGAATTCCAGATAATATAGATAAGTTGAATTCCGCTAAACTTAGCTGTTTAGCTTCCACAGTTTTGAAAGGTTACTGTTAAGGAGTTTAACTTCCATTTCTCAACCTGCACATCAGCAGGAACTGTAGCGGTTTGAAGTATGTAAGTGACCTTACCTCATAAGATCTGAGACCTGAGGAGTTATGAGTGCAGTCAGCTTCCTTGTTGTTCTGTACTGTTGCAAGGATGAACCAAGTACCAGTGCTCCTTTCACATAGGAGTCATTTGTGGCTAGAGTCACAAAAGACTGGTCTGGAAGAAATGAACTTGGTCAAATTAGCACGATCCACTACTTTATTCTGAGACGGGTATACTAGAAACCTACTATTGTTAGGTAATCACGCTGTGATAACTAAGATGTGCCTTTTAACTCCGTATATAGGGCCTACCTACATGGCTGAATGAAGTAGATTATACTTGCATAGCTATACTTGCTATAAGTAACTTGACATATGGCAAAATGCAGTAAAAAACCCCACAAAATCAAGACCGTTGCAAGAGAAAACCAGTTCGAATTTGCCCCCATGTTAAATAAGTCATGCCAAATGTAGAGACAATCCAAAAAGTCTAAAGAGCTTTACTTTGGCCATTAATATGCTATTTTAACCTAAAAGCATTTGGATTCTGTGGGCTTGCATTTGGCCTGAAGTTAGAAGGGTGTTGTAGAGTTACTGTGGGTTCAGCTCTCAACCCTGAAGCTACGGCAGTGTAAAACTTGCATTTCATTTTCAAATGAAAGTAAGCATTGAATTAGATCTTGGACAACAGTTTTAAGTTTTGCTAGCTCAGGATTTTGCAGATGAGTTGTTCTGCAACCCACAGTTGCAGCTCTATCACAAGAATGCAAGATTTAAATGGGAAGTAACTAGTAATACAAAAAGCAATTTAAAATTTGCAGCAACAGTTTTTACTCTTCAAGCAAAAAAGAGGTAAGTTTGGATTGTTAATATAAAGTATAATCTGCTCAAACTGTATCGCAGAAATAGATGAGGATGTATTGTTTTGCCATATAGTGCTTATTGAGGCCATATAATACAAGCTTTGCATTCTTTCAATTGTCATGTTGTTTTAAACTGCCAGGGTGGGACTGACAAAAGCAAACAAGTAACTTACAAAAGTTCTTCAGTTCACTGTTAACTATTGTCATGTAGACCTCCTTTCCAAGCTACAGCTCTTTATAAAGTATGCTCTTTTCTACCAATCCATTTTCAACACTATCAACAGAATAGTTTCTTCCTGAGAATTTCAAGGATAGATTTTGAGATACAAGTTTATTTTAGCAACTCTGATTTCTTTTCTTTATAGAATTTGTTAGGTTACTAGGTTAGATCAGAGTGAGGGTTCTGGGCACTTAAAGGCTTACTATCAAGCCTCGCAGTAAGATTAAAATACTGACTTCTTTGGGAGAGATTGTTTGGCACAACTCCTAAGTTCATAAGGCAGTCATCATTAATATCTTTTAAATTTAATAGCACCTTAACCGTTGACGACAGAAAGTCATGTACAATAACTGTCTATAAGCTCTGCAAACCTAGTTTGCAAGATCTACAGAGCAGCTACAAAACCTTCTATTTTGCTTAGCAGCAAAACCAACTAGTCCCAAGGGATTTAGATATAGTGGTCAATCACAAAGATCAAAAAAGCTTCTATAATGCCAGGAATAAAGATATTTTGTTTCAATTCACTTTTAGCTACCTATTTGTACCAGTTCATATTCAGCAAGTCTGAAACAGAACAACTTTATGTTTCCTTGAAATGGCAAGTATGTAACATTTTAAGTGGTGTGAACATCCTCCAAATAGGATAGGGTTTTTCACTTGTTAATTTGCGCGTTACTACTCAATACATAGAAGTCAGCCACTCTATGCTCTCAGACTGCTCACTAAAAATCCAGTGTAGACAAAGTGGGATTGTGCCCAACATTCATCTGAATGTTGCCTTTTTTTTTTTCAGCAGTGTAGGACTAATTCTTAAAGTGACCTTGTCATTGAAAGACTAGTCTTTTTTCATTGACCTGCTACAGGTATACTTCTACCATGTCTTCTCATTTTATTGAAACTGAATATTCACACACAGAGGTCTGTCTTAGAGAAATAAAGTCCATTTAATGATGGACTAAAGGCTAAGAAGCCCCCTATTACATCCAACTCCAGCAGGAGACTGTACAACTGCTTGACAGGAGGGGAATATTGCCAACTTGTAGACCATCCAAGTCAGCCCAGCTTTCCAAAGCTTTGAATTAACTGTGTTCTATTTCAGATCTTCTCTACACTCATAAGTACATGAGTCCATGCTACAATTCAGGCAAGACCAGTTCCTGATAATTATGGAAGTTACATCTGCAAAAGACTAGTCCATTCTACATAAACCACAGGTATTTCACCTGTTCGTATCTCCCTTCTCAATTTTCTGTAAACATTTCCTCCATAGCATCTTAGTTCGCACAGAAGCCACTGTTGTGCCTGATACCTAATGACCTGTTAGTAACAACATCTGCAAAAACAGAGAATGAGATACAGTTGCACAGCTTCATAACTGACTTATCCAGACAAAACCATGATACTTCAGAGACACCTTTAGCTGCCCAGTTCAGAGGCTAGAATATCCCTTTGTAATTTGCGCCAGCCCTTACACAGCCAAGAGCATCCTGGACGTCTGAGCTAGGAGCAATCTTTCATTTGACGGCGTGCAGGAAGTGACTGGAGTGCTTGCCCCAGATCTTTTCAAAATTTCCCCGGAAGCTTTTTCGTATGCATAGCCAGAGTTTACAGGTGCTTGCCTTTTCCCCTGTTCTTTGAGTTAGGTACTCGTACATCTGATTTTTTTTTTATTTTATTTTTTTTTTTTTGATTACGGGATTCCTAGAGAGACAAGAGCATCTAATCAAGACATGCACCGGGAGGCAGACTTCCTGCAGACTTCCAGATCTGAAAATGAAACCTACTCCGCTGACAGCTTCAGGTACGGGAAGAATCGGGGGAAAAAAAACGGAAGAAAAAGCCAGACGGACTTAAAGGGGCGGTAGAGAACTACTCATTTTAAAGTATCAAAATCACCGAAGTCGCACGCTTTCTATGGCGTTTCAGGAGGGAGCTGGGTTTTCTCCTGTGAGTCGCTGCGGCCCTACAGTGGCCCCTCTCGCCCGTCCTGCTCCCCGCCACGCTGGCTACATCCCTCCCCGTCCGGGGCCGGAGCCCGGGGCCGGGCACCGAGGCAGGCGCGGCGCGAGCCTGCACCGCGCCCGTCCCCTCAGCCCGCACGGGGCGGCTCCGACCTCCCCGCGGGCAGCCGCTGCCCCCACCGGCCGCGGCCGCAGCCCTCCCCCGGAGCCCGCTCGCCGCCGGGACGGCCACCTAAAAATAGGCGCGGCCGCCCCGCTCCCGCTCCGCTCCCGCGGCCCTCGCGAGCGGCGGCGCGTGCCAGGCGCGCACTGACCTGCCATGGTGCCCGTGCGCGGGTCGGCTGCGGGACAGGCGGCGGCCGCGCTCAGGGCCGCGCTGAGGCCGCCCCTTATATAGGGGCGGGGCCACGAGCGGCGCGTCCGTGGCCGCGGGCGGAGGCCCCGCCCCGAGGAATCCCCGCGGCGCCGCGGGCGGGGCCCCCGCCATGGGCTTCTGCGGCGGCGGCACGTCACCCCCCTCCTCCGGCCGGGACGGGACCGCGACCGCTCCCGCTCCGGGAGGCCTCAACCCCCCGCCCACCCCGGGTGCCTCTCGGGTAAAGCGGAGCTTAAAAATACTCCACGGCGCGAATAGAGGGTAGGACCGTGTCAGGGAGCTGTGGCTCAGGCTGGCAGCGGCGGTGGCAAGGAGACCGTTGTTCCCGTGGCCGCTAAGCCCTGCGGGAAGAAGAACTAAAACCAGGCCTGGCCCAAAGCCACTCACAGCTGCGAGGAGCGGTTTACAGTGTCCCCACGTGTCAGACATCCTCAGTCCTCCAGCCGCATTAGGGCCCTGTGGCTGCTGCTGGCAGCCTGCGCCAGTGCTTGGTCACCCTCACAGTGACAGTGTTTCCTGATGTTTGGAGGGAACCTCCTGTGTGTCAGTTGGTGCCCTTGGCCTCTGGCCCTGTCCCTGGGCACTGCTGCGAAGAGCCTGGCTCTGTCCTCTTGGCCTCCTCCCTGCAGGTGTTCGTACAGGTGGATGAGATCACCTGAGCTGCTGCTTCTCCAGGCTAGATGATCTGAGCTCTCTCAGCCTTTCCTCATAGGAGAGATGCTTTCTTGTCCCTTTGTTGTCCTTGTGGCCCTTTATTGCCCTCCCGTATTCGTGTCTTCTGTGTCTTCTGTGTCTTCCGTAGCAGGGAGCCCAGAACTCAGCACAGTCCTGCAGGGGTGGCCTCAGCAGAGCTGAGCAGAGGGGAGGGATCCCCTCCCTTGACCTGCCTGCCGGACTTTGCTGCATGCTGCCCAGGATACTGTTCACCTTTTCAGCAAGGGCACATTGCTGCCTCATGTTCAATTTGGTGTCCCCCAGAACACCCAGGTCCTTTTCCATGACCCATTATCTTACTCAAGACGATGGCCTATACCTGCTTTTTGACCACAATAGATTGAAGGAACTCTGTTAGGAAGAGGATTTCTTTCTAACTTAAAATGGCAAATGAGGTTTGTCATGAAAGGATTATAAAAACCCAGAAACTCTTAAGTGCAAACTGATGAACAAAGAACACTCCAAATTTCCCTAACATGGGAAATCATGTTTGAACTGAGACAATTTTTGTTTTAAAATCAAATTGCTTACTTTTCAAAATACCCTGTCTAACAACAAAAGACCCAAAACAAAACATGCTTTTCAGCATATCATTAGTTTATAAAACATCATGTGCATAAAAATGTGTGAATCATAATTGTAGGCAATGCTGGTAGTGTTGTATATGTGTAGGGATTACTAGTATTTTCTGGTATGCAACCCTTTTTCAGGTATCCATGGCTTTGACAAACTTTCTCTGTGATGGTGTTAGGCATGGTTTGTGTCTGTCTCAGATGAAAGTTTTGAGAAATTTTTAGCCAGCACATTTCAGCTGTGTCTAGCTTGTTGCTTTGCCAAGTTTTTGAGAGAAAACAATAGAATAGCCGCTGTTGGTGACTGCCCTCCCCCTGTCCCCTGGTTCCTTTGTATTATGTTAGAGTGGAGCAAAAGAGCATAATTCCTTCTGATTTCCATGTTAAACAATCAGAACAAAAACCCTAGAATTGCCAGTGTTTAGCTTGAAAGTTTGACAGAAGTGCTTGCCCTACCCCTCTGCACACACCTGTTTGCACATGCCTGATTGAGATTTTTCTGATGTTCCTGGGCGAACAGGCTTTAAATTCTATGGTTCCCTTCTGTGACTCGATTACATGTACATCTGTGCCTTCTACTGACTGATTACACTCTTTTCTCCACAAGCTGAAGGGAAAAGTCACAGGAAGAACCTGAGAGCTAAGCAGGTGTCCCATTGGCTTTCAGCACAAATGGAAGAAAAGATCACGTGACATGAGGATAGAAGGAAAAAAGCCCCCTAAAAAGAGAAGAGGACAAGCTCTCATGAGATGCGGGCTTGAATGGGAAAACATCTAAGCCTAGGATAAGCTGAGCAAAAAAACCAGCTGGGCCTCAGTTTTGATGGAAGGGAATAAATTTGAGACCCAGTGAAAGATAAGTCTATGAGGATGGGAATGAGACAGAGAAATGGTTTACCAACAGGACTTGGTAAAAACCTAGTGAGAAAAAAGGAGGCATAGATTTTGCTAGATAAAGAGACAGTATTCAGAAAGAACAGAGGAAGTGCTGCATTGCAGTTCATTAGGTGAGTACTGGAGCACAGAAGAAGGTGCAAGTCCTATGGAAAATGAACCTGTGATCGTGCAATTTAAAAGTTCCACCACCATGTATGTCACAGAAGTCAAATTGCACATTATAGAACTTTCTTTTTTTAATGACTAATAATTTTATTTTAGTAGGAACTTGTTTATAACTTAATTAAAAAGGTGTTTCAAAACACCAAATACTAAGAAATAGCTTTGAAATATAGTTACGATTTACATAGCAGTAACAGAAACTGCTATCCCTGCAACTGGACTGTGTTAAGTGTAAACTTCTAAAGCACTTAATTAGCCATTCACATATAAGCTAATTAATAATTTTGCAAATGTGCGCAGTGAGTCCAAATGTTAAATTAATAAAACATTCTAGAGAAGCTTTCACAATAAAACATTACTTCTGCCTCTGAAAAATCTAGGAGATAAAAACCCTAAACAACCCAGAACAGCTGATTCCATGTATACAATCCAAGTTTAAAGTACCTAGTGGAATTCCGTTTTTACAACACTGCACTGAAATTGTAATCTGTCTGGTTAGGAAAAAGACTTCAACAGTGTGAAGCACATAGCTGGATAGATGAAAAGAATACAGCCCGATTCAAGACTGTATTGAGAGGTTCGATTCCCATCTCTGTCTTGCCTTAAACTTGTCACAAACTTCTCTGATGACAGAAGCTGTTGTGGATCATTCCCTCTTCTTTTTGAAGTCCTTCTCACCTTGACCTTACAGTGAAGCTAGATTGGACATTTATTATTTGAGACCTTACGAGTATTTAGCACAAATTTTTCCTAGTGCTGGGATTTCAGTATAATGTAACTTACTCAAATATGACTGAAAAGGCCTTGGTGTTTCTATTTGAATAATCAAAATATTATGTTGTCACTCCAACTTATTTCAAGCCTTCACATTCTCCTTTCCTAATGGGCATTCTCTTTGCCCCTCCCAGAGCCAGTTACAGTTCTGGCCTTGTTTTTTTAAAAGAAATCCCACCTGTTACATAAATGTGATAGTCTTCTAAAAAGCTAGGCTCTATCATTTGCTTGGTGCATGTTACTTAATGCGTGGCAGTGAGCGCATGTTTAGAGGATTAAGGAATTCTTGCAATTTCTTCTAACTAACATGATAAACATTCTTATAAACAGTGAAGCAAGTAGGTCTCAGTTTCTTTTGTATTATCTTTTGGTTTGATTCTCAGTGGTCTACAATGCAAGCTACAACAGAATCTTTTCTCCTGGTTGCATGAATAACCTGGCATATATTAAGAGGTAAATTGCTGATGAGCCTTTCTTTCTCGCTGGAGAAATAGTTACCTCTCTCACCAATCTTTACAAAACTGTTAAAAAGTTGAAGTGCTGAGACCTCCCTCTGCTTCCTTAAACTTAATAACAAGGTTTAAATATTTACAGAACCATGTAAAACTGATTTATAAGCCTCCTTTCCTTCAGCAAATAGTCTAAACAAGGCGTGTATATGTGTTTTTCTCCTAAATTGGCCTCTGCTTCATCTCTGTCTGCTCCCCTTTTCTAGTGATTCTTCTGGGATGGGAGATCACAAGACCTATTGATTAGGACAGGTAGCTGGGAGCAGAAAGCAGGGGTTTGTCACCAATTCCACTCCTCATTTGCCTGCAATAAGTGCAGGCAGTGCAGCTACTTATTTCTCTTTTTTTCCTCTCTTTACCACTTGACTAAAACCAGTAAAGTCCTCTCTTGCTCTGTATTTGTACAGAGGATTCTCCATCATGTATCCAAATTGTAGCTGCTGCTGCCTCATTAGGTAACAATAAATCTTACAGTTTCTTGCCTCCACAGATGTGCTGAGCAGAGTTTTAGACTCTCTGAAAATAGAAAAATTCTAGTATCTCATCTGAACATGCATTTTCTTCCTTACTGCAGGAAGTGCTAAAGCTCTTAAAACAAACTAGCAGATGATAAAATTCCTGGAGATGCAAAGTTCTCAGGATGTAGAAATTCTAGCAGGGATTTGGGAAGAAGCAGTAGTAATACTTCCACAAAATTACTCAGACTTACAGCAGTGCTCTAGTTCCATGCTAGACTTGTGCTGAATTTCAGGCTAGTACTTCCTCCAGTCTAGGCCATGTCATTAACTTTAGTCGCATGTGAAAATAATTAAAAAAAATAAATCAGGGTCATATACTGGGAATGATGTTTATGATTAAGTGAATTCACTTACTCCTTTTTGAAAAACCTTAGTATCACCAAGTTGAGATGTTTCAACCCCTTTCCTAGCTAAAGAAGTATAATAGCATCAGGAATAAAATAGAACAGTTAATTTGGAAGGGACCAACAATGATCACCTAGTCCAACTGCCTGACCATTTCTGGACTGACCCAATGTTAAAGCATATTATTAAGGGTACAGCCCAAATGCCTCTAAACACTGACTGGCCTGAGGCATAGAACACCTCTGTGGGAAGCCTGTTCCAGTGTTTCACCACCCTCTTGGTCAAGAAATACTTCCCAATAATGTCCAGTCTGAATCTCTCCTGGAACAGCTTTGAGCCATTCCCAGGTATCCTATCCCTGGATCCCAGGGAGAAGAGCTCAGCACCTTCATCTCCACATCCCCTCCTCAGGCACCTGCAGGGAGCAATGTAGTTGCTCCTCAGCCTCCTCTTTGAACTAGACAAAGCCAGAGTTTTTGTGTAGGACTAGAATATTACTACAGAAATGATACACTAACAATATCATCAATTACAGTTGTCAAAAATCTATACAAGCATTAATTCCCCATCTCCAAGTGGTTAACCATTACATAGCCATTTTTACTGAAGAGATTATAGGACTCATTTAGGTGAAATGGGAAGATAGTTTTCAATTTCTGCCAAAGCAACAGCAGTGTTGCTTGAGGGGTCCTTTTTATTGACCTCAAAGGAACTGTTTCAGCATGACACCATCAATTCAGACAACACTGGTCTTTCTTACGTGACTTCCTCAGGACTGCACAGAACATCAGCAGTATAGATCTGTGGTGTAACAGCTTCCACACCTGACCTCACTGACAAGGTCTTCTATTCATCAGAGCTGAATGATGTGAGCCTAGAGGTACATACTCCTGGGTTCTTGACCAGGTGTGCCAGTGTGCTCAAGAGCTAATTAGTAATGTCTTCTTTAAGTGGAGTTTTATCTTGGGATGTATAGGTTTGCATTAGAAAAAGGTCATTAGACAAGGTTAAAAGATGATGATCGGAAGTTCTTGTCAAAACCATCTCAGCACAGAACGGTCTATAGGTGTTACACCCCACCTCTCTGCTAAATCCAATGCCATATGTGCTGAAGAACAGAGGCGTTATCACAGTGCTGAAAAATACTTAGGCTGGACATAAACAAATGCATCTGGTGAACGGTTAAAGGAGTGCCAACTGAGTCAGTCTTATGAATTCCTTGTTCACACTGATTGTGTGGTGTAGTGCCGTAAATTCCACTTAAGAGATCGGTAATTGTTTTTCTGTTGAAAGTCTGCAGAAAACAACTTCTTGCTCTGTCAAATTTACATTCTTGTATTCTCGTTGGCTGTCCTGGATACATTTGCTATCATTCCAAGTAAATGTCCCCATGTTAAAAGGTTGATCCTTAATTTTACACTCTGACATGGTTACACTAGCTGTTAAATGCAGCTGCCTTGCAGTATATGCCCTATGAAGTGGATTTCTTAAAAATGTTTTGGGACTATATTAGGAAGCTGGACGTAATTAGTTTGACAATACCTTCTCCTATGAATTGGTCCAAGTATATCAGGCCTAGCTCAATGATGATTTTCTAGCTGCATAGTTCACACAGACCATAGCATTATTTATCCTGTGCAAACATTGAAACAACACTCATGCTTTTCTCACTGTACAGTCTGGTTATTTTTTCATTGTCTTTTATCAGGATTTTCATCAAAGTTTCCCCACAGCTTCCAGATTGTTCACAATGCAGATGCAGCAGTTCTGTTCACTGGGCTGGGCAACAGCAATCACATTACCCATGCCCTGCATTCTTTACAGTAGTTGCTCATAGGAAGACAAGTAGTACTAATTCGGTATGGATGAACACTTGGTTGGTTGTTTTAAAACCCATGACTGACATAGTAGGAAGGCCTAAGCTCCATTTTCTTCTTTCTGTTGCTTTTGGTAGTGACTGTTTATATTTTGATGCAGCCCATTGCCTATGAAGGTCAGTTTGGTATAGCAGTTTTCACTGATATAGCTCTTGTGGCTGGCACTTGAGATCTGAAGCAGGCGGGTTTGAGTGCATTTTGAACCTTAAGAGTTTTTCAGTACTATTTTTTATTTTCCATGAATATTTAAATAATTTAGAAGCCCTGCAATGCTTCTGATTATAACATCTTATGTGTGACGTGAACTTCACTGGTTAACTTGAATATTTTTTCAGTGCTAGGTCTAGGCTACAGATCCTTCCCATTCTGTGTTCCCCAGTATCTTCTTCAAGTGAAATTTTTTGTGTTTCAGTAAAGGTTTAAGGCATCTTTTTTGTTATTTGAGGGATCCTATATGTTCTTCTAATAACCATTATCAAGGGATGTTCTGAATATTTTAAATCACTTAGGGATGACTGCTATGAAGTTTCTGGATTTTATTGCAGTATTCTTTGCGACAAAAGACTGGTAGGAATTCCCAGAGAGTATTTTTCATCTAAATGTATATTTTATAGCTTTTTTAAAAGCTGCAGTATAGAATTATTTGTGATATGATTCTTGCTTTAAAAAAAACAAAAACAAACAACAAACATCCCACTTGTACGTAAGTTGAAAATTGTTTTATTTAAATGTTTAATGGGTATAATGGTCCAGCTGAGAGACCACGGGGTTTAGCTTGTAGTTATTAAGCACTTAACATTGATAAAGCTTATGTTCAAGAGACCCATTTGGATAAAGCATTTATGTCAATATATGTTGAGGAAATGTGTTTCATTTAGAAAAAGGTACAGCAAAGAGTAAACCTCTCTTTATGAAGCCAGTAACAATTACGAAAAGCAGAGTAGAAAATGTTTTGGTTCCAGTGTCTTCTTCATTCCTGGCACATTTAATGTCCATAGCTTCCCTTAAATGAATGTGTTTTTAATTTCTAGCATTTTAGGTATATTTAGAGCACTAATAATTTTCAAATATTATATGGAAACCTTTAATGAGACCCTTTTGTGATTACTTGTATTACAGATGGCAGAGTTTTGTTCTGAAGGAATAGAAATTAAGGAGAGAGCACTGCATTTTCCTAATAATTACAATTTATACATTGTTTTTCTGTTCGGTTTGGTCTTGCTTCTTAACTGAACTTGGAGACTTAAGACAGATCAAAGCTGTGCGTTGGTCCAGATAAGAAGTGAAAGAAGAGCAAAGGGCAAGAAATGAGGCGGCAGCAGGAGCAGCGATTTGGGGTATCTATGATAGGTGAAAGGCTTAGAAGATGTCAGATAATCAGTAAGAGAGCTCTTAACGCGCTGCAGAATCATGCTGGAGAATGTGGTCATTAAACTATAAAGATGATAAACAAAGATGGACAGGACCAGAAGCTAGATATTACAGTAGCATTCTTTACATTTTTAATCTAGCTTTTTAAGAGCTGCTCATATTAAACAACTCTGGTAGGGAAAGCTGTATAATGCTTGTCTTGTAACTGCTCCTCACATCTTTTAAAGACCTGTGTCCAAATATATTTTCAGAGCTAATCGTGGTTGGTATGAAGAGAGTTTTAGTGCTGGTTGCAGCATATGGAGGAGTGAGCTGTGGAATTCAACTTAAATATGATGTCTGTGGCAGTGAAACATAACCATGGACAATACAGCAGGACATAAGAAACAGAAATTGTAGGTAGAAGTCTTTTACTAGATCAGCTGATTTAGTAGAAGAAAGTAGACAAACTTTTGGATGCACAAGACCTTCTTAAGTCTCAAATACAACAACCATAGACTCAGTAGCCTTACTAGTTTTATGGCATATCATAATATACCTCCTCATTAGCTTCTCTGTTAATGAGGCAAACCTGTTTCTCTTCCCTAACATTGTCCTCACTGTTATCCCCTTAATAACTTCTTTTTTATTTCAAAGCTGTGAGCTATCTTTTCTTTCAGAGATACACACCTAGATAAACTCTGAGCAATTGCCTTCTAGTCGTATATAGCTCAGCTAATTTTTTTTAGGTCTACCACATCATTTTTGGACCTGATGAAGGCCTCTGAGTATTTTTAAAAGCTTGTCTTGTTTGTGGGGGGTTTTTTGGTGGTTTTTTGCTTGTTTGTTTGTTTATTTGGGTTTTTGTGTGTGTGTGTGTGTAGCTGTTGGTTTAACACAGCGTAATACCTCTTGCCCCATCCCTGGGAAGTGTTCAAGATCGGATTGGATGGGGCTTTAAGCAACCTGATCTAGTGGGTGGCATCCCTGTCCATGGTGGAGGCGGGGCAGGGGTTGGAACCAGATGATCTTTAAGATCCCTTCCACCCAAGCTATTCGGTGATTATCTGTGAATGTAATGATTAATTTTTGAGGAAATAAATGAAGAAAAACTTGAATACATGCTGGACCCACTAGACTGAAAACAGCAGTGACATGAGTTTTACTTATTTAAGAACTGTTGCATTTTACCTTTGTCTTCAAACCTTACAATTCCTTACCATATAAGGAAGCAGTCCAGAAATGCTGATCTTCATAATCCCTAATATAGGAATGTCTTACTCTGCACATTGTGAAGGCAAAAACGTTTCCAGGGCCATGTAACTTTTGTGACAGATCTTAGTATCATTTGCTGGTGTAAGTGCATTTATCACTATTTTCTTGTCTTTTGAGGCATATTCATTGATACTTAGACCTTTGGCTGTACGCTGGTGAGTTTGATGGGACAGAAACTTGTATTTTTTGCCTTCTAACATGCAGTCTTCTGAAATGTGCTGCGATATAACAGGAGTGATTAGTGCAACTTCTACAGGTTTATTTCTCTTCTTCACAACAACAGGGTTATTGACCATCTCAGGTTTTCTAAGTACTGTTTTTTCAGTCACACTATTTATAGGAATAGGTCTCCTGTAAAACGGCAAACCTTTATCCCATTTGACCAGGCAGGCTATCAGTATTTGTACAGATCATCTGTTACCACCTCCTGGCAGCAACCAGGTGACCCTAGTTCAGTTCTTGAGTAGACTATGAACTAACCTGGACAAGCAAATATGCATGGTCATGTGAGGGCCACCACTGAGGTTGTTCCCAGCCCTTCTTTTTTGCCCAACCTTTAATATCAGATCAAACCAGTAAAATGATACCCCACTCACCTTGGGGTAAATCTTTAAAGGGCTTAAGTCATGCGCATTTCCAATGTTGTTTTTCTTCTCTCTGCTTTTCTTAACTTTCTGTTGGGACTCCACTGCAAGACTTGTAGTTCTTTGAAAATACATTTCACTTGGCTGAGTCTGCTAAGAATACATTCAGTGACAAACACTTAATGATAAATGCTTCCTTTATTATATCAAAACAGAAGTGTTTCATTTTGAGCCTTCTCAGCATCTGTTATATTGCTGTGTTGCAGTCTTTGAATGACTCAGAATGTTAGGACACTGCGACAGGAACATTTTTATTATTGTCTTAAAAGTGGCCCCAGTTTTAATTACAGAGAGACATAAATCTTGCTCTACCTTTTGCTCTCACAGTACCAACTGAAACTGTCTATTTAGATTTCTCAGTGTTCTTTTTCAGAAAAGACAGAGAACAACCACAGCAGATAATAGTTTCTGTAGGCTGTGGCCTAGCTCCCTGACTTCTTTTATTATGGAATGGAAGAGAGCAGCCAGGCCAACTAATGATGGAGCTCAGCTGAACTGAGTGGGACTGAGACTCAGTTGCTGGGCTTGCAGTGGAATAAAAACCAATTTCTCTGCATCTGTATAGTGAGGGTGAGTGCAGGAAAAACTGTAAAGGAAAAGACTGGAAAAGAAAGGAAAGATTAAGAGAAAAATGGGAGAGGGCGTAGCATAAGTGAGAGTAAGTGAGAGACAAGAAAGGCTGAAAAGAATTTCAGCCCTAAGGAGTTTTCAGAATTGGAAAAGGAAGAAACCTGTGAGAATAAAAATAATGTTTCTTCTGTGTTCTTGGCGAGGAGATGACAATGATGTAGTGAAGAGGGGAGAGACAAAATCAGGGACTTAAAGTCTTTTCCAGCCTAGTTGATTCTGTGCTTCTGTGACTTTGGCTGGGATACTAAGTGAGATGAATTTTTAAAAGGCTTCAGTGCTGAGACTAAGATGATAAGGAAGCTAAAGAATTATAGGGGAGAGAAGTCTGAAGATATGTTGGAGTGCTTTCTTAGGCAAGGATATTTGGCAGTATCTCTTGAAACCATTGCCCTGAAAGACCTATGGAAAATAAGAGGGGGATATGCCAAGCCTCTTTATAGCAAGACCTTGCTAGGAAACCAGTGGATTGAGATATGTAAGAGTGAGATACAGTCAGCAGTTTCCCTTGGGCTGGCATACAGCTACTAATGCTTCATGATACTTTACATCCCACTTTGCTTCAATTAAATTTTTTCTGCTCCATCTTTCCTTAACAGAGCTACTCCTCTGTTCACTTTCCAGTGAAGGAATGGAATTAGCTGAAACAATTCTCGGTGAGTCTATATGTAGCATTTAGTAGCGTGCTAAAAAACCTCAATACTTAGCATTACCCTTCTTATGCTAATGGCTGAATAGCAAGAAATAAGTATGCCTCTTATCTGTCTCTAAATAAATTTTTAAAAATCTGAAAATTCTGCTTACATTTTCCTAACTGTTCATTTTCTCAGCCAAGCTATGGGTCTGAAAACTGACATGCAGAGTAATTTTTTAAATTGTGCTTTCACTGAGGACTGAATCTTTTCTTTTTCATTTTGGTGAAGAGCCCGCCCTATATCAATAACAGTGCTGCCTGCAGAACAGTAGGAATTCACGAAAGAAGTGCTGTCAAGCCACCCTGTAGTTACCCACACAGTCTAAAATGTATCCCATAGGGAAGGGTAATTTCTGTCCATCAGTGTGGAAGTGAAGGAGGAGATCCAAATCTGGACAGCACATTTAACCACTCCAGAACTTCCCCAGCCATTGCTCCTTGTAGGAATTGAAACGTGGTTTTAGAGATTTAGAATTTGACACTTTGCCTCAACCGTAATCCATGTGTACTGGATTTGGTGTATAAAGTTGACAGATTTCATTAGCTGGGTTCAAATGATATGGGTTGACAAAGCTTCATTTGTATTGAAGCCCCTGTATGATTTTGATGCTTGGCCTGTACAGTCAGTCTCTCCTCATCCCACTGCCTGTAGTCCCACTGTCCCCAATCCCTCCCCCATGACCCCTGTCCCATCCCAGTTTCCCCAGTCCCTCCCCTGAGAATCCCAGTTGCAGTCCAGTGCCCCCAGTGCCAGCCCAGTTCTCCCCAGTCCATCTCCAGTGCCCTCAGTCCCATCCCAGTCCCTCCCTACTACCCCCAGTCCCTCTCCAGTGCCCCTGGTCTCAGCCCAGTGCCCCTAGTCTCAGCCCAGTGCAATCCAACTCCCTTGAAGTGTCTCCAGTCCCATCCCAGTCCCTCCCCACTGCCCCCAGTCCCTCCCCAGTGCATTGGGCTCCTTTTCCCTGTGCATCCCATTCCCATCCCAGTCACTTTGCAGTCCCTCCCTGCTCCCTCCCCAGTTCCCCCAGTCCTAGCCCAGTGCTACCTGTGCTCCCAGTCCCACCAATCTCATCCCAGTCCCTTCCCACTTCTCTCAGTGCAAGCCAGCGCACCCATTCCTTCCAAGTGTCCTCCTGCAGTGCCACCCAGTCCTTCCCCAGTTCGCCCAGTCCCTTCCCACTGCCCCCAGTCCCATCCCAATTCCCTCCCCGGTGATCCCAGTCCTATCCCAGTGCTTCCCTGCTGTATTACAGTCCCTCCACAGTGCACCCCTGTCCTTCCCTACTGGCTCAGTCCTATCCCAGTTCCCTCCCCACTGACCTCAGTCCCATCCCAGTGGTGCCCCAGTGTGTCCTAGTGCCTCCCCAGTGCCTCTCAGTCCTATCCCAGTGCCTCCAGTCCCTCCCCAGAGAATCCCCGGCCCAGCCCAGTTCCCCCAAGTGCCCCCAGGCCCTCTCCAGTGCCCTCAGTCCCGGCCCAGTCCTTCCCCAGTGCATCTCACTCCTATCCCAGTGCCCCCAGTCCCACGGTCCCCAGTCCCTCCCCAATGACCCCCAGTCCCATCCCAGTGCTCCCAGTCCCCCTCACCCCCCCAAAAATCTCAGTCCCACCCCAGTGTCCCCACTCCCAGCCCAAATCCCCCCAGTCCCTCTCCAGTGTCCCCAGTCCCATCCCCATCCCTCCCCACTGCCCCCAGTCCCTGCCAGTGCATCCCAGTCCTTTTCTCTGATGCCAGAGGAACAGGGGGCATGAAATCCCTCAGCTGCACTGAGGTTCTACAATTCAGTTGTTCTAAATTAGGTAATTTTCTTGGTGAGCAATTTGAGTTGTTAGACAGCACAGACTGCAGAAGCATTTTTCATTGAACTGATTGTTTTTTAGTTTATTTTAAAGCTCTCCTAAAAACTCTACACCGGCGTGTGTTCTCTGCACCTGCACTGGGGGCTGCAGGGAGAAGCAGCTGGGGGGGGTTTGCTCTCTGCCCCTTTCCCACTTTCCCCTCCGTTCCCTGGGACTCCAGGGAATCCCAGCTCCCCTTGGCTTCTCCAGGGGCCTCGTGGCAAGGTTTCTAAGTGTGACCCTGAGATTTTGTGGCCTTGGAACTGATTGCTGTTTCAGGGCATGGCTCACCGGGCAGTCTGTCTTTTAACACTTCCTGGGGCAGGAGAATTGCAGCAGAAGAATTGCCACAAGAGGAAATACCTCAGAGGGGCTTCCCTCCGGATAAGCCCTGAATATGCCAGGAGGTTTCAGCCGGGAGAAAGGAGCTGTGGAAGAAAACCAGCCTAAAAATAGCCAGTGGGGATCAGCAGGTTTTCCAGCCAAGAAAAACAAGGAGAGGAGGGAATCATGTTCCAATTCCTAATGATTTGGTGGGTGTAGGAATGCTTTCTGTGTGTTTTCCAGTCCCTTTTGATTCCTGGCATGATTTTAAATGATGGCTTTAGCAATCAACTAAATTGGAGATGTTGTTTTTGAGAGGAAATGATGCCAAATAAATGCAGAGATTTGGGTCAGTTTTTGGGATGATTTGGGTCAGTTTTTGGGGTCAGTTTTGGGTCAGTTTTTGGGATGATTTGGGTCGGGTTTGGGTCAACTTTTGGGGAGCACTGGGTGTTACTGGGGAGCACTGGGAGAGAAAATGAAAAATAAAGAGCATAAAAATTAAACGAAATAAAAAAGGAAATATAAAATACAAAAGAAAATGAAAAAAATTAAAAGCAAAAAAACTAAAAAGGAAATAAAATTAAAATGAAATAAAGGAGGAAAAAAAAAAAAGAAACGCCTTCTTGGGCACCCCGTTTCCTCTCCTCCCCCCCCCCCCGAACCGTAAATTGCGGGGTCATCCCTAAAATGTGAGAAGGGGACCCGAAAATGTGGGTGGGGGAACCCCAGGGAGCCGAAAAAGTGGAGAGGGAGCCGCAGTAAGAAAGCGAAGCCGGGCGGTCGGGCGGCGGGGCAGGGGGGGCAGGCAAGGTGGCGACGCCGGCGCATGCGCAGTCGTTGGCGAGACGCCGGTGATCACGTGGTAACTAAGGGCGGCCAGGCGCGGGAACAGGGACGCATGCGCAGTGGCTCTCGTGCCGGTGCAGGGCTCCCCGCTCAAGTTAAGGGTCGGTTCCGGCGGCACGGCGGGACTTGCGGTCTCCCGTCTCTCCCGGGTTGTGTGTGCGGGGGAATAACATGAAGATTTTTAGGGGTGAAAGTGTAGAAATTAGCGAGGGACACTAATTTGGGTAAACTCGGTCACCGGAAGTAGAGACGACCGGAAGTCCTCCAAAGCCCCCGGCCCGGAAGTTCGCCAAGCCTACAGTAAAGATGGCGCCGACAGGACCGGAACTTAGCTGTGCCCACACTAAAGATGGTGGCCCCAGCCCGGAAGTCCGCCACGGCCACTCTCAAGATGGCGGCACCAGGACCGGAACATAGCCGAGACCACACTCAAGATGGTGGCCCCAGCCCGGAAGTTCGTTAAGGCCACACTCAAGATGGCGCCACCAGGACCGCAGCTTAGCCGAGACCACACTCAAGATGGCGGCGAGAGGACCCCTTGCCTCAGAGAGGCGTCTATCCTGTTGCCTGACCTCCGCCGCGACCCGGACCCCTGCCCCGCGCCCGCAGCACCGTCTCGCCGCGCCGCTTCCCGCTGTGCGGACAGGGCGGGGCGCTCGGCGGCGCCGGGTGCGGGCGGCAGGTTCGTGGGCGGCGGCAGGCACCGGCGCGGGCAGCCCCCTCTCGGCGCCGCGGCGCGCGGCGCTGCCGCGAGGACCCCCAGGCGCCAACGCCACGCC
>NW_020884896.1:0-32630 GCF_003945725.1 Corapipo altera
CATTTGCTGATTGAAACTTGCTAGTAAGAAACTCATCTTCTGGGGTCTATGTTATATTCTGCTCAATATGCAGCAGAGTAAGTAACTCTGAAAGGCCAAGCCTGAAAACTTTGTCTGCTCTCTAGGCAGCCAAAATTAGCATGCTTCCAGTAAACAACTTTCTTGTGTTCTTTCTAAAGGAAGCACCTCAATTCAGAGCTGATCTGGTGGACTTCATTGCTCTTGTTCCATTTCCTCACCTGTAAAATGGAGATTGACCAGAAAAGAAAAGGGTAGCTTACTTCCTATGGGATGAACAAGAAGTATGTGCACTTTTTTTCCGGGGGCAGTGAGAATCATACTATTGCAAGGGATGTTTGGGGGTTGGGAAAGGGAACACACCAAAAGAAGTCTATAGAGGCAAAGTCACCCTGCAAAAAGAGGAAAGCATGGGAGGCCACTGATGAGAACTGAGTTGGCTGTGGAGGCCTAAATCCTCACTGAACCCAAAGAGTCAGAGACGACAGCAGGGAAATGCCTGCCCTGTCCCCTCATTGATGGTCTCTCTCTCCATCTCATGGCCTCCTTTTCTCTTAAGGAGAGATTTTTTTGAATCTGCTTTGGGAGAAAACATTAGGCTTTCTCCTCTACTTGTGGCAGTCCTTTAGGACAATGCTTACCAGTTCATTTCTCACTAGCACTGGCATTTTATAGCCGAGTGTCCTCTCCAGTGACCAAATGCCAAGAGGAAGAGCTGAGATGACAGAGCCGCCTGAGTCACTGCCAGAATTTCCTGAACCAGATATCTCCTAGTTCAATCTTCCAGCCAGCTGAGAATCACTGCAATTGGAAAAGACAGCAAGGAAGCTCAAGTTGAAGAGTCAGGCTAAATTCCCTGGGACTGGCCAGTAGCAACAGCCACCCAGCCAGGACACATGCTATTGTTGGGCTGATGCACACCAAGCTGCAGTACCCATTGCAAAGCTGAGTGCATGACACGCTTCAGAGAGAGCTGATACTTTCATTCCCACCTAGGAACCATCCTGCAAGTAGACATTCTACCTTAGCACCATGGCTTAGGAGATACCTCTGTGCAAGTCATGGCTAAAAATGCAGGGGAGGAACCCATGGCCCATGCACAGGAAGATGACTTCCTAGTGGAAAGAGAACTGAAAAGGAGGTAGGACTGGGACAGCAACATGTGTACCCAGACCCCCTGAAACAGTAAACACTTTATTACTTGCAAGTATCTGCTTCCTTTCTGGTGCCAGTATTACTTTTAACCTCTTTACCTCTTTCCGCAGCCTCTCCTGCTGCTGAATCAGATTGCTACCACCAGTCTTCAAAGCTGCACAGTCAATTACCCAAATCTCTCACCAGCTGTCCTAGGTCCACAGGCTACAGCAGAGGGCACAGATCCAAGAGAACATCCATCAAAGTCTTCTCATATTTTTTTTTCTAGACAGGTATTTGACTGTGCAAATCATTATCACGTGAAAGCAAGAGGACATTCTCTGTACACAGGGGAAGGACAAGAGTTAGAGCTTGTTGGATATATTGCATCAGCTTGTTGAAATTTTGCTTTCAAGTTTTTGCATTCAAGCTCACTTTTCTTCCCCCCCCCCTTTTTTTTTTCTGGAAGGGTGGGCTCACAGGTTGTTGTCTGTGATCCCTTGGTCTTATTCCAGTGTCGCTCCACGATTGCATGACTCCACTCCTGCACTCATCCCTTCCCATGGGCTGCAGTAAGAAGATGATGAACAAATCATAAATGTACTTCCTCAGTAACTGGAAGTGGTCTTACCTTCCACATCTTTCTCAAAGTCTTTAGCTGGGGGGAGAAAAAGGGAATCAGTTTGCTGTAAAGGGTCTAAAATCAGTTTCCACACCTGTTTCATATGAAAGTTTGTATATTTTAGTAGTACCCTTTTCCAAATCACACATGAATGATAGAAATAACTATATTTCTCAAAGAGCAGAAGCTGCATTTCTCTACACAGCATGTTGTGTTTATTCCTACAAGGTTTTTCAGACATACAGCATTAGATACTGAATTAGGAAATAAAAGCTAGATGTTCAGTTTTGTTTTATTAGAAGAAGCTTTCTTATCTATTGAGAAAATACATTGCAGGCTGGTGCACCTAGTACAAGGAACAAATTCTCAAAAAAATAAACCCAAATTGTTATCCCAAAACCACAACTCTTAAATTTCTCAAACCTCAATTTTGCTTTCATTATCTCAGTGACTTTCTCAACTTTAGCCAAAGCCCAAGTATTTGAACCTATTTACCTCTAAACAAAACAGACAACACTCAGTTGTCTCTAAGATGGAACATGTTAGTTTTGCTTAACCGGCCAAATCTAAGATTCCTCTTAGAAGCTGTCGATTAAGCCTTCTCCAGAAATTCTTCCATTATATGAAATAGCCTCCTCATTCCCCACAAAACAGAACAAACTGTCCACAAAACCCAGCAGCCTCAAGCAACGAAACAGAAGCTGAGCATAAGCACTGCTAGGTCTGTACTTGCTGCTGCTGTGCTTAGTAAAACATTTGTCTGTATGAGTGAGGGACATCAAACTCTGCTGGACAGGCTAAACCAAACCTTTCTAGTTTTGTGCAGAAAATACTTAAGTTTATGTAGGTACAAAATTTTCATCTCTTATGAGATGCTGTTTCACACGAACTTGGTAAGAAAGTGATAAAATCCCATCAGTTATGTTAAGAAAATGTCCTTCTTTTACCTTTATCCTTATTAGGATGTTCACAATTGTTGTGAAAATATTTAACATTTGTTTTAATCAGATTAAAACCAATGCATATACATTAAAGATTACATTCTTCTATGTCATCAGTGTCACCTGTTTAAAACAGGAAGGATTTTAAAGATGTGACTTGCTTATTGCTCACGATACTTTTTCCATTGAGTAAGTGAATCTGTGATTGCATTTTTTGTCAAGGAGAGGGCAAGATAACAGAAACATGTATATTGATTCTAAGATTAATTTTAAAATCCTGGAAAAATAAACTTTAACAAATTTGACCTAGAGGGTTGTCAACTAGTCAACATAACCAGATGTGTTCTGAAAGTTCAGACAGACTTAGGCCAGCTCTGATGGAGGGGGTGGGTTTCTTATCCATTTCTGAAAGTTAATTGAACAAGCATATGTAACAGAAAAGCATCATTAGCTTTATATGCCTCCAAACTCTCCTGGCTATCTCTTCAAACAGCAACACTGTTGGGAATGCGATCTGGGGAAAGGTAGTAGTAAGGAAGCTTTTTGTTCTTGTTGCGTTCGGTGATGGTGTTGACAATCTCATCCAAATTCTTGCGGAATTTTGCCATAGCCTCTTTCACTGGCTTCTCCACGAAGTGTTCATCTGGGTACATGCCCAGAAATAGCTAATTGAAAAACACCAAGAAATCATGCTTTAAGTAAGCAAAGGCAATTCTGTTTCAACATTATGTCATCCAGCAGAACAGCACCCAGAGTCTCACCTCACAAATGCTACTATTAAAATAGTACTAGCAATATTTAAGCTAGTCTACATCGAAACTGTCAATGAAAGATGCTCTCTGCTACCTCCCCTCCATTGCTGGCTGCTTCTTTCCATCCCTGCATCTTTTTGTAGTGCTAGTTCAGGTGTCTATGTGGCACCTCCTCCACCTGTACAGAGCTCATCTGCTGAAAAACAGGCACTTTTCAGGCCAGTGGTCAATCAGATGAGGTTCCTAAGCCAGATCTCTGCATAGCCATGCAAACATTTATGCTGCTAGAGAAAAGGGCAACATGAGAGTGGAATTAACAGCTAGAGATGAAAAAGGAAGATAACTACTTCATTCAGTGACAGTGGAAGTTTCTGTTGACTTAAAACTGTCTTTCAGAGTTTCAGTGACAGTTGCTTTAGTCAGCTTGGACTCTAAGGGTGCTCTGAATACTGCACTGACAATATGCACACTTAGGTGACTATTTCCCATGATAGTACTCATAGTACCAGCTTCTCTGCTAGTACTGCCTTTTTTTAGAGAGAAACTTAATTTAAAGTGCCCTCTGTCCATCATCATCCATTTAAGGATTTCAAAACATATCCCCGAGACAGAGCCCTTGGGTGAAACAACCAAATACTGACAACCTCATTTTACATGAAGGAAATGGCTACACACCATGCTTGCAAAGCCTTCCACAGGCTTGTTTTGTTTTTGCTTCTCACCAGCCAGGCACAAGCCACCACTGTAGTGCATGTGGCATTGGAGCAGATTTTTCAAAGGGACAGGACATGGGGACAGAGAACTGCTGTACCTTCTTCCCCAGCACTGTTGGGGCAAGGAATGGAAAAAACCCTTATGACTCTGCAGCCCTCTTCCTCCCACACCAGCATCCTTATTCATGCCATGCACAAGCTTAGAAACTTTCATTTGAGCTGAAACAGTCTCAGTAAAAGTATGACTTCTTGCTCAGAGCTGGTTTGCATCTGGTAGAACAAGGACAAACCCACACCACTGACACATCTCTACAGAAAAGTAAACATAGTCAAGTCAAGCACAGAGCAACAATACAATCTTGTGGGTCTGTGCAGTCTTGCTGTGGCCCTCATGGTCTCACCTACATCTCCACCACCCAGAGAAGGGAGGTTGACTTACTTCTTTGTCCTGGAATTGGCTCAAGGCCCAAACAGCTCCAAGATGCCAACAGGAACGTCCCCTGTCTGGCAGACTCTCCACAATTTGCTCAATGGTGACAGTCCCCTTTTCTGTTGGAGGAGGGCAGCGCATTGTTGGTGGGGCATTGGGAATCCAGGAACACCAGTCATACTGCACAACAGAGCAAGAGAGCACAGTGAAAAGCTACAGTGGTTGGTATTTAGGAACACAGTGAAGAAAATCAGGAGTTTGACAACAGGGAGTTTGCTTCTGTATTATGAGCCTTTCAGAAACAGAGGATATTAAGGACAGGGAGATGCTCTAGAGAAGGACTGGAGGTGACAAGGAAGTCCCTTCTGTTTTTGCTCAGGAACTCACAAGAGTCACCTAAATGGGAGTAGTTATTCTGCTAACCACAGGCATGTGCCACACAGCCCAGATGCACCAGCCAGGCTAAGGCCTTAGCTATTTTATTAAACAAAGACCTTTTCTGATAACCTGAGGTGACAGCTGAAAAAAAAAAAATTAAAATCCCCTTTTCTTCAGTTTCTCTTTTCTGCAAAATTTCCTCCAAGAACATGCCCACAGTACTGTGGTCAGGCAGTAAGAGAGATAAAGGATGCTAGTTCATCAAGTAATATGGAATATGGCATGCAGATATGGTGAGTGGCAGACTGGGAACTCAGAATCACTTCTGGCCTGCTTCATTGCTGTGAGCTGGTAATGTTTCCTTTTGCTTCAGATATGACCTTGAGTTTTGCTGCAATCTGAGATGATGCACTTCAGCTTAAAACTTGCAATACTGCCTGTCACAGTACCCTTCTGAACAAAATGTCCAGCCCACAGTTGAATAAAAATATCATGTGGTGAGTGAGCAATTGGCTCACAGGTCGAACACAAAGGTTCATAGTGAATGGGTAACATCAGACTGCTGACCTGTCACTAGTGGGGTTCCACAGGGCTCCACCTTAGGCCCTGTGCTCTTCAACATCTTCATAAATGACTTGGACACAGGACTGGAACGGATACCAAGCAAGTTTGCAGGTGATACAAAACATGGAAAAGCTGTTGACTCCCTTGAAGGCAGGGAGGCCCTGCAGAGAGACCTCAACAAATTAGAGGACTGGGCAATCACCAACTATATGAAGTTCAACAGAGGGAAGTGCTGAATTCTGCACCTGGGCTGAGGCAAACCTGGATGTTCATACAGACTGGGGAATGAGATGCTGGAAAGCAGTGCCATGGAAAGGGATCTGGGGATCCTGGTTGGTGGCAATTTGAATATGACTCAGCAGTGCCCTGGCAGCCAGGAGGGCCAACCCTGTCCTGGGGGCATCAGGCAAAGCATTGTCAGCTGGTCAAGGGAGGGGATTGTCCTGCTCTGCTCTGCACTGGGGCAGCCTCACCTTGAATATTGTGTGCAGTGTTGGGCACCGCAATATAAGAAAGATATTAAGCCATTAGGGAGTGTCCATAGGAGGGCAATGAAGATGGTGAAGGGCCTTGAGGGGAAGCCGTATGAGAAGCAGCTGAGGGCACTTGGTCTGTTCAGGCTGGAGAAGAGGAGACTGAGGGGAGACCTCATTGCAGTCTACAACTTCCTTGTGAGGGGAAAAGGAGGGGCAGACAGTGATTTCTTTTCTGTGGTGACCAGTGACAGGACCCTAGGGAATGGCCTGAAGTTGTGTCAGGGGAAGTTTAGGTTGGATATTGGAAAAAGGCTCTTCACCCAAAGGGTGGCTGAGCACTGGCACAGGCTCCCCAGGGAAGTAGTCACAGCACCAAGCCTGACAGAGTTCAGGAAGCATTTGGACACATAGTGTGACTCTTGGGGATGGTCTTGTGCAGGGCTAAGGGTTGGACTTGATGATCCTTGTTGGTCCCTTCCAACTCAGCATATTCTGTGGTTCTGTGAAATTAGCACAACTTACAACAGCAACCCACAGGAATCACCTGTGCCTGTGCTCGCAGCAAAGGCAGAGTAAAGCCACTTAGCATAACTCACTGCATTTCATTGCAGAATGAGCCTCACACTACCATCACATCTCAAATCCAGGCAGTTCGGGCGATGTGTGAAAAACATGGTAGCTAGGCTGGACACCTGAACCCTTCAGCATTCCTGAAAGAGGTCTTACCAAATGCTTGAAAAAAATTGCTCCCCATAATAAAATCAGTAAAACTAAAATATACAAGTTAGCCCCTAAATCTGAGCTTTGGTACATATGTAGGACTCAAAAGGCCTTTCTAAGCTTCCAAATTACTGCAGTTTCCATAGACTTCATGGGGATTTGCAGATGGCTCTGCAGTTATTTTGACCAGAAACAACAGTGTGATTCTGTACATCTACTAAAAAACACTTCTCAGACCTTGCCCTGGTAGATGTACCTCCCAGTCCAGAAGGAAGAACAGTCTTCCCACAAATTCCTACCTGACCAAAGTTCACAGCTGCATGTTGAGCCGATGTGGTGAATATTATCACTGTGAGATATTCTGCTAGTGTCTCTCGTGTCCTGATCATCTTAGGAAACCCTAAATGAGGGAGAAGAAAAGCTTAAGTAACCCAGCTATGAAGTAAACCTTTTATCCAGCAGTAATCAAAAGAAATGAGTAAGAGGGCTATGAAACAGTCACTGAGGAGGAGGGCATTCTATGAGTCTTGCTGTGTGGTCTAACAGAAGCTACTCAACCTCTCTGTGCCTTGGCTGTGTGGTTATAAAAACAGGGTGATCCTGCCTTACCTTATACAGGTTTGTGAGGTATCACCATTTGCAAAGTATGTGGTATTCCATAAGGGAAAGACAAAGTGTAATTACACCTTTAAAAAACACTGTGGCCCTGTCCTACCTACCCTGCAGCAAGGCACCCAGACAGTCCACAGGGCAGGGACCTCAGATGCTCCATTTTTCTTCAGTCTGCAGTGCAAGCAGGGAAGGCTCATGTCAAGGAGGAAGTGACCATGTGCTTGTATTTTTAAAGGTCTGAGGCTCAGCAATCAAGTGTACTGTGAGAGAGAGAGCAGGGAGAGCTTATTCGCTGAAATGGGAAGTGAGGAAATGAGAACTTCTGAAAGAGAAACAAAAGAATGAGGAACAGAAATACTTGCGTTAAGCTGTCTTTGAAGGAGAATAATCAAATGGAGCTATATAAAGAAAGAACGCAATAGTCAGGGACTAGGGCAATATTTTGCAACCAAAGCAACCCCAGGCCTGTATCTCTCTTATCCTCCCTAAATAACATGGTGCTGTACTTCCTGTCCCATTCCAGTGTGACCACAGGTCCCAGTAAACCTACAGCTCTGTCAGTACCCTGGAGCAACCTGCCCCTGGCTCAGCTGCTTCACACCTCCACCACCAACCTGATGCAGATGTGAACTCAACATGAGAGAGGGAAGAGGAACATGGTATCTCTGGTCAGCCACCAAGCCCCAAGTGGTGAGGATGCACCATCCCCTCCTGTGTTCTGCTATCCTAAGCACACTGTGCTCATCTTTAATGGAGTCTGGTATTCTCCCAGTCACAGCAGCCCTCACAGGGAAGAAACAGAGACTAGAGGGGGAGTCCCAAGTGCCATAGCCTCCCCCATTTATCCTCCTCCCATTCTTTACAGACCCAGCCAAGTCCCCCTGCTCTGGAGTGGCAGCAGTGCAGACAGAGATGGTGCAGGCCCGGCAGGTTTCCCATTTGCAGTGGCAGCCCTGCCCCTGGTGGTGCTTGTAGCTTCCCATTCCAGCTGTAGCCCTGGAAAGGCTCAGTACTTGTCCCATATCATGATGCTTAGGTCAAGCATGAAGTTCCTACAAGAAGGAACTTCCTTCTAAGCTTTTCCTAAGAGACAACTTGACAAACAAAAAGGATAGCAACTAGGGGTATCCCGATGGTTTGCTTGACCAGGAAGAGAGAGTCCAGGAGGTTGTTATACACCGGCACATACTGCTAATGACTGGAAATACCACAGGTTTGCCTGGACATCTTGCACTCAAATGTGTGCCTGCAATGTCAAAGCCATTTGCCCTAGGTACCTGGCCAACAGGTGTTGCCAGATGTAAATCAGCCAGGACAGGGTGAAGAATCCTCACCCACCTCTATACATTCCTGAAAATCTGCTTGGAAAAAATGTGAGTGGAAGTAAAAAAAACCCCATGTTTAGGGAAAGACAGGGGAGTGTTAAGTCACGTGGGAGAATTGAGCCATGTTATGGGTGAGAGCTTCCATGGCCAAGTAATGGTTTGCAAGAAAAGAGAGGCAGTGAGAAGAGACAGAGTAAAGGAGAATATTTCTTGGAAATAATTATGAGTATTTTCTCTTGAAGAGAGTAGACAGCTCAGTAGTGACATAGATGCCGAACAAATAAAAAGCGCAGCAAGATACTCCTGGAGAGGTTCTTACATGTTCTTATTTGGTGCAAGGTTTGAAAGAGAGGGTGCAAGGGGCTCTCACTGCTCCTTGTGATTTTTGTCAGTCTGCCTGGTGGTTCCAACAGCACCTACAGACAGCATCCCTCCCCAGTGCTTAAAGCATAAGCAGACAAAGATCAAAGGACCTGTCCCCAGTGCAGAGAGATTACATGAGTTGCCCAAGCCCATAATGAGAATCTGTGGCAAAAGAAGGCATTGTCTCCTGAGGGAGGGCCTGATCCAGGGTCTCACCCATAAAACTGAGCATTTTTGGGCCAAGAAGAGAGAGGGTCTCTAACAGCTCAAGGTGTGCTGTGCACGCAGCACTGCTGTCAGCAGGGACTCAACAAGCTGCAGACCTGGCAGGGCCATCACACCTTACCTGAGGCTTTCACACCCCTCATCCCATAGACGTAAATGTCTTTGACGAAAGCCTGGAGCTCCACATCCTCACACACCACCTCATCGCTCTCATAGTAGATGTGAATCACATCCTCTGCAAAACTGCGGGCAGGAACAAACGAACAAAACGAAATCAAAAGGAGAAAGCAAGTCTACTGTTCCTCAAGGTCGTCTACTGCCCTTGCAAATGCTGTGTGTGGAAAGGGATAAGGGCAAGAGAAGGTCTCAATACTCTCCTACCTCCTTCCTACAAGCAGCGGGAATGCACAGAGGGAAATTTGATTCATTTGGGACTGCAGCATCACTTCCTCCCCCAACAAGATGCTGGACCACACTGCATCTCCTGAACAATCTTGTGCACTTTATTCTCTGTCATCACATCTACATTCTTCACTTAATACAGACTCCCTCTTGCATATCCATGTGGCTCTCACTCTGGGAAGTGGGGTTCCCAAACTGTGATACCAGTACAATCCCCTTCATGTGGGACACTCCAAGGCTGCTCCTGAATACCATTCAAATAGTTGCACCCTCCTACTGGACATCCTTTTCATGAAACACGACTGGCACACTCCAAAGTGGAGGTGGCCCAGGAAATTTCTCCTGGGGAGAAGAGACCTAGAGCTATTTCCTACACCCACTTGTTTATAGCAGACATCGCCTCCCTGTTCTGTTCCTCTTTTCAAGGTCCCTCTTTCTACAAAAGCTCCCCAGGCTAACTCACCTCTGAAAGAAAGGCTCTTAAAACACTATGATAACAGAAAGAGTTCTGAAAGCATTAAAAATAGGTAAGCCTGATTTCCTGAAGATTTGTAGTTCATGACTGAATGACTGATTGACTGGGCTATGCGCTGAGATATTCTGTTAGCTCTGCAGGTACCTATAATCTCTTGCTAAATATTTTGACAACAACCCATAGGGTGAAACATTTGTCTGCAGACGCTGACTGATGCAATTAAAAACTGTTATCCAATAGAGATTTATCCCTTAATAAGATAAAAATCCATACATTTTATAAATTTATTGCAATTTGGAGACTTTTATTAATCTGTCAATGTGGTTCCTATCAGCCAACAAAGTCAAGAGTTGTCATTGAGGCAGACAACTGCATTAACACCAAGAGTTTAAGTAATTTTAGCTTTTAGAGAAAGCCAAAGGAAAAGAAAAATTCTGCTAAATGCAGAGAGAAAACTGAATGAGTTCTGTCTCCATGCATTTGGCACAGGTGCCAGGTGATATGGAATGTAATCCTCCTCTTACAAAATGGCAGTGTTTTAGACTCCATTGCATAGAAATATAGATTAGCATATGAAATGTAGGTGAAGCTTTTTGGGCTGCAGTATCTTGGGTTGATACATCTATCTGCAGTTAGATCAGAAAGAGGAAGCTGAGTATTAGAGAAGGGGTTTACAAATTTGCCTTGTGAGACTCCTTGTTTCTATAGGGACAACCTTATCAGCTTTCTTAAGTCTACGCCATCTACCACATGTGAAGTAATGCTGGGAATAGAAACTATTTTATCAAAAGTGAAGACTGATAACCCTGTAGTGTGGGAGATTCATGGTGACACATGCACAACCATGTCAGGATCCTGACCATGGGTCAGGGTCTCACATACTCTAAAGGGTACTGCCTACACCATTTATAAATCAAATTATTCACCTATGAAGAATCTCTCAGCCAAGTTTGAGGCAGTGTAACACAATCCTCCAGTGAGGTTAACACCCACAAACAGTCAAACTAAACTGAGTTGACTAAGTACTACCTGGTATTTGAAAGTCATATCTTGATATGCAAAGAAAATACAGGAAAGAGAAGGACAAAAAAACTGGACTACATAAAGAAAACAACCACAGCAAAGTTATAACTTCCTTTTCTCTCAAATGGGCACTAACAATTGCAGGAAATTTTGCAAGATAACCCCTTGTCAAAACACAGAGAAAACACAGGAGACAAAGATATACCCAAAACTTTGAACATTATGCTTGCATCATAAACCCTCTATTTTCTGTACACAAAAGACCTAATTTTTAATGAACATGCTTTTCAAAAGTCATGCAACCAGGAACAGCTGCATATTTAGTAAGCAACTTATGCTATGCAAAAATACATTGTTTGTTAAACTAAACATTGCAGCAGAATAAAACCCTTATGAATCGTTCCATTCTGAGGCAGTGTTTCAGACCTGAAAAGGAACCACATTTGTGTGGTTGAGCAGCCTTACAGTACCTCTCCTGACTCAGAATTGCTGCCCTCCCTGATTAAACTCAGGTCTTGCAATTTTAAAGCATTTTTTAAGAAAGGTTTTGCTCTAATCAGTTAATACCTAATTTATTGAGTTTCAAAAGACAACTTTCACAGAAGTCAATCTTACATTTTCACTCCACAAAAACCTTGATGAACTCACGTGACTGGCTCAGAGAGCTGGGTCTTATTTTCATTTGTACATAGCTAAAAAAATTGTTAATAAATTCCCTTTCCAGGTTAAATTCTAACTCAGTAAATTCTTGAAATCCTATAGAAGAGTACTTATAAAGGGTCCTCTGAAATACAGAATACAAGAAAACTGAAAAAAGCAGGAATTAACAGTCTTTCAAGAGTGTATGCTTGGCTGTATCTTTTTCCTCCAAATAGATATGCTGGATGGAAAAGGCACCACATTACTAAACAGCTCATGTATCGTTCACAAGAGAAGAAGTGAAGAGAAAAAGTGAGCAGAAAAAAAAAGAGATCTGTGTCTCTGTGACAGTGACTTTATGAGTCATTTCTTGAACTATGGTCTTCTACCTCTTTATAGCCTCCCAGACTTTAATGCCATCATCCCGGTAGTAGTAGTAGGGGATATCCTCTTTGCTGTCCATCCCTTTAGCTTTGATCTCCTCTGGGAAGCAGAGGGAACGGTAAGTCAGATCTTTCATTGCTTTCTGTACCATTTGTACATGTCCTCCTCCACCCGTAGCATTTGCCTGCAGGAAGAATGGCAAGATGGGAACAGTGTTCACTTTGTGCCAAGACTGGCTTTCCAAATTTTCAGGAGACAGTATTCAGAGTGCTGATGAATCTCTTTTTCAAGGAGAAAACCAAATCTCCACACAAAGTACCAAACTGCAGAGTCCTACTGGAACTGTGCATTTTCACTGCAGAGATTTCATACCTCTCCCATGAATCACTGTTATTAACCACATTTTCACCATAGGTACAGCAGCTGCTTATACTGGAGTACAGCACCATCAAAGCATGGCACTTTCTGCCAGCCCTATGCTCCAGAATCAGTGCACATGTGAAGGAAGGCAGCCATGAGTGTGTCAGATGAGGGCTTTAGCTAAACTATGCACTGCTGCTACAGAGTAGTTTAGGAGAATATGTTTAGGGATGAAGGCTACCATCAGCCACCCTGGAATTTATGCCTGGAGATCAATCCTGCTGGGTGTCTACTGATGAGGACTGGCCAGGGTTTCAGTATATTTACATTTGGAAAACACAGCAGCACTTCAAAACTCTTTAGAAAATCACTGCACAGAAGTTCCCAAATGTTGGTTTTCTAGCATATGATGTGAAAAGTAGCAGTAGTCACCTTACACTTACTGTCCTCCAGCTGGTTGTTCATCTACATTGGAACCAAGAAACTCTGGAACTCCAGGACCCTTGCTGGCAGGTTTTAGCCATACACTCTTCCCACATGCATGGGGTGCGGACATGATGCTTCTGTTTAAAGGGATGGGAGGTCTCCACAGTCTGCAGTGGAGTACAGATGACACAGAAGGTGGCTGGATTTAACCTCTCTATTTTGCTTGGGTGAAAAACTCCGAGGCAAGGAAGCTATTTTTGGCCTGGTGCAAGTGGTGTAAGGAAGACAGAGTTGTCCTGAAACAGAGGCTCCCTCTTTGAAAGGGCTTCTGAAACCTCCTCAAACTTAACATTTATTCCTAGCATGTTGTTACAGAGACTGCTGTGTGCTGACTTACTGTGGTTCCTAGATCCAGCATTCTATTTCTCCCACTTAACTTGGTGTCATCTGTCAACTTACTGAGGATGCACTCAACCCCTCATTCAAATCATCGATAAATATACTGCTATGTTTCACTGGCTCAGATGAAGCTGAGATTTAATCCTAGCAGATCTGCTGTTTATGGCAACTCAAGAAGACAGGCTGGAATCTACATCCACTATTTGTGGGCTTCAAAATGTCTTACCTATGTGTCTTTCAGTGATGAAGATTTCAATTTGCAATTTTTATTCTCACAGAGTACTTAAAGAAATTTGGGACTTAACCGTGTGCATACGTGTACAGAAATTTATGTGCGCAATATGATATCTTGCACTCCTATATATATGTGACCCAAAGTCACATCAGCAATAAGTGAGATACTGACTGACATTGGCCAGTTCTGATTTGGCTACTTAAAAGTAAAAGAGAATATCTTTAGGACAACAAGCCATCAGTTCTGTGTGCCCGTTTCTCAGGTGATATTAGTTATGTTTGCCCTTTAGTAGCAAGGCCAAGAAATAAGGCAATATGTGATGAACAAAGGATATGTACATACATAACCACAAAGAACTGTGAACAAACATGAACAATGAAGATTCACAAAGAGGATTACCTACCTTGTCAAAAAGGCCACATTCACAGATAAGCTGTTCTCGGGCTTTGGTATTGATGGCTATTGTGAACCGCATATGTGGCACCAAGAGCTGTGAAATGGGACAAACAACGAAAGAAGGCAAATTCTCAGGCTGAATTCAACAGCAACCAGATGTAAAGGTTGAAGTCCTGAAGGTCCTGGTGGTTTAGCTGTATCTTGCCTTGTAGGGCAGCCAGTTAAACTATTTCAGAACTATCACCAGAACTTCCTTTTGGTTTGTCAACCTGATGTGATAACCACCCTAGCCCACATACATCCCTTCATGCAAGAACCAACCTTGAAGAGGGGATGTACAGCAGGCAGCTGCCGGAACATGGCTATGCTGAACACTTCTGAGACTAAGTGTGTCCGTAAGAGGTGGGTCACTGTCTGATGGATGTGGAAATCAGAGGAGCGGACCCAAATTTTAGCTAGCAGCCAATCATATGTGGCATCTGAAGGAAGGAATATGGGATTGTCTGGCCCAGGCTTTTGACCAAGCTGAAAGATACAAAGAACATGAAATCTCAAGTACTTCATGTTTAAAATGAGACAACAAGCAATGTGTCCCTTTAGAGACTCTGACAGTAGGCCCACCTGGATTGCAATAGGTACAATTTTATTCTCCAGATTCTTATACAGCAGACAGATGGGTGCAGCCAAGTACTGTATTGTGCATGGGTCTGTTTTATTGGCATCCACACCATCAAGGAGCTCATAGTCCACAATGAAAATGTTTCCTTGCTGTGGGGATAAAAAAAAAAAAAGGAAGCATGATGTGTTTTAATGGTGTGCAAGCAGCAAGGCTCGGAACAAAGAAATGAGAAGTCTTGGCCAGAGACTTACTTCTGCCTGGTGGTTACAAGTTACCACTGGCCTGCCCTTGCCCTTGCTCATAGTGGCTCAGAGGTGATGCCATTGAGACACCAAGTACGATTTTACAAACTGACTACTTGTGTCTGCAGAGTCTGACAGTGAGTCTTTCAGCAAAGAGCATCTATGTGTTTGGCACTCATGCAGTGACACTCAGATGTAAACAAGTTTCACACTGCCAGTTGAAGAGAACCCTGAGCTCATTGTACAAACAAAAGCAAGGCACCACCCTTTTCAACCCTTCTTCAGCACGTTAGTTCAACTCAGCAGGTGACAACAGGGGTAAGACCTGGTCTCGGTAAGACCCTACCAGGAAAGGAAGAGACATTTTCCCTCCTGAGGCATTCAGTCAATCCCTAACCTTTCAGAGGAAACCACTGAAAAAGGACCCTTCACTTCCTGGTTACAGCTCTTCCACTGGACCTGCAGAAAGGCATGGCCTGCAGCTCCAGGACAGCAGGAGAAAGCAGTCAACAGAAGTGCTGCCAGTCTGCAGAGACAAACGGCTTTGCCATGACCAACCAGAAAGCCTGAAGAGAGATGTGACTGAAGCAGTTAGAACAGAGTTTGGAGGTGAGAGAATACGAGAAGGAATGGGTGCAGTCCAGCCTGATCCAGAGCTGTACCTTCACTTCCTCTTCCAGTGTCAGGTTCCTCTCCAGACTGCATTCTACCATATCCATAGTCACAGGCAGCTTCTTGGGTATCTCCATGCATCTCCGTATCAGCACAGGATTGCATCCATTCAGGAACTGGTAGCCAAACATAAAATCTTCCTTCCAGTGCTGCATCACATATTCTAAAGGAAAAACAAACCTGAAGCATCAATATTTGCACTGCATCAATATCCTACTGTATTGTAGGATTCTTCCTTTCCCCCTCACTTTTTTGTTATACTGCACTCCAACTTTGACTACAGAAAGCAGCAGAAAAGGATTCAAAAGGTGACACGGAATTTTAAGAAAAAATCACTTAAATGGAAAATTTAATCTTTGCTTCTCACTTTAATAAAAAATAAATTGATAATAATTTGTTTCTCCATGTACAGAACCAATGAGGAGTAAAATATTCCAATTCTATGAAAAATACTCTCTTCATCTGCAAATGACCTTCTCAGGTCTTCCATTATATTTTTAAATCTCACTCTTCAAATTCATAAGGCATGCAGTACAGAGGAATAAGTCCAAAAACAGATGGTACAGGCAGGAAAAGGGAAATACACAACAAGGTGTGTAGGGAAAGAACAGTAGTGGCTGGAGCAGTTCTTTTAGCTAGAGTTGGGTGAGGGATACCTGGGGATGGGTTTGGATTTGGCTTTCACTTAGCAAAACTCCTTGTTCATTATTTTGCTTGTTTAAATTTTTTTCCCTCTATTTAATTTTCAATTGCTAATATAAACCCAGATAAATGTATCAGTAAAATTCTAGTCTGGGGTATTTCATCTCTTTACTATTCCACATGTAGTACTAATGGATGTTTTCCATAGTTGCAGTGTTCTGTTTCATAATATCATGTCACCACTTCAGTTTACAAGTTCAGAGTCAGAAAAAACATGATTATGTGAATAATCCCATTGCTGTCTTCAGGGGGAAAATTAAACTAGTAAAGTTTTCCACTATTGTCTGTTTTCAGACAAGGTAGAACTTTTTCTGAAAGCAATTTATTTTTCTAAAGAGGGTAGAAAGATGAAAAATATAAGCCCAAGGGAATGCAGTGATAATTAAAACAAAAAGTCTCAAAACCCAGAATGTTCTCTAACAAAGCATAAAAACATTACGTTTACATGAAGTGACATTTACACTATCTCTGTCAATTGCATAATGAGTCTGAAGTTGTATCTGAAGTTTACACCAAACAAAAAATAATTCATCACCTTAGACAGAAACTGCATGACTGAAAAATGCCTTGAACCATCTTCTCCATTATCCCTGTTTCTGCCAAGGCTTGCAAAAAAGGCAAATTCAGAATTGCATTAACATAACTGAGACTGACACTTAATGTTTAAATGTCACAGAATTGGAGCTTTCCTCATGGGTATGGAAATGTTATCAATGAAATTAATTGCAGATCACATCTAATTCTTGTGTTAAAAGTATTTCAGGAAGCAATCTTATTAAATGTAACAAATTGCTGTAATTAGTTTTTAATAGCTTTGCCACCTCGTGTGCTTGGTTTTATACCCTTGACCACATAATTACTCTTATTTGCGTGAACTGATCCTTAGGTAGCCTGAAGAAAGGTAAAACTTCAGAGCAGGAGGGAAAAGATTTTCCTTTGCAGAGTATGAGCAGCCTATTCACACACTAACAAATTTATAGTAGCTGTGCATTTATTATATCCAGTAAAACAATCTAATAATGTAACCATGGGTAAGAGCAGAAAGTTGGGCCTGGTTCACAAATCCAAAGCTCCCCACCCCTGCTCTACAGAAATGTCACCATGAACTTCAAAACCCGTGACTGTCTGCAATTGTTTTTACTGGGTTTTCAAGTAACTGCCAAGATTTTCGTATTGAAAAGGGCTAAAGAAAAGCTGTAGTTTGTCTTTTATATGTTAATACTACATCAATGGAGTTTTTAACAGTAGGAAAGACACTGAAAAAACTGAACACCCCTGAAACCAAAAGTGAAACTCACACTCTGAGACAGGGATTTTTGTCTTCTAGTAAGAAGATGTGAGTATGAAATGGCAAACACAAGTAGGATATTTAATGAAATACACAGTTAATTCTGACATATTTTTGACAAGAGACATTTTGGATAAATGCCACAAGCTTTTTCAGCTCGAGCTCACACTAATTTCCAGTAAGAACCACAGTTCCTCAGAGTGTGGTCTGATGACTCACCCTGGCTCAGCAGGACCAGGTGAATGAGTTACAGCTCCCACATCATTCTCAGCATTTTGCAACCCATCCCCAGATCCACTGGCCTAACAGCATGGGCCTTCATATCTGAGTTTTGTCAAAATAATCCCTGTGGGGAAAAATATACCTCTGGAAAGCATTTGAGCTGCCCCATGTCACTGACACAGATGGCCCACAAGAACCAACTGAGGGGAGCTACAGGTCTTATGACAGCAGAACCAAGGCAGTAGCAGCATCCCTGTGTTGGAACAGGGTCGAGAAGCTGGGACTTTTAGCAGCAATGCAACTGAGCACATGGCTGGGATATTAGGCAACAGTCTTTGATCTTGTCTGTCAGAGGCAAGAGGGGTCACCTTCACACTTGCCCTTAGCAGAGAACAGTACCAGACTTGCCTTTTTGGAGATTTTCCATGTATTTAGATGGCTGAAGTGGGACATGCACAATCAAACTTTCAAAGATGCCTTAAAGCTAATATGATCTGAAAGGCACCCCCACTAAGCTATCTCTAGGTTTAGATGCAAAATACGTAATAAAATATATCCTATGGGACTTGTACATACTTGAAAATACATTTCTAAAACCCAAAAGGGACTATGATGCCCAACTGGACTGACACCCAGTATAGCTCAGGACAGAGAAAGTCACTGAGCATTTACCAGTAATTTTAGTTCCTTGTGAGATCATATCTTTGTTTTTCAGTCTTGAGGGTTGATGGTATGATCTGCAGCCTGAGATTAGAGTTTACTTACTGGAGAGCAGAGAGCAGGTCAGCCACTTCCATCCTGATCAGATATGTACAAGACAATTAATTATCATTCTATGACACAAACATGAGCAAATGTTGATAAACCCACCAGAGATTGTGTTGCTGATTCTGACAAAGATCCTCTCAAAATCTGCAAAATCACTCCAGGAGGACTGGAACATGTGCATGAACCGGTTGATATAAAGATTCTCCATCCTAAATATACACCAAAATAAAACATATCTGAAAAAAATGATCTTCAGTGTCCTCAATACCCTTCCCCATTCTTTTCCACCCTTTTATATATCTAAACACAAATTTTTAGCAATGGAATATGGGATTGGTCACCCTACAGAATTAAATTTGCAGGCTGTACCTTTACACACAAGCCTGAAAGGCATATCAAGGGCCCAGCTCCTGCTATTGCACTTACAGAACTCTGTTCTAGAGTTGTTCTTGGCAGCCTACAACAGCAGTGCTTTAGGACCTATGTCATATAAAAACTATAGTCAGAAAAACTAGTGCTTCACATGTTGTCAGTAGTTAGCATCAGCTGAGACTGCTGAGATGATTATTAACACCAATTCAGAAAGGGATATGGTAACACAAAGAGACTGAGTGATGTGCAGAACAAGTGAATTCAGAACAAACACAGCCCAGGATCAGTCAGCCACTATTCCTAAACAGCTGCTGTAAGTCTCTATGTGATCAAGGCCAGACTGGATCCGTACAGTGTGACATTTGAGCTTTTGAGAGCTTTCTATTTACTTGAGCTGCTGGTTAAACTTGGCCCTTAAACCTCAGAAACCAAATCACTTGGTTGCAGACATCACATGAACACAGTGGGCTGGGAACCAGATATATCTCATTTAAAGTGCAAATTCAGCAAAATATTCTGTCTACACCACAGCTGAGCAAGTCCCCTTTATATGAGATGACAAGTCCGAAATTATTACATAAATGCTAAACTGTTCTTATTAAATAGAATTCCTTTGCTTTGACTAGAAAGCAAATAATGAATTTGGAAAAGAAAGCTGGTTTCCCACTAACACTTCAAATGCGCACACAGCGCACCAAGATACGCAGGGCAGATGACAGAGTAAAGAAAGGTCACAGTGTTGCAGGAAATTCTCCCAAACAGAATTTGAGGGAGGAAGAATCCCAGAAGGGTGGATTTATCATCACTAAACTTATAAAAAGGCTTGGATTAGAACTGGCTCAAGAGGACCAAAAGTCTGGAGAAACAGCAAATGGTAATCTGGAGGAGGGCTCTAGACCAGCATGACCATAACCCCCACAAAGGAGCTGCTTCTGCACTAAGCCCAGATGGGGTACATGCAGAATGGGCTGTTTCTGCTGCTGCAGATGGTAGTCAAGGTTAAGAGGTGTCTGGAGGCATGCTAGGAAGGAAAACTCACACAACTGTCTAGGCTAGAACAGGACATGACTTCTCCAGAGGTCTCTTGTAACTACTGGGCAGGACTTTCTGGATAGGGACTAGGTATCTGAATCACAGATGACCTTCCAGAGGAAGTATGACCATCACCAGAAGTTTAAATTATTTTAAAAAACAAAACTTGATAGCTTGAGAACAGTTATTTGAGACTGTCTTATTTTAGAGTTTCCACTAAAGGTCCTGTAGAGCCTCTGCCCTCCTTCAGAACCACTCTAGGATTAGAAAACACTTGACACATGAACTGATATGTACTGCTCCTCTCCTGTTTGTCTTACCTGAGGCTACTGATCAAACCAAGCAGTAGGCACAGCACCTGGGATCTAGTCACAAATCTGCTGTGGTTTGACCTGCTGAATGCCAGGCACACATTCATTCTCAGGTATTTCAAAGATTTCTTCCAAAAGGAGAAAGCTTTTCACATTTCCTATCTTGGAACAAACTTGTGAAGAACTTAGAAAATAAAACTTGCTTTCCCCAAGAAATCAAGTATTTCTTGGATATCATACTGGCACATACTAGAAAACAGAGCAAGTTAAAAATGGCAGAGTTTCTTGCAGAACTTAATCTGCCCAAATGCAACACTGGTCCAAAATAGCAACAAAAGTCTGTATTTCTGGCACAGAATCCAGGCTGAGAGTTTCCGTTTGCTAGATATTATAGGTCATGTCAGCACTGGACACCTTCAGAATTATCTCCACCTACACACAATTAATCCTGTAAACTTACAGAGTTATCCACTGCCAATAGCACCTGAAGATCCAACCTTGCAACAGCATAAAGAATATCCGAGACATATCTCCCCCCTTCTAAGTTCATTTTTGCAGTGCAAGTAAAAGGGTATTCCCCTCCCCTCTTCCACTACTCCCTATGTCTCATATAACTCTCATAGCTGTCACATTTTTCCTTAAATGTGCTACTTGCCCACTGCTACACCTTGCAACTCTACACCTTCCTTTGGATTTTCAAACACATCTCCCTGTCTTCCCTCCTGCTGCACTCAAACTGAAGGCAGGACCCGTGCCTTCCCCCATATATCTCCACTCCATTCCTGCAGACAGTTGCTCCAAGCTCCCAGTGTATATCAGGGTAGCTAGATAAGGGCTATCAAACTCATTTTTTGAAGATTTTCACAGATCACTCAACCAAAATCATAGGTCTAGATTTTTCAACAGATGTGCCAGACAAAAAGCATTGCTATTCCTTGGAAAAATCTCTTTTGTGTCATACCAGTTATCCAGAATGGCTGGCTATCTGCAATACAGTTTCAGGTTCCTCCTTCATAGGGAGGACCCCTTACAGCCAATGACAAAGACAGATGTCCCCGCACTCTGCTGAATTGCTTCCAAATTTCACTTGGCTGCAACTCAGGATCTCTGTCAACATGCCATAGCCAGGCAGGATAGGATTGCTGGAAGGGGAATGTAGCCTCCAAATTGGTTATGTGTCCTAATGGCAAACCTCTCATCTCTGGCATTCAGATGCTGTTGCTCCTGTATTACTCAGATCTTCCATATGAGCTGGGAAACAGGTGTTGTGCACTGGCTAACACTGTGCTAGAATCAACTGCTCTTGGAAAACACAGGACCTGGAGAAGTCTGGAATAACATGCCATTGCCAGGGCAACAAAAGACGATCTCAGTGATGTTGCATGGGGTTTTGCATATTTTCACATCTTTCACCTCTTGCTTAGAAACTCTTCTTGGTTTTGCCACAGGTTTATTTACAAAAGCACAACCCAATAACTATGATGGAATTTTCCCTTTTTCAGGATGGCCTCACCCCTAAAACATGATCAGATGAAACCTAAAACGTGATCAGATCCTTATGCTGCCCCAAAAGAGATTCTGAAAAACTCCTGAAGTCCCACAAAACACTTACGCTTTTGTGTAGTTCAGAATGAAGTCAATTCCCTTTTCATTGTCAAACTGGATGTCACGAGGCAGTTCACTGTGAGAATGGGCATCAATGCTCAGGGGAAAGCCAGGATGCCACTCCTTCCAGCTGAGAAAACAGAAGAGGTTTGATTAACCATATAACCTCACCAACATGAGAGCTGTGTCTTTCCTTTACCTACTCTGCTTCTGTGACTCGCCCCTATAGAGGAAATTTGTGGCAGACTTAGGCCAAAAATAGTGACTTACATCACATCAAGCACAGAATCCTCAAGCACAGTGGAAGGCAACTGCTTGGCCATCTACCTTTGCAAAGCTCGAAGCAACTTATATCTGTGGTATTTCTAAACACTTGTCACCTTTGATTGAAACTGGCATTAGCTTCAAATGTATTGGGAGGGGAGGGGACAGAGAGACAGACAGGTGTCCAATGCACGCTCATTCTTGGGGCTGCATTTTTGCAGAACTGAGATCCAGCAGCTAAAATACTCAGACATGTATTTAGATTCCTTCAAAAGGCACTCTCCAGGAGACTCAGATATTCTTGATTCAATTTCTCAACCTCCTAATGGTCATGGCACACATTCTCTGCTCCATTTTTATTTCAAAACAACAGAAAGTGAAATGTAAAGAATAGTGTTTCAGTGGTATTTCCAAACTGCCTGCCACACACAGGCTGCATTGTGTGTTATCAGTTATGCATCTGAATTGTAAATAGCTACTTCCCTGAAATTACAAATGATTTTGCCTTCCTTCTTGCATACATAAATAAAATTTTGTGTCACACCTCTTTTCGAAACATATTTTTCTCTGCTCTATTTCCTGCAATTTGTAAGTAAGAGCCTTTCTTATTCAAATTATATCAACAACACATGGACCAAGCCTCAATCCATCAATTCTGAATGGACCCTCTACCCTGATCCTTATTCTCATGATAAGGAGATGTAAGTGCAAGAAACTTTTGTTATTTTAACAGAGTACGTTTCTTGCATGAGGAAATGTCAAATGTCTTCTGGAGTTACTAGTTTATAAAAGACAGTATTTTCTCATTGTGACACTGATTAGGAAAAAAATACCTATTACAGTATTAGGGTGGGTATCACAACTGTGTTCTGTTAGCACATTCCAGTCCACTCAAACAGGAACAGATTTTCCACTGCACCCCAATGCAGGAAACAACTAAAAGTAGCTTGCTGCAGCAGCCAAAAAGCTCCGGTCAGAGCTGACATGTTCACATCATGTTCCAAAACTGTAGTACTGCTTGTAACAGGCAAATGAAATATGCTTCCAGATCTTCCTTGAAAGCACAACTGTGTGCCAGAGGGACCACAATTAGGCTGTATCACTGAATTTCCACTTAAGCCTTCCAGACAGCCTTATCTGAGATTCAAGTATCTTGTAATGTCCCTTGCACTAAGATGATCATCACTTAGAGTGAATTCCACCTAAGTAAAAACCAGATATGGCCAATGTGGTAATTTATGCTTTCTCTTATCCAGGAGTTGAGTAATTAGAGTCATATGATAATCTGAACATACTCTCCCAAACTCTGAGTTGATGAGAACAGACCCTGGACCTTCTGGGGAGCAGCAGGAAACTCACCGGTACATTTTCTGACGGGACTCAAGCTCTTTGCGTCTGTGCTGCTTCAGAATCTGAGTCTTGTCATCTCGGGGTAGCTTTGCTGTGAAACAGGGAAAAGAGACAGGGTTATGAGGTTCCCCCACCATCACTGCCCAGGTGTTGAGAAGGACAGCAGATTTTTCAAACCTTCAAACTTTTGATCTATACCTTTACAAATTTCTGTGGAAAGTGCTTTCATGATCCAATTTAGTACTGTGAGTAGAGACACAGGTCCTTAACAGAATCTGTGGAAGGAGATAAGCTCCTAAGTTGGTGCCTCCAAGGGGCAATTAGCTCAAGCTAGGAACATCTGTCTCAACTGTATATAAAACCTGGATTCCTAGTGTAGACACTTGCTGTATGTATCTAGTGTTAAATGGTCTGAAGAGGGTCATGGGAATTAATTTTACAGTTCAGTATCTAAGGGAATTTTCATCAATAAGAGAAACCACAATATTGTTCCAGCTCATCTTCTCTGCTAAAAGACATCCCCAGGAAACATCACTGAACCTCCCTCCTGAGAGACAGCTGTGCTCTCCCCATCAGCATGGGGCAATAATCCTATCTTCCTGTCATGAGAACAGAAAGAAAAAACAAAGAGGCTTTATTTCCAGATATTTTGCTCTTCTGACCATGAATTCAACATACCACTAAATAACACAGAGACTTCCTTAGTGATCAGAGAAAGGGCAAGCTATGAGACTCACTTTGCATACACAAATGAGAGGGTAGATAAAACCAGCAGGAGTTTCATGACAATAGTGGTTTGGGGCTGGAAATATCAGAGATAACACAGCTGATAACATATATGGCTAATGGTTTCCAGCTGATAGTGTTTAAGTTACCAAGAGGGTTTTACTTGCTCTTGTCCCTAACCTCACCATACTCTGAAAGCCAAGCAAAGCTGTCTTCCATGGAAGTGTTACAGTTGTTATAAACCAAATTATGAAAAATTAGAAGTCCTTCTGGAGACCAAAAATAAACAGATACATAGTTGTAATTATAGGACAAAAGGCTTCAAATACAAAATTCCTCAGCCAGGAGCAGCCAAAGACTTAAGGGCAAGATAAACATTTATTTCCTACCACCTCATAACTTGTTTCAGCTGTTTTCAAGCACTCATGCTGCAGACCACCACAGCAGCCAACCTACCCCAGGTAGCACAGAGGGGAACAAGCAAACATAAATATCTGCCCCAACCCTGACCACAGCAAGTAGGTAGTCAGAGACAGTTAAAATGCTTTCCTCAGTTGGTCACCAGTAATTGCAGCAGTCATATCCATCACTCTGCCTTGTCCTGGACTTGACAGCATGCAAAGAGAAGGAGTGAAAAGTAAGCTGCTGTTTCAAGTCAGTCCTTGCATCTGCTGACCAGTCTACTTTGGGATTTTATTTCACTCTTATGTAAAAAAGACAATTCACAGGCAATTAATCATGGGCCTCCTGGGACCTTAGCATGAAACAACCACAGAACACTAATTCTAATTAGATCAAAAGGGCTTCAGCAATGGGTATGTGGAGCAGATAAAAATTTGGCATTAGGGTCAGTCCTCAAATTCAAGACCAGTGTAACAAGCTAGCATAAGGACTCTTCCTTGTATGTGCTTCCCAAAATATCCAATCCAACTGCCAGTGCCTACACCAACAAGTTGCTCAGGAAGTATTCCTAGTCAGTAGGGAAAGTCCATTCTCTAGGATGCAGCAGGGGACTGGAAGTGCATCTCCATGTGAGAGAGACAATCGGGAGGTACATGGAAAAAGGGGAAGGAGAGAGAGAAGAATTCCAGATGTTCTGCAGGAAATCTGGTTTCTTATGGTTCTCACCTCTTCCATCTCGAAGGACAACCTCCTTTTCATCTGTAATCCAACGGTAACATGGGAACTCCAAATAGTCACCCACTGGTGTTTTAACAGTAACATACTTAAGGTACCAGTCATCCTGGTACCAGTACTTTCGTTTCTCAATTTTTATTAGTTGAATTTCTCCAAGGTCTTCTTCCACAGTCACATCATAGGAGTCAACCTGCAGAGCAGAATACAGTCAGTGATCTACTGCACATGCAGGAAACATTGCCAGCATTACACAGGCACACCTGGTCTTTCCAGGTTCTGGTGGGTGAAAAAAGGAAGATCTACTATGTGGTTATCACTCAACTCGTACATAATCAAACATAGCTGAAACTGCTGATTGCAAGATGTCTTGACCATCCTTTGATCTAGCAGCTGGAATGCTGTACGTACTCAAGAACAGGAATGATGTGGAAGAGTGGACACAAACAAGAGATAAGGATCACCAGTTGGACTTTAAGTATTTAGACTACGTAGAAAAACAAAACTATAAATCTATCTTTTGATAATGATTAAAACACACATGTGGTATATAATCTGTACTCTGTGCATTAATAAACTGATTCAGCATTGAGTTTGCTGTCTCTGAGTCATATGCTGTGACACTATTATTGGACTGCAATGCAACAGAAAGATGAATAAAAGAACAAACAAGAACATGCAAAACATTCCAGAAACAGAGAAACATTTTTGTATGCAACCTAAAAATGGTGTTACTCCTTGAAATGTTTGCAACTCTGGGAAAAATATGCAGGCCATGAAACCATCCACTGTTCTCTCTTGGCAACAGCTGAAAGAGGTACTGCTAGGGCACATCTACTCATGCAACTGGAGTGGAAAGATGATAATGAGATTAAAACATTGGACAAGGAATCTAAAGACTTTTGTATGTTAGTTATATGTACTTCAGACTAAGAACAGTATCCAGATCACCTAGATCCCCTTTGTCTTCTGCTTCCTATCCTTCTTCAGTTCTCCATATTTAAAATGAGGACAATGGTACATTTTGGTTTTGTACAGCTAAGATTTGAACAATGATACATTTTATGTTTGTATGGCTCAGAAGTACAAGGGAATTTAAGCAGCTAACTGAAAACAAGAGGCACAAGAACCCCATCTAGCTCTGGGTGCGCTTCATTCTTTCACATAAAACAAGCCAGCGTGTGGAAATGTGGTTTAGCTCCTTCTGGAGAGGCCTGACTCCTGCAACACAGCGGGACCTCAGCCCAGAGCTGCACAGTAGCTAGTCTGTTTAGCCCTTTTCCATGCTAAGGGTCTGGTCAGAGTCTTTGCTGGTACTGAGCTGGTACTGAAAACTATGGGGACCACCCACACCTGCTCCTTCAAAGGACTTCTCCCATGCCTGCTCCTGATCAGGGACAGGCCTGTGAAATCTTGAGTTAGTTGTCTTTCAGCGATCCAGGAGAGAAGCAGACCAGTCCCAGTGCTGCCCCTACACCAAGCTTTGCTGAGGTCTGGGGGCTGCAGCTCTGAACCTCGTCAGGCCGAGGAAGTGAGTGCATACCACACTCTCCCTTTCTTGATGATGGCTCCAGCAGGGCTACAGAAGAAGTGGAAGCTACATGGTCAGGATATGATGCTGCACTTCTTCCCCACACTGAGCACTCCCACCCAGCACAACAGCTGTTATGAATGCTGACCTAAGGACCTTGCTAAATTGCCTGACATATTTAGGACAGTGAATACAGAGATTACAGAATTGTTAGGGTTGGAAGAGATCTCCAGAGATCATCTAGTCCAACCTCCCTGCCAAGGTAGGATCACCTAGAGCAGGTTACACAGCACCATATCTCTTACAAATGATAGTTCTGGTGTCATTTGAACTATTGGGAATTACCAGCCCAGGAATAAATTAGTTGTTTCAAATATGACTGGTAAGACACCATGTGGTGCTAGGCAATTCAGGGGAATGGGAATCGATTCTCACTCTCCAGAAGTCTGAACAGCTCAGGATATATGGGAGCAGCCAAGTGCTCATCTTAACAAAGCTGAATTGGGTATGGCAATCATGAGAGCAGTAGTCAAAGACTACCTTGCTCAAGCGACTTTGCTAAGCTTCATGTGGTTACACTTAGAGACTTCATTCTCTTCTGGTCTGAGCTATATTCTCCCCACCATATTAAAGCAAAAGACATTGAACTGTTTCTTTTAAAAAGGAAGCCCATCGTGTCTTAAATAAAATTTGCAATGTTTATGTCCATAGCACACCCAGACACACCAGGTGGTAATCAACTGCCTCACAAACAGTACAGCAGTCCTTGGCAAGCTTTGGATGACAGCATCTGTCTGCCAGGATGTGAGCTGAGGGATGAAAATCACAGAGTAGAGATCTCAAGCAACACATTATAATGATGCTTATCACTTTTCCTTGCATCTCCATAGCAGAAAAGCTACAGTTCTTCCTGTAAAGCAAATAAATAGAGTAATTTTAAAAATTTTTTAAAAAAGTTTATGCTGCAGGCTCTTCAACCTTGCCATCCCATGCTGGAACAGCTAAAAATATAATTTATAAAGATAAATTAATTCCCTTGATGATTCATGATTCTGAACCAGTGGTGGAGACTGGAAAATGTTGAGTGGCTTGTCTCAGAATTCACATTAATTGTGCCTTGACACAGAACTATCACTGTCAGTAACTGCAGGAAACACCCCTGTACTTCTGGCTAAGTAAATGGAGATTCCTTCCTCCCACAATGCCACTTTGAAACACCACAACTCTCATCTTTGCCTTTCAGCCCACACCCAATATTCTCAGCTTCACTCTTGTCAACTGGCACAAACAATTCTGGATGATGGCTGAAAAACTCAGAGAGCATGCTCAGACTGATTCCCATTCTTCAATCTTCTTTCCAGAAATAGGCAGCACTTGAACCATTTCTATTCCATATTCAATTCCCTGGTCTTCTCAATAAAAACTGTCAATAAACTCTTTACCAGGCTCAGGTTTCGCACTTAGTCAGTACTTCTGCAATTTTGTACGTCTTTCCAGGACCAGATGGCACTTTGCAGAAGAGTCCCTCGTCACAGGCTGTCATACCATGTTATCTCAACGTCAGTCACTTCCTGCTTGCGCACCTCTTTCTGCAGTTACAACAAAAAATGAATTTTCTCCTTCCATTTTATCATGCTCTTGTTGCATTTGGCAGTCAGAAGGTGGAAGCCTTGCAGAGACACAGTCCAAACAAATCCACAAATATATGTGAATTATTACCCATTTGTGTTCATCCTTATAAAGGGAATTCAAACATCTAAAGACTAATGCAATAACATACAGAAGCAAGTGATAAACTGCATCTGAATGAGATTTACTTTTTATTCAGCTACTTGAGATTTTTATGCTCTGTCTTCTCACTCATTTCCAATTCTAGCGCTAATTGTGTAAAGAGGAAGAATAAGGTGATCAAAACCAGTGTCTGGTTAGGGAAAATATACTGCAGTATTTTTAGCTCAAATCCATACAAAACCCCATTGCTGCCAGGTGATTAGCACGGCACAGAAAGTCTGAAGTTAGTCTTATTTTCTCGTTAACTCCTTGTTGCCCAAGATATCTTTCATTTTTTTAAATTCATCTCCTTTAAAGGTTCAGCTAAAGATTTCATTTTTTAAAAGCCACATTTACAGATATATATTTCTAGATTTCTTATAATGTCATACCTATATGTAAGTACACGTAAGATTTAAATTAAAGAGCAATGGGAATCAAATCCAAAGAGTTGATGGAAATGTCCCACTGACAGCCAATCTTCAGAAGAAACTCATTTCTCTGATAACAATCTACTTGCCAATATTACAAGGGTCTTGAAATAGTTACTGTTGATGTAATGTATAGAGGACATGCAATTAACCTAAATGCTCCTGAAGGTTTTTAGTCTTTTTATGACCAACACAATTCCAATTTTAATGGCACTTCTGAAAGGCAGGGCTCCCTCCTGGTATCTCACACAGCTTCTGCTCCTCCAAGTCAGCAATGCCACAGGCTCACCTGAGATGACAATTTTGCTAATGCAGCAAAGGTGTGTCAGGTTAGAGACAGCATACAAAGTCCAGGTAAGAACTGACAGTTGGTTGCTCAAGGTTTCTATGACATTTGTTGTACGAGGTTTCTTGTTAAAACACCAAGATGACTGCACAGTGAGCCAGAGATGCTACGAGTTTTTATACAGTTTGAATTCAGAGTGAGAGAACAGAATTAATTAAGACTATGAAGACTATCAGAGTGTCTAACCTCCTGTAGCATCCTGTTCAAGCAATTTAATCTCGTACAAAACCTAAATTCTCCTTTTGAGGAGAAATTTCTACTGACTACCATTATATTGGAAAAAGGACAGCACAGATATCCCCTCTTTCTATAAGCAAAAACTTTTAAGTGGAAGGAACTGTATTTCTCTTCTGGAAATACTTGTGAGTGTATTTCTTTCAACGAAAGCAAAAAGCAGATAAAGGGGGAACGGGAAGTAAGGAGAGAACTAAGCAACACCATAACACTTGCTTTGAAATTACTCATCACCAAAGAAATTTACTCAAAAGACACAGAGTAAAGAAAAGCAGCCATTACTTTCAACTGCATCCAGTACTTGAAGTAAGTCAGACAAAAACTACAACTGAGCTAATCTCGTGCAAATCCCTTCAGGTTTTTCCACATACTCTTCTCTCAATCAACATTTGGTATGCAAATCTCCTACTCAGAACTGACCCAAGCCCACCCTCATCATATCTAGTAATATACACAATTTGCAATAATTCAAATGAAGACATTACCAGGACAATGGAACTATAGACCCTGGCCCCACATTTAGAAAAAAACTTGGAAAGCAGACAAAGCCTCACAAAATAATACGGCACAATTCAAGTCATGTGCTAAAAAGTGCATTTGTTTTTGCAAATGTATTAACAATTGAATCTCTTGGTAGAAGAGAAAATTATAGAGATGTTGTTGAAAGAAGCTCTAAAGGCAGAACTGTGAAAACAGTGGCTACGTTTTGCAAACCAACAAACCTCAAAGTCTTCTGGCCTGCTTCAGGTTTTTGTTTGTTTGTTTTTTGGTTGCTTTGGTTTTTTTTTGGTTTTGGAATTTTTTTGGTGTGATTTTGGGGGTTTTTTGGGGGGGGAGTGGGTTTGTTTGTTTGTTTGGTTGGTTGGTTTGGTTTTGTTTGGTTGGGTTTCTTTGGTTCTGTATTGGTATTTTTCTTTTCTTTCCTTTTTTTCTTGCACAACATATTAGTAAGACTCACAGTGTTCTACACACAATGTAACCTGAACAGGTGCCTGGAGAAACACATTGCACTCCCCAAGAAAACATCTTCAAACTCAAAACTTAGCACATCGTACTGCAAGTGTTCCATGAGCCAGACGCTTTATGGAACGCAGAGTTATTCTCACTGTCCACAAAAATTACGTGCTGAAAAAACTGACTGCATATTTGCTGCTACTAAGACCCCCAAATCTCTGTTCATTGCTCGCTCGCCCAGCAGGATGTAACTCTGCTCCTACTGGACCTGGTCCCACTGCACCTCAAGAACTGCTGATGGACAGACATATACTGAATGCTCACATCATGTCATCTCCTAGTCCAGTCGGATGTTCAGAGTACACCAGGCTCTCCATCACAGCCATGTCTCAAAGACAGTGAAACCCTCTTCTGTAGCCCAGGAATAAGAGCAAACTGAAACCCTGGTGGTTGTCTCCTCAGCCAGACAGGGCTCAGCCCTCTTGGGAGAGCACACTAACCCTATGTTTGCAGGACAGTCTGAGGTCTCCTTCAACCTCTCTTGCTAATGTTGTTCAGCTTTGCTTAAAGTATATGACTATTCACCAGATAAGAGAGAAAAAACGACTGGATGTCCATATGGGAGATTCAAGGTAACAAGGGTCTAAACTAATGAATGTTTATCATGAAAGAAAATTAACTTTAATAGCAGCAGTTGGTAAATATCTAGGGACCATAGCTACTACATGCCATCAACACCTACTCAAAATGTTGACTTCTGGTATCTATCTGCAATATCTAACACAGAAGAGAGCAGGTACTTAACTTAGGTTGAAAAAAACATACCTAAAGCAAAGCAGCACCACGACAGCTAAGACTCACTTGCACAGGCAGACGTAGGTCTCACTTCCAAAGTGACTTACAAATACTTCTTTAAAACTTTCAAAGTTGCTTAAATGTCACCAGATCTTCTGGAAACTGTGAATTAGGTTTCCAAATGAAATACACATTTTGGGAGGGGGGAAAAAAGGCTTGAGTCTGTTATTTCCACAGTGGACAATAGGCAAATAAATGCCATTCTAAACCAGTGCTTACAGCATAAGCAATTACATATGGATAGTCCTAATACTGTGATAAGACCACAGAGAGGACAGGGCACAACACATATCAGAAATCTAGGTTAGGAAGAAGAGCATAGCTGATAGCCCAGTCACAATTTCATTCTCACATTTACACATTCAAGCTGGTTTTCAACTTTCACTGAAGTTGCCCTACACATTTCCCTTGGCAGGCATTGTAACTCCCACTGGAAGTTCTTACCTCTAATTTCTTGGAGGTAGTAGGGTTCTGACTACTAGTAAATATGGATTCTAAACACCTATCAAGAGGAAGCACCCACATTTTTTTAAGTATTTGTAAAGAAAGTACGAGGAGATCTGAAAGCCCACTGTAAGCAAGGACCAAAGGGCCGTTTCTTTCCCTACGACTGAATGACCACAGCCAGGGCTACCACCTAGGGCAGGGATACGGACGACAGGCGGCCGGGAATGTCAGCAGGCATCTCAGTCCTGGTGTCCCACTTCAGAGCACCGGCACACGCGGACAAGAGTTTAAAGAAAGCCTTGCTCGGGTCCGGCCCGAGGCACCTCGGGGGGACAAACGCGTTGTCTCGTCCGCGGGGCAGCCCCCGGGGCAGCCGCGGGTCGGGCGGGACTCACCGCGCCGCGCTCGAAGTCGTTGTAGAAGGGCTTGTCCAGGAGGTGCCTCTCGCTGCAGCCCGACGTGCCCTGCAGGGTCAGGTACACGTAGTCGTCCGTGCCCGCGAACCACTGGCTGCCCGTGGCCACCGTGACCGTGTAGGACGGCATGGTCCCCCCGGCTCGGCTGGGCTCGGCTCTGCAGGGCCCCACCGACCCGACCGGCGCTGCTGAGCCGCGCTCCTGCCTCAGCCCCGACCCTGCCCAGCGCCGCCGCCTCCTCCGCCACCGCACGGCGCGGCTCGGGCTGCCCGCCCCTTCCCCAGCGACCGGCACACCTCCCTGTCCTGCACAGCCCTCCCGGCACCC
>NW_020884896.1:32640-212141 GCF_003945725.1 Corapipo altera
GTCCTGCACAGCCCTCCCGGCACCCCCATCACACCTCCGCGTCCTGCACAGCCCTCCCAGTACCCCCATCACACCTCCCCGTCCCTGCATAGCCCTCCTGATACACCTCCCCGTCTCTGCTCAGCCCTCCCAGCACCCCTCTCCATCCCTGTAGAGCCCACCCGGCAGTCCGCCCCGGCACTCCCGGGTAGCCTGTGCTGCACTGTGCCCCTGCCCCGGCATAGCTGCCCCGCACCCTGCACTGTGCCCCAATGCTGGTACAGCTGCCCCGTATCGTGCACTCCAGCCCTGCCTCTCACCCTGCACTCAGCCCTCTCAGTGCACTTGTCCTCCCACTGTGCACCAGCTCCACGCCAACAGGCTTTACACAGCTCTCCAAGCTGTACTTTTAAAAACCTTCCACAATTGCACAGTCCAAAACAGCGTCCATAGCTCTGCAGCACAGTGCTCAGCACAGCAGTCCTGCTCCTGCCAGGCACAGCTGTGTGCAGTCCTGCACAGCTCACCTTCGCACAGCTCAGTGCACCTCACCACCTCTACATGTACAGCATTTCATCTCAAACTGCTCTGCACTCTGTAACCTCACCTCTGAACCACCCCAGTTTGCAGGCATACATGCTCTTCTATGTGCTTCTTACACGCATACTACACCGACCCAACACACTACACAGATCTACCCCCATAAGCACACTGTATACATCCCACTCTATTCATCATCCAAAGTTATTCACTCTATCATAGAATCTTTAAGGTTGGAAATGACCTTTAAAATCACCAAGTCCAACCAAGTTCACCATTAAACCGTGTCTGTAAGTGCCATATCCACTTTTTTTTTTGATGGGATGGTGACTCACACCATACTGCACCCTCATTATATACACTAAATCTGCAAATCTGTGTACAACTAAACCTTTCCTTAGGGCTAGACATCTATACGTTCCAATGCTTTATTTTCTGTATTCCTCTAAGCTTATCAAACACCCTGTTGTCTTTGCACTACTGTATGAACACCCACTGCCAGCATATCTACACATCAAAACTGTACATACACAACCATACACAACATACACTCTCCATTTGCACACAGCCCTCTAAAAATCTCACAATTTCACAGTCCCACCCTGAATACACCAAGCACCTGCTATAATTAAGATGCTGTCATTAGGAACAGAAGAGCTATCTCTGCTTCTTCCAAACTCCAACTCACCCCAGAGAAATAAACCCATAGCAGTAACACTGCACACTTGGCACTTCGACTCCAAGACTACTAATACTGTTGTCTTGTATTTTCATCAAGTAAACAAATATCACATGCTGTCACCCCTGTTACCTCATTGATAACCTTCCTTCATGCTGCTGCCAGCAGCAGCTGCATGATACCGTGCTAAGAGGAGCCAGGCTGGGGCTTTTGCAGATCGCAGTGTCCTTCCACCATTGCTCTGTGATCAATCCAAGCTCCTCATTTCCTTGCTGTCAGGCACTTTGCCTAGCTGGTCTCTGGGCTTTTGTGAATTTCTAGTGATAGATATGCAGAACAACCTGAATTAAAACCACCTCAGAAGCGCCTTACTCGTGGTATTTTCAGACCTGAGGTGCTGTGCTGGATTAATTAGTGTATGAGAGTAACTAGACAAATCATACTTTGTTAGCACTTTCAGTATGAGGCCCTCTGCCCAGAGGGTAGACTATGTGGGCATTATGAGCCACCAACCTTCAAATACAGAGGAAGCAAGCAATAACAACAGTTGGAAGTTATCGCTGCCTGTGCCCACTTGTGTTCTGGCAAATCCAGCTGCAAAGCGCTTTGTGCCTCATGAGCATGGTTGCTGTGTCTTGGACTGCTAAGCAACATTGCAAACTATACTTATGGATTCTTTGCTTCATCTTCTAAAACTGCAGCTACCCAAGATGTGTTGTGGCCTGTCTTACTTACGTTGTAAGTTACTTACATGTAGTGGCTACGCAGCAATGGGGACAGCCTGTGCTGCTCTTGAAAGGATCATGTTCTTCTTTCACAGAAGCACAATGATACTGGCTATGCTCACCCAGACAGGTCAGAGAAGGTCTCCTACATCTTTTCTGGTCAAGTAGAAACTCAACCATTTGCTATATTGTGACTTAGATTTCAAGGCTCTCCCACATTCAGGACATGCATTTACATATAGACATAGAAAAAAGTCAAAACTACTCAGCATTAATTTCTAGTGTACTGCTACTTTTTAAAGAACATCTAGAACTGCAAAATTGCCAACTGTCACATGGCACACCTGAGGTAGCTGCAGAATCCTAGCCCAGATATATGACTTCTCCTGAGCTTTTAAGCAAGGGATCCTTGCTGCTGAACTGCAATCCTTCCCATGGACAATGTTACCACATACAAGTGCACCATAAACTCATTAAGAGCTTCCTCGTTTTCATCTTTCCTTTACATAAGATTTCAAAAAAAACTCTCACATCAGTTTCATTTTTGCACAAGTACTGTCAGCCCTAAAATTCCTAAATTTAGGTTCACAGCCTTCATTGAAAGATATGTCTGAAACCCTTTTAACATGCCAAGTGCTTCAGGAACAGATTTATCAGACACAAGACTACCTTCTGGGCACCTTCATTTTCACTGCAAATATGGAGCAAAGTGGTGTTCAAACTTCATAGGTGTTTTTATTTCAGCTCTGTTGCAGCATTTGAACCCAGTTCCATTTCCCTGAGTCATGAGTTCTGTTTTCATGCAGTTTGGGTCTCTTCTGTACAAAGATATGACTGGGAGTCTCCCTATAGTGTTTTAACTCCTCTTACAAACTCATTAAAAAATACTAGACAAACTCAGTCCTGTACATGAAATTTGTAGGAATTCATTTGTTACCTCTCACCAACCTTTTCACAGCTATGTCTCTTTTTAGTCTTTTAGCACCTCTTGCTTTTACCATGAGGTCCACCTTCAAAAGTTCATTGACATTTACTTTTAGTACAATTTCTAATGCTTCATGAAAATCCTGTCAGACGAAATGGCAGGATATGCAAAAACCAAACCCAACCATTTTATCCAGCGAGTACATTACTTCGCCACTGAGGAGACCCACGCTCTACGAGACTCTGGCACTGTTCTCTTCCTTGTTATATCTGATGGCTGCTTGATGTCCAACAAGGAAACCACTCTTGGAAATGGCAGTTGGATCCCATAGCTGAATCTGAGGCATGTGTCCTAGAGATTAGTCTGTGGGATCAGACACAGGTTTGCACTGCAGGGCTTCCCCTACTCTCCCAACATCACCTTGGATCCCTCTTGGCACAGTGGCTGAGATGCAGGGAGAAGATCGTGCTGCACCCTGCACATGTCACATCTCCAAGGGAAGGAGAGGGGGCGCTTGAACTGCTCGAGCCAAGGCGGATCCTGACCCCGGGTTTCCAGCTTCCTTTTTGACACTAGCAACCCACTTCAGGCCTGTGACCATCCTCACCACTTCTGGCTGTTCTTCCAGTTGGTGCATTTTAAAGCATACTGTGGAGCCCCTTGGTGAGGGCACAGAACCCAGGGGTCTTCCTAGCCAAGGTTCCAGCCCATATCCCCGCTCCGGACACTGAGGACACGAGCCTGGGCACGGGCCACGGGCTCGGTCACCACTGTCACCCCTGGGGGCTTCGGGCCAGCGCGGGACTGACCCGGTAGCTGCAGTTCCCTCTTACCCTCGGCCAGCTCAAAACCCCGGCGCGCCGGAGCCTGCACAGGGTCTGTGAGTGCCGTGCCAGGACACCCCGGTCCCGCAGCGCGGGAGGAAAACATCCAGAAACAGGGAACGCGGGCGTGGCTGCGCGGCTCTGCCACGGGGACGGGGGTGATCTTAGAGGTAGAGTGCAAAGTTACCGCCTTCGCCAGGTACATTTTTACTGTTTCAAGCTGGGGCTGCTGTTGCTGGGGGGGGGGCGGTAGCACCTGCTCTGCCAGCGTGAGCAGAGGCGAAGGCGTCAGAGCAATGGCTCTGTGATGGCCCTCGGTCCCTGCGGCGGCCCGGGCAGTGCCCGTGTGTGCGGCTGCACAGCGGCAGCGCCGGCTCCGGGCACCCGCTCGCACGACTCGACAGCCCCGCCCGTCATCGGGCCGGGACCGGCACCCAACCCCGGCTTACTCCTCCCCAGGTCCCTTTCCTGGGGAGGCAGGAACCGTTCCTACATCACACTGTGCACTCCAGCCCCCGTGCATCTCACCCACCTCGCTCCTCTCGTGAAGATGGTTCCACTAGGCAGCGGTGGGATCTGTGCACTCACATGCAGGGAGCTAGGAAACCGGGCTCTTAAAACATGAGCAGCTGCTATTCCTGATCTGGCCGACTGTTGGTGGGGGTGCTAGGACAGCTCTCTGCCAGGGGCAACACCTACTCTGCCATGGATTTTGCTGCTTGTTACTCACAGCTCCCCTTCACCTGAGCATCCCTCAGATTGGAAACTCACAGCAATAGCCAGCTGCTTTTTTATCTTTGTGCAATGCCAGTGAAAAACAAGGTTGTTTTGTGAAGATGTCACATATCTTACAGCCCTCCTGAGGCTACAGGCATTTTAGGTGGGCAGATGGCTCTCCTGAAATACGCTAATATGGGAGCAGGGAGGAATGATACAACATGGTAATTAACAAATTACAGAGAGGAGCAGCAGAGCCTACAGAAATTTCCAATCTACATTGGAAGGGGCACGGGGTAATAGCTGAGAACATATGGGGGCTAATTGCATATTGCTCCACCAGAACGGGGACAAAAACCCCTCAGTGTTCATAGAATTGCCTCTGTCCCATCTCAGTGTCCAGAAATGTACTTTAGAACTGCAAAGCTCAGCACAGAGCGTCCTTGCTCTGCCATCCAGGCAGTGGCAATTCTGACACCAGCTGAATCTCTCACAGGGTTTCACAGGGTTATATAAACACTACAGTATCTTTATACCTTTTGTTCAAGGGACCATCCAGATCACAAGGGGCTGAGTCTCTCTATCCCCTCTTTTTGAGGTGGTGTTCCTGGGATCCTTCATCCCATTTAATGTGATGTTAGGACATCTTCCTCAGACCTGAGGACTATGGGATCCGGGATTGCCTGACCTCATCACTTCCCCCGAAATGTGCAGATCCTCTCACTGCCTCCGGAGGTGTAGCAGTGCTACTCTGGCACTTAAGGGGAGGAGGGAAATAGAGAGAAAGCAGTGTGCTTTCAGGCTTCCCCTCCCCAAATCATTGCTGGGAGGCTGCTAGAGAGGAGAGGAGAGTAAAGGCATGGGACATGTAAGCCACAAACAAGGCAAGCACAAGGAATACAGCTCCATGAGTGGCTACTCTTTAGGTATCATTTGGTTCTGCACACATTTGACAACTGCAAAACTAGAATAGCACTGGGAGACTGAAGTTTGCTGCAGAAGGCCTAAACCCCAGCAGCAAAGGGTGAGTCCTGACAGAGGCTTGTGCAACATCAGGCAGGTCCAAATTCATCCCTGAAATAATACCTCTAACTTCTACCACAGCTTAGTTTGCTCAATTGAATAGTTTGATTTAACTTACATCTGATTTCTCTGGTGTGTATCAACTGCTTACATGTGACCAAGAATGTAATATGGTCCTTAAAATAAACCATCATCTTGCTGGCATGAGAAACACTGGTTTAGCTAATCCCATTATCAGAATCATTTCTCTTTTAACACAGCACTTTGAAAAGCAAGAAGGTAAACACGAGAGCAAGATAAGTGGCAAGTCAGGCTTTGGAGACCTGGGTTTATCCACAGGAAGGGAACAACGGTACTTGGTGAGACATGTTGGGATGCTTCCGGGTAAAGCAGATATGAAGTACTACATACACTCTCCAAGACAGCTGTGCTCTCTCAGCTGGGATCAGGTCATCAGCCTGACACATTTCCTATTCTCTCCCAACCACAAGGATAACTGTTTCCTGTGACAAAGGAAGCTGCTGTCCCAGCATCAGACCCTATGGCTCTAATAGTGATGAATTCTCCTAAGCTGCTTGGCTGCTTGTTTGCAGGTGGCCTTTGAGACAGCATCAGAACAAACCAGCACAGCAAGGCACTCCCAGCAAAAATGACTGGGAGGTTAATTTTAGTGAAGTCTTAAAATGTTAGGAATTGCAGGCCTGGTTCTGTGAAGCTTCGGGATTTAATGAGCACACCCTGAGTGGTGATCTCCACCTCCTCTGCTCTGTGCAGCCTTCTGGTGTTTTATTCAGTTATTTCAAACCCTCCTCTGATGTTAAAGCCTTTGAGACAACTTCATTTATCTCCCTCACTTTCAAGCAAGGTCTATCTACTCTCTATTTTCAGATTTCAGTTCCTCTGACACTTTTTCCTAGAATACACTTTAAACGAGTATTGTGTAATGCACTGAACTTGCTCCCCATTTCCTTTGTCCAGGGCTCTTATGAATTCTGGGGTTTTGTTTTTTTTTTTGTTTGTTTGTTTTGCCTTGGGTTTGTTTGTTTGTTTTAAAAAACACCTCCCCTGCCTCCTCTCTCCCTTTAGCCAAGATCTTTTTCTATAATGAGATATTCTTGCCTGATTTTCTCACATCATACATCCATCTCAAGACTGTGAAAAAACATCCTCTTCTGTCTGTATTGTGGTAACAATACAATGCCAACATGTCAGAGAGCATCCCATACATCAGAGACCAGAGCCTAGAGGATTTACAGGAAAAACAGGGTCACAGGTGGACATTCACCCTTAATTTGGACAGTGTCACTTTTGGGTGCTTCCATGGTCATTCCACGATTGCTTCATCCTAGCACAACCCTCTTGTCCAGAGGCAAGTTGAAAGACTGAGGAAGGGGGAAGAGGAAGGAAATTTGGGTTGCATGAGTAGACTGAAAGGAAAAGGACAAGCACACCATGATATGGGTAAACCGGCTGGGGACAGTGAAATCTGAAACGGAGGAGTGGGTGACAGGAGAGGGCTCGATAGGGTGGCTGTGGAAATGGAACTGGAGGAGGATGAACAGTCCCTGCAGCAGTGCAGGCACAAACATGGCTCTTGAGAGAGGGCTTGGTTTTCAGATACAGCAGCTGCAGTTGCATCTTTTGACACCTCCATAGCCTCCACAGGGCGCTCGTGGATCTTCCCAGCTGCCGCCTTTCTGATTCCCAACTACTCCTTCTGTCCTGCTCTGAGAGGCCAGTCATGCTGGTCCTGCCAGCCAGATACCAGTAACTACTCACCAGACAGTTCGTTCCTGGGCACCAGCTGAAAAATCCTGTTCCTGGAGCTGCAGCCATGCCATGTGCTGCTGAGCCAACGCTCTGCTCTGTCTCAGAGGGACACACTTCACACAGTGGCAGCAATGCTCTTTCAGATGAAATAAGGTTTGCAAGAGGAATTAAGTTATTTTATAATTAACTTGAGATGCCTGAACCCAAGACAAGGAACATTTTTTAACTAGTCGCCAGACGGTTTTACAGGCTCTGTTCCTTAAACCCTTTATCAGCTTTTAATCTCAGAGACTGCCAGTCAAACAGTAGGCCCTGGAAATTATCCTGCCATCTCTCCAGAAAGGTGTTTTTGTATAGAGGTCTTGTTGGGTTCCAAACTTTTTATAAGTAGCTTCATTTACTAGAGCCAGACTTCTTTTACCAAGGGAATATAGGACAGAGACTTGTTTTGCATAGGAGACACCTCTCTAGGGTTGCAGATTTAAGATTTCCTTTGTTACCTAGAAGAAAATGAAAAACTAATTATTAGTTAAAAAGAAACAGAAATGAAAAGCTTTTCTTTGAGCCCTCTCGTGTCTGTTACAGACACAATGCTCCAGATCTGCTTTCCTCTTTGGCATGTATGCCTTTGTTATGAGCTCTCTCACAGCAGTGCAGACAGCAGTTTCCTCGACCTACTGGGGGTAGAAATGTATTCTAGAGAAACTGTTGAGGATTTCCTGTTCTGTATACAAAACTATTTTTCTTCTTCTTTTCAGACATGAAGCATTTGTAGCATCACTCAGTGTTGATTCCAGAAGGTCTAGACTTTAAGGCCCATGGCAATCTTCTCTCCTCACCTCCTTCATGGCAGAAGCCAGAAAATTCTCCCCGTGATTCCTGCATTTGAGGCCAAAGCACCTGCATTGAAGGAGTTGCCCAATTATTCTTATGGTTACTATGCCTTTATCATTATGAATCATTTAACATCAAGTTTTCATGGCATGTTAGTCTGTGTTGGTCTGCTACACTGAAGAGTCACCAAGTTCCATGTTTACTCCAGTGAAAGAACTCACTTTGATTATCTACTACTGCAGAGCTCAGTTTTTCTCTATATGCTTTTTCAAACAAAATGGATACTATAATGGTTTTGTTTTGTTCTGTTTTTTATAGAAACACTTTATTGCTGCAGTCAATAACCCTGTGTATCACACACCAATAACCAGTTACAGTTTAAGAAACTAAAAATAACTCTGCAAGTGGCAATACTGAGAAAACAAACATACATGAAAGGGTACAAAACTATACATTTAAGTTACTAGAAATCTACTAACTAAAAAATTCTGCAGAAGTGTGAAGTGTTTTGTATAAACTATACAACACATGCCAGTGTAAAGTTGTTCAACATTATACAATTACCTATCTACAAATGTTTTACCTAAATACAAGATCAGCTGCAATTTTAAAACAGTTATCTTCTATACAAAGACAAGTGCTTTCAGTACTTCATTGGAACATACAGACACTGCAATATCTCAAAACTAAAAAATAATCACAAAATAAAAGGTCCTGCTTAGAAGTTTTCTTTGCATATCTAATATAATGCTATGGAAATCCAGCCAGTAATATCCTTGCTTTTTTATTTGCCCAGTTTCACCCATATTTGAGAGGGACCCAACCCAGGGTCACCGACCTCCTTTTCATTACTGGCCACAATCTCCACAGCCGACTACACCAGAAATCTGTATCTTAACATACTTCAGCTTCAGAAGAAATTTGGACCTGGGTCCCACTTTGCAATAGATATTTACCCTGCCTCCCACAGGGCAGAAGCAACCAGCTCCTGTGCATGGCCAAATCCATGCACCACTTCAGAGGTTTCTGATGAGTGGCACACCAAGCAGCCCCCTCCTTACAGCACCCCAAGTGGTACTGTTCTGATCAGTACAGGGGGTTGGCAGAGGTGGGCTTGGACAGAGAATTCTATTGTTTCTTAGGATTTCCCAGGTACAGCACAGACACTCAGTGTTTCTCTAACCCCTTGCAGGCTCGTTCAACCTTCACTGAATGCCTCCTGCTGAAGCAAAGCCAATCTCAATGATGTTTAACCAGAGGAAGTCATCCCCAGGTCTGGCCATCTTTTCAGAACATGGGAACATTTTAAACAACCGCTCTCTAAATACAGGCTTACAGTTGAAGAAAGTCCTGAGAATTCATAGGATTTTAACATCTCATGATCTCTTAAATGGGATCAACCTTCTGCAGCACACATCTATATTTCTAACATAATGCATGTTCATAACCTGGCAGATGGATCAAATGTGACACAGTGGCAAATTTACTCAGCCCAGATGGTGCTTTTTTGGATAGGAGTTGCACCAATAGAATGGGAGTCTGGTCAGATGTCTAGGGCACTGGACATATCACCAAAGGCTCTGGCAATCTAGGGAAGGGATTGTGGTAGATGGTATTAAGCCTATTTTCCCTTCTACTTAAATTCTGGGCTCAGAACTTCGGCCAAGGTGCAAGGACCAGACTTCTATTTCAGTCATTTCAAAAGCTACCAGAAGGAAGTACGGGAAAGCCTGATCTGACAGGGGTTGGTTGTTCCCCTTACTGACACTGGGCAGGAAGGACAGCGCTCACCTGAGCTAGCATCAGTGCCTCACAGCTGGAAGCTGAAAAAAAGTCAACAGTATCTTCTTGAGGAGAAAGAAGAAAAAAGCACCATTCAGCCTTCTCGAACATTTGATGGCACCATGCAGAAGCAGAGAACTGCAGCTTCAGAAGCCCACCATTAACACCAAGCAAGAATCAGCATAAGAAATATGAACGGCATAAACGAACCCCCCTGAGAGATGGATCTCTTCTGCAACCTTTCCTGGTATGAGCATTCCTAAGCAATATAAAGAGTTTAAATATTAGGTCTTAATTTTCACTCAGAAAAGACCTGCTGGGAGAGGGAATGGTTAGCAGCTAGCTAAAACTGGCTAAAACACTTTCATTCGCAAATATTTTTCTCTAGATGATTTTGCCGGAGATGATTTTTCATTCCAAGTTAAGATACCCAGGGGCACAGCAAAAATCTTCAGTACCCTGAATACACTGAACACTACCTGGCATGTTCCACATGGAGCTTCCAAAACACCAAATGAGATTTCACAGCGTTTCACCAAAAATCATCTATGACAGTGACAGCAACAGGACCAGCGAGTTACAGTCTGATATCAGCACTTGTCAGAACATCACTCTCACACCAGTGCCCCTCGGATGTGAGCTGGAGAACAACCAGGTTTCATACCGGAACTTGTCCATCTTCATTTCACCTGCTGGTCACAGATCGGACGAGATGCGCTGAGCATCGGTCGGCAGCTGATTCTGTGCATCTTGCAGCTGTAATGTGAATGTCTCACGGACGGGTAAGCCTTGTGCACTTGGGCATTTCAGAAGAACTTGATGAAGGTGTGCAAGACCTGATATTTAACCCACCTGAGTTTATTTAGTGAATCTTTCACAGAACAAAATAGAAAACAGAACAAGACAGTGTATTATCTGGGTTCCCATAACAGAAGAGGATCACCCACAGCAGAGTTCAGGAAAGGGCCCGAGTAATTGCACTTTAAATTATGGCAGGCACAGGCAACAAACTTTACATGTGTATGGTCATGAAGACTGCTGCCCTGATACTACCAGGGTATGCAGGGTTTGTCTGCCTGTATCACTTAAGCACGGGACATCCTGACACCTAGTACAGTACACAGACCCACGCCAGTGCAGCTTTACTAAGATTGCCTAGAGGTCTGGATGTTTTAACACATCTCAAGAACAAGGTACTGTGTTGTTCAAGATCACAGACAGTAAGCTTCAAGCCTGAAGTGACAGAGGCACATGTGCACACACAATACTTTCCCTCTAACAGCTCTTAGAAATCAATGGTACGTGTTCTCTTACCATAGTCCCTTCTGCATTCCATTAAAATATTGATTCAGAAATAAAGTAATATTAGATTTTAAGCAAAAAAAAAAAATCACTGGTATCTTACTGTTATTGTTTAAGAAGTCTTAAAATAACTACTTTGACTATGAAAAGAACGTACTCAAAGTTGCACTTGAAAAATACTAAGTGAAACTTGAACAAGCTCGGAATTTAGTTCAGTATCTCAACAAGTAAACAAAAACTTTTACCTGAGAAGTCCAGGCAACTCCTACTAAAACCAATCAGATTATTATCATTGACTTTACAGAGATTCAGATAGGGCTCAGGCTGGGAAGGTCAGCTTTCAAATGCAGAGACTTTGTGTGCTGACTTTTTGTGGGGCTTTGTTTCTGCTCCAGTCACACTGAGACTTTGGTTAAATGAGGGCTTGGAGCTGGACAGTGGTGCAGTGAAGCAGACTGGACAAATGAATCAACAGCAGATACCTCAGGCTTTGGGCACCTCTGTCTAAAGCCAGGCAAACAGATTTTAAAGCTGTTCCTCTCCTTGCATGAAAGCTGACTGCTTAAAAAGCCAGTCTCGAATTCAAAAGCACAGACAAAACTATTCTCTGATCACATAGTGCATCACATCAGGACTAAAACCAGGCAGGTACTTTTAAACTCATCCACTTAATATGATATTTACTTCCTAAACTTTAATCTCAGCATCTCTTCTGACAACATCCAATTCTTGGGTAGTTCACACGTGACACAACACTAAAGAAGCAAAACCAGTTTCAGCTGTATTGACAAAGCTTCCTTTTTTCCATAACAGCTCACATTTTTATCAATATAGCAACAAAGCCTTTGCTAATGGTTTGGAATGAAAGTCAACCAGGTATATATGTGCAGGTGTGTTTATGGTCTGACCTGTTGGGGGAAAAAAAAAAAAGCAAAACCAGTCCTCAAAACAGAGCACTGAAACCATCATGTATTGAAAATGAACACTGTACACATCTACTACTCCCCATACACAAGTGCAATATCCTTTGAAGAAAATTGCTCCTCAAAGGAAACCCAAACAGGCAATGTTTTTTAGTGTTATGTTTAGTAAGATAATGTGGGCATGTGTTGGAAATCACAGGCTGGAATTTTTTAAATTTTTTTTTATAAGGCAAGAGGTTTATGTTCCAGAAAAATAGATGGGGTAAAGAACAAAGAAATGTTTCAAAAATGACACATTCTTTCAAGTTTCATTCTCATTTGACATACATATTACAAAATAAAGATTTTTAAAAGTGCTATATGCTTTGTAAGTCTCATCACAATATGTAAAGCAAAATTTTACACCTGCTGCCTACGACAAAATGTTAGTGGCAGTGTTAGTGGTAGATTAGCGCTCTCATTTCCCTCAGTGTCTGGGACAACCTCCTTCATCGTGCATAAAGAACAGACAAACCAACCAACTAAACCCACTCTACACATACTCCAGAATCAGTCATCTTTAAAGTAACAGACTCCATGAAGTTTATGACAGCTCACCAGCGGCTTGCTTGATACCAAACCCAAGGCTCATTCTACCCAATATCCTGTGACTCTCTGATCAGGCAGTACAAGACACAAAATGTTGAGAGGTATGCAACCAAGATGACATTGACAGATATGCCTAAGGGATTTAAAAAAATTCCAACAAAAAAACAAATGTAAAAAAATTCATCCGCCAGCCCTCAGCTATTAGCTGATTTTAAAAAGGTAGAGCAGTTTGCAGTAAACAATGATATTCAAATCTTCAAGGACATACAGAAACACCCCTCCTACCCAGCAATCAGACATGAAGAATTTCTGCAGCACAGTCTTCTGGCTCTGTGTAATGTGAAGAGTTTGTGTCTGAATGGTGAACCCCAAACATTTCTTTACTTTCAAAGTTTGGCTCCATTAGTGCAGGTTTTTCAAAAATATTCTTTTTGCTAGTTTCTGGGCAGTTTTGCACATATATTACTCGGTTATAAGCTTTAAGTCTCTTCCACAGCTGTACGTACACTTTGCATTGTACATACATGAACAGAAGTCCTCCAGTGAAACCAATGGCCACAACTACCAGTTTAGTCCAAAACGGCCACTCTAGAATCCCTGGAAGAAAGAAAATAAAAACAAAGAATTAAAAACAGGACCTAGTCAATATTAGTTGGACTATACTGGATGTCTCAAAAATGTCCTGTAATGAAACTGTCAGACTTTGGGTCATGCAAACTATTCTTGTGTTGCCATTTTTCTTGTTTGGGTTTTTTTTTAATTCTGCTTCCAAGTCAAACACACACAGACTTCTACTTCACATATCACGTTTATTCTCCCCCACCAGCGAAAACCAAAACAATTCCTTTTCTGTGTCAGCAATTATGCAACACAATCCCAGAGTCAAGGCAACCATCAGGAGTACATTTAGGTCCTTTTACACCTGTTTTTAAACAAAAACTGGATCAAATTATGAAAGGGATTCTATGGCATGGTTTCCTCTTTATAGCAGGAGACTCAACTCAGTGACCCAACAAGTCTGTTCCACTCTGTGATCACATGGTACATGGAGACATAAGGGAATGATTGTAACCATATAGCATGACATGTTTGTTATGCAGACCAGGTAATTTTATCTGCATCAGACCCAGTAACTTGTATCTGAACTACAGCATCTTTTCTGATACAAAACTGAAAGTGTTGGAGATGCTGAAGCATCCAAGCTTACCCTCTGTCATAAAAACTACCACCATTGCTTTTCCTAAATTTGTCTATCTTGATCTTTTAGACATTTCTATCAACTACTTTTAAATGAAAGACTATTTATTCATTTTATACATATTCTGCTTACATAGGTCCTGTATTCATCCAGTCTCTTTCCTCTTTAAAGATAAGCACCATCACAAGATGGATATGAAACCACGCTGAATCACCCACCGTCAGGTTTTTCAGAGAGTAAAATCATGTCCTTCCAACTCTTTAAATTTTTAAGCAAGATACAGGCAGTGTTGTTTTGGAAATGCATGGCAGTGTGGGAAGAATGAAAATATTTTAGTCCCAAAATACAAAGGGCACGTCAGCCTTATTACCGGTGAAATCCCACCCATGATTAATACCTGAGCCTCTGATTTGCTGGTGATCTGATGCCATCTGTAGGCAGTGACAGTATATGCTTGGCCCTGTGTGGACATAAATCCACACACACTGCTCAGTACAGCACTCCCCAGATTTAGAATCCAAATGAAAGGAGGAAAGAAGACACTATAACATTCTAAATATTCACATTATTCCTCCTATTCATGTTCATCTAATATATTTACTAGTTAAAATAACCTGGAGATGATATATCTTTGAAAGCATATTATCCTTTTCATTACCATACAGAAGCCTTGCAATGAAAGGCCAATAATTTTCACTTTACATGAAAGAGATGGGGTTGGATGGAACAGATACTAAGAGGTTTCATTCAAAGCAGCTTCCTGACTGAAGTAATGAACAATTAAACTGTAGCCCAAATGAGAAATGAGAGGAAAACTTTTTAATTTCAAGTGATTCTGCTCTGTAACAGCTCCATGGATCTGCAGGTTTATTAATGCTCAGCTACCTCCTCAGATGACGCTGTTCAATCACCAGCAAAATATTTTCCACCTCCATGTCTAGTTGGCATGCAGTGCTCTGTAAGCAAGTACAGCTTGCCTTCTAGCAGCTCCCAGCCTTGGCAGGTAACCCATCCCTTCTATATCAACCCTCAGGCACAGCTCAGCCGCCTTGAGAAACAGTTCTGTGGCAGCTTCAAATCTGCACCCCAGCATACCCATTCTATTTATTGAAAACTTGTGCTAACCCACCTCACAGATGACTGAATAGAAAGAAAACCCTGTTGATTTACCTGAAAGATTTGGATTTAGATTCTTCTTACTTCTTCTCTTTTTAAAAACTGTTCTGGTTTTGCCCAGTTTAAAGGTAGCCATAGCAGCAAACAAATGCTTATGTCCTTATCTGCACAGTAAGTGCTCCAATTTAAACCTAAATTTACTGAGGCAGGGCAACTTTGTATCTGGCTACACTGGATTAGCTCTCATGTCTGTGCATTTCACAGGTGCAAACTAAATTATCTGAAATAGATTTAAAAAGCATCCACAGATTAATTTACACTGATTTAATCAAATCACTTTAGAACTGTGCTTTTAAACTAACCTAACCTCAGGGTAAAGCTGACAAGCATAAACATTACTGGCACACTTATGTTCTGCATCTTCTCTGCATTCAGGATAAATAATTATTCCAAAAAAATAAGTGAGAAGATAAGGAAGTAACCTACCAGTAGTTTGTCCCTGTTTAATCTCTTCAGCGGTCCTGTCTATCAGGACGTAGAGAGACCACACAACGCAGGTGATGGCAATGATATGGAATGTTACAGAGCACATGATCTTCCTCCTCTCGCTGGCTGTCATCTGCAGCTTCTCCCACTGGCAAGAAACCCAGAACCAGAGCAAGAAATTAGGTGTTTATTGTAGTTACTAGAGAGGATGAAAAGAGAACACTGATAAGAATGAAAACCAGGCAGGAGACCAGTTTCCTCCTAACAAGGATTTTAAAAGTCAGATGGCATTATTGCTCTAGCCCCAGCACTGGTGTGACGGCTGGCAGCTTAGCCTGCTGTGACAGGAGCCATCCTGGTGCTGGAGTGGACCTACAGCCCTCAGCTCCCATCTGGAGCCTCAGCACAATGTTATCACTCTGTGCTGACCCACAAGGGGCAGCTGCAGCACACAGGGACCCTCATGTGAGGCCTTGCACAGCACAAGCAATGCTGCTCCTTCCTCTGTTCTCCATTCAAGGCTGTTTAGCTCTCACCTCCTGCCTCGGGGGGTTTCATTCAATCTTCACATATATTTAACATCACTTAACAGCAGTGATGCTCTCGTAGTTTATTTTCAGTGTTTCAAGTGCACTTAAATACATATGCCCTAAGAATATACAGTAGAACTGGGATGACAGCTTTAGAAGTGAGACGACTCAGGAATTTAAATCCCCAGACCTGCCTCTATCAATAATGCTTATATAGCCCAAAACAAAACCACAAAATCAGATCAGTGTCATTTAGGAAAGATGGAAAGAAAGTTGACAACTATTACAGATGCTTCTAATATTCAAGACATAGACCCAAGACACCCAGAAGCTGTGTTTTTAAATCTTTTTCTTTTTAAATTTCCCCTATGTATATGATGAAAGTTTTTGTATGTGGGATACACATCCCTCTGCATATCTGCTTGGAACAGATTGTTATGATGGGCTTTTCTCACATTTTCACAAAATATATGCTGGGGCACATAAACTTCTCGTGCACAGAGATGCACATTTGATGTCTCCAAAAATAATTTGCAAAAAAAAAGAGGACTTTGAAAAGTAGGAATAATGTGGAAGAGGGTGAGGATGACCTGAATGGTATGATTGAAATCACCCATTATGCTGAATTATTGTTTCCACTGCTACAAATACAAGAATGGTTGAATGATGAGACAGAGACTTTGTGATCCTCTCTGTGTTGCCAACAAACAATCTCTTTGGCCAGTCTGAGACACATTTCCAGTTGTGCAGGCATCCAAACCTCATCGCGGCACAAGAATTGAATACTTCCAGCAGTGACATGCCAGACTCATGTCATACTAGAAACCTATATTCTTTCAGTCTTCTTAGAAAAAGATTGGACAAACATTCCCTTTTCATGTTGTATTTTAAACAGAAAATTGTTTTTGCATCTAAATGAAGGTGTTCACTTTTGATAGAAAGTATACATTAATTAAATTATTTTGCCAAAAAGTAACCATGTTAAATCTATTTGCAAATGCTTTTACAGAGTCCTGAGGACCTGTGTTTTGAGTAATTTATAGTTCTTTTTTCTGTTCCACAGCTTGAGCTCCTCTGCTGGACAATACCTCCTGTGAACTGCTGGCTTTAGAGCCACCAAAACAACTTGCACTGCCTCACCTCTTCAAGAGAAATGACTGCAAAGCAAAAGAGAAGGTATTCTGCAAACCGCACACTAGTCCAGAGAGGAAACTCACATCTCTAGGTCACTGCTGCATTATTCCGATGACACAGCACATGGCATTTTCTACTTAAAATAGTCAGCAGTTCTGGATTTTTGAAGTGTTGTTAAAACAAAAAAAATCAGCAGAAAATTTAGATTTAATGTCTTTGAAATTTTAAAATGGTGCATCTCTCTTTTGTCTGCCCTCATCTTCATTTGAGACATGACACATTTTGTTTCTCATTCTCTTCCCTTAGTAACTTAGTGTTTAAACAGCCCAATGCTGCAAAATAACTTTAAGATGCTAAGGAAGTTTAATTCCATTTCTACTCTACAGACAAGCACAAGCCCTATTATTTGTCCCATCCTGTTCATAATCACCAGTTCCAGATTGTTTGCTCCTGACTGAAAGGACACCATAAAGGCTGAGTTGAAGCTACAGAGGCACCTTATCTTCTTGCTGCAGCTGAACCTCTAAAAGGGCTCTTTAGATGTATTTGAGAGGTGAACTCCTGTTTATGGCTCTGTCCCTACCTTCTGGCATCTTGTCTGCTTCCCACAGATGACCTGTTCAGACATAACTAATGATGTTGAGTGACTCATTTCTGAAAGTGCCCCACATTTTTTTTCTCACAGGGCACAAATATTCAGTAAATGTTTCCCACCCACTTCAGGCAGAGTGAGCACAGAAAAAACAGAGGTCAACTGAGAACTACAGCAACTCTTCTTACTTTGGATTCTCTAGAATAATTTCTTTACTGTCCTAGGGTTGGACTGTGCAAAGCATTGTCTGCACAGACAACAGAGCCTATGATGGTCAGTACTGCAGCTCTATAGAACCTCAGCAGGAAGTTCTGTACTCTGTGCCAATGGGCTACCAAGGAAAAAAGTGTGGTTCTTAGAAGGCAATGAACCACCACAGTCATAAGCAGAGGACATCCTATTGGCCAGACACACTAAGCTTTGCAGACTGTACATCTCTCTAAAAAAATAAGAGGTGTTTGAAATCTGCTCTATTTTCTGTTAGGAGTCACTTTTAGGAATTGGACAAGTCCTCATAACAGTTTTTAGATGGCTGCAGTCCAGAATTTCCACTCTGTATGATTTAGGCCCATCATAACTGAATTTAATGTTTCTCATTTATTCTAGTTCCAGACTGAGGTTATTGTTATTAACCTCTTCCACTATGGTAGATACGGCAAGATTTCTCTGTGCTAAGAATAGCAGTGACTTTCATCTCAGAATCCTGATGGTAAGGACAACTGAAATTGAAAGCTCAGAGGATGTGGGAGAACCAAAAAAGGATACAAGCACAAAATTAGCTTTAAAATAAAAGGACATTTAAGTACCTCTACTTTAAGTCACCAGATTTATGAAAGGTACTTTTCTATAAAACAAAAATACAGGTTCTAGCAACCTGAAGTACTAAAACGTGGTTATTCACAGCCTAAGAAAAGGTAAAAATGACAACACATTCACCAGGGAACCCTCTTCTACTTACAATTAATATTTTCACTAAATAAGTTTGATCCTTTAAAAAGAAAAAAAAAGCTATAAATTTTAACTAAATTACACTCAGAAAGTGTGATTTAAAGTAAGTTTAATGTGAAATACTCATATCTTCAAGAGAACATAAAGCCATGTGGATCTTGGAGCTGCCAACTAAAGCAAGTAAACTCCATATTAAAAAAAAAATGTGGTTAACTGTAAATACTTTTGTGGTTAACTGTAAATACTTTTGTGCTCTAAAATCTGACTGTAAAGAAAAAAACCAGGTTGCTGCATGCATACATATAGCTACGTGTGTGTGTATGTACGCACATTTACAGAGAGAGATGCTGGGCTATAATAGCTAACTATCAGAGCTGGATTCCACTGATGTGGAGTTTGCCAGGCTGAGGGTTAATTTAAATCCTTTTGTACCAGTACAGCTGACCAGTCTTACTAAAGAGCCACAAAAACTAACTAACACGTAGGGAGTACTGCAGGCTTGTGGGCAAGGACAGTCTCCTTCCAGAGTGGATCTGTGTTTAATAAAGCATATCCTTGGTCTTGTGCCTACCTTTCTTAAAGGCTTCAGTTTTGTCTCCATGATGAACTCGTATTTGCAGAGTTCACAGCATCGTGTATCTGAGCTCTTGATCCATTGCTGCAGGCAGGCTTGGTGCACAAAATGAAGACTTCCCGTACAGTGACAGGGGGTAATCAAAGGGCTCTCATCATCTCCTTCACAGTGACATATCCTGAATCAGAAGCAAAGCTGCTTATTAAGGAGAAGAGAAAACAGAAAGGATGTGGAAGGGGCATGTAATATCTGTGATCACACATGGTTGTTCACTGAGGATCCTGAGATATATATCAAAGGAATGTGTTCCATAAAGGAGCTAAAACTAAAGAACTCCATTGCTGCACAAGCACATACACAGCCACAAAATAATTGAGCACAGACACGGCTAACTAGACAGCTGCTTTCTAACAGATGAGGCAGACACACAGAGCCTGACAGAAATGCAGCATCAAAAAGAAAAAACAAGAAATGACAGCATTTCATCCAGACCAATAGCGCTTAACTGAAAATAGCATTTAAACAGATCAGATAGCACTTCTCAAGACAAAATATGCACAGAGAGGTACAGCTACGCATGTATTATGGTCCAAAACAGAAGATAAAGCAAAATACCCAAACCAATAGTGAAACAGCCCACCCCAGTATCATGAACAGTTAATTTAGCCCGGATTTTGCACAAGTGATTAATTCCAGTGCAAATTTGCTAAGAGACGGATCAACACTGCTGAACTGCAGCACTGAATCTGAACCTCAAAATGCACCTACTCTAAATGGACTAATGGTTTTCCTTCTCCAATTCTAACGTTGCAAGAGCTGCTAAAGAAGCATCGGCTTTGCAAATTCCCCATTTTCGTCACAGCCTAACTGCGGAAACAGCAAGGACATCCAATATAGTGTTACTACCAGCTGCTGACATTTGATTTCCAGATTCAATTTATACACAACCCTTGGGTTGCATCAAGCATTGTGAAGTCCTAACCACATGGAAGAGGTCATGAATTGAAAGGGGAATGGTGGGGAGCTCAGGGACTGAATACAAGTTACTAAGCATATGTGAAGTACGTCCTGGCATGCTGCCATCCCTGTCTCATTACTGAAATTTCTTACTGATGTGTAGCATCTTGCCTCTTGCAACCTTGCTGATAGCTGGCAAGCAGAAAAGAAGCAGTGAGTGGATTACAACAGCATCTTGCTGATGACAAGCCAGTACGGAACTAGATTTTGGTGGTAATGAGGGGGAAAATCAGATAATATTGGCAAGTACTAACAAAGCCAGCTTTAGAAAGTGCTGTCAGGGAGGAAAAAGACTAGGATAGTAAAATGCCAGGTAGAGGGATTGGACATTTGCTCCTGTACTTGATGACTCCTGCTCCTCAGCCACATTTTGGAGGTGATATGGGGCAGACCTGTAGACGAGTCACTATGAAGACAGTCCTGATCTTGCTGTTCCCAGCACCTGTGCACATGGTTAATCCTCTGCGGTTGGAACAAGGACATCCATCCTTTTTTTGGACCTCACATTGTGGACATCACACAGGCCTACCACTAACAGCCAGCACTCAGATGCCCCTTTTGACCAAGGCACCAAGAAAGCCCTTTACAAATAAAAAAGTATTGTGGGATAGAAACTGAAGGGAAAAAAAATTAAGCTATATTGACCTGATCTCAGAAGCAATTTTCAAGCAGTCTGTTTTCCTTCCAACTCCCATCCTCTGACTAACCCAGCAGTGCTGTCAGGACAACACATTGCTCATTAAAACCTAAGACATGTTCAGCTTGGCCTTTATTATGCATAGTTGAGTCTCTCATAATATTCCCAGTTTGGGCACTGATAAAAATACCATCTCAGAACCCCAAACCTGAAACAAATTGTAAGAGAATTTATTTGACTCTAAAAGAAATTATTTTGCTTAGTAGTCTTGTTAAGTGCATCAGAGGAGTGCAAGACAGCAGATAGAAGGCTGCATGCTTCAAATCACACATATTATAGCAAGGTGACAGGGTGAAGAGACAGAAAGAGCACAAAGGCAGGGGAAAGCAGAACGGTCACCACCGCACATGGGAGGGTTCAAAGGTAGGTGGTTCTCTGGTAAACCAACCTGCAGGTATCCCCCGATGTGGACACAGGGGAGAGAGGGGGGAACTTTTCTGAGAGGGGGGAAGGGCAGTCAAGGTCACTGTCCTTCTCAACTGAACAGAGTGGTGCCCGCTGCTCTCTTGTTTTCAGTTTCACTGAGGTGCTGTCTTCAAAGACGTCATCATCTCCCATATCGTCTGAGCAGAAGTCCGTGCTTTCCACCAGCATGCTGGAGGATTTCTCTGCTTGGAAGTGACTGGAATAGCTCTCCAGTTCATGAAATTTATGCAGGCTGCTGATGCTGGACGTGTGGGAGAAGGAAAAAAGGTAACGCAACAGTTTTTTGCTCCTTGAGGTGTCATGGTCCACTTTGTCCTCCAGCAAGGGGATATGTACAGCGCTGTGGTTCTCTGTTCCTCCTGATGCACTCGAGTAGTTGGAAAGGGAAGGGATATAGGAGTGCTTAGAATTGCTAAAAGAAAGAGGCCTGAGATTCAGTGGTTTCCTCTCTTTAAGATGAAATTTGTTAATCCTTAAACACTGCTCTTGAGTTGGGGGCAATTTGCCTTCTGACCGTGTTCGCTCCACATAGTCAAAGCACTCGCTGGTGCTCTGTGCCTTCTGGTCCACGTCATTGAGGGACTTGGAGAATTTCAGAGTGCGGGTGGGCTTTACATTCTTAGCAGATCTGAGTGCCTGGCCCCGATCCTGCCCACAGGAGTTTCTCTTTGCTGCATGTAACGTGTCCTGACAGATTACTGTCACAGTGACCCCTTGTGTCAGAGGGCTCTGGCAGTGCGGATTTTTCAAGACAACAGCAGACTGCACTGGACTGTGATGACAACACTCAGAAAACACTGCACTGGAACTGCATGCAGAACAGTGGAATAAAAGCACAGAAAGTAAAAAACAATTACAAAAGAGAACACATATAATTAAAAGTGAAGAAATGAGAATTACGGCTAGTGTGGCAATGGCAAACATAGCAGGGCCAAACAGTCAGTAAGATTCAACGAAGCAGTGTTAGACAGCAGTCGAGTCAAACAAATGGGATGCTTCGTGTGGGAACCCCACATTGCTTACTTCCCTGTAAACGTGCTTTTTCAGTTTTTTTTTTTTTCCTTAATTTGAATCTTTCATGAGCCTCACTGTAGCCACGCAAACGACACACTTTACCTGCAGATGTCCTGGTTGGATGGTGTAACAGAAGTCCGAGAGAAGCTATGAGGGGCAGAGATAGACGTTGGACTTCCAGCCTGCAGTGAAATTAAAACAAACAAACAAAAAAACCCCAAGTCACAAGTCAGTATGCACAGCAATCACCTTCAGGGTGAAACACAGCATATGGAGTCAGATATCCTCTAGATCAGATATTCAAGGGCTAGTTGCAAGAAAGTAGCTTCATTCTTGAATGTGAGAAGGAGAGGTCACACAGCTTCATCCTTGGAGAAGTAGGATCATAACAGAAATGTTTTACCCCAAAGTCAAACGCAGACATCCCTGGAGTGGAACCTGCCAGCTGTCAAACGTTGCACAGGACAGTAGCTCAGGAAATGAAGAATGCTATAGTAATTAGAATAATTAGATGAAAGTGTGTGTATAGACTAGTTGGAATTTAGCTACCATGTAATAGCTAATCCTTCCTCTCATAATGATGACAAGAGATTAGAGGCTTGGGGTTTTACTCACGAGACAGAATTGTCAGTAGTTCAGTATCTCAAACACTACTTGAGGACTTATATTCCGTACTAGCATATGCACACAAGCACCATCTGCCAACACAGACCATTCCCTGAAGTACTTTTTGTACTTTATGAGGTCTTCCATCCTGCTCTTACTTGAACAGGGTCTTCCATCCACCTGGAGGTGTGGCAGCAGTCATGTTTATAAGTTGCAACAAGAGCACAGTGAGAATAGAGTAACTGAAGAATTCAGAATTCGCTGAACTAACTCAAAAAACTAAAGCTAAGATCTTGGCATATTTAACACTTAATAGACAAGCCTCTAAAATCAATATGGTAAGAATAAGCATTGTCTCAGAGCTGGGACTCCATGGGCTATTATTAAAGACCTTTTCTGCCACTGTGTTCTGTGAGTCACTTCAACAAACTTCTCAACTCTTCCAAGAGGTTTTGGTGAGGAGGAGACCTGGGTTAATAACTTTGTAATAGAGAATCTTTAAACCTGGTTCTCCCATGTTTCACAGCTGCTGGATAGGCTGTGCTGCTCACCCACCACTGCAAAACATTGCTTGCATTTCAAATTCAAACAAAGGTTTACGGTTCTTTTAATCAGCAAAGCAAAGCCTGAAACCCAGAAAGTAACAATGCAATCTAGAGAACAACAGAAGTGTCATCACCACGCTGGGCTTCACAGAAACCAGCACAGACAGCAGAGACCTGGGCCAAGCAAGTGCACTAAGTCAGACCACGGGAGACCTCAGGTGGCAAAAGCTGTGTTGCCACAGAAGCACACTGGGCCCAGCCCTGTGCTTCAGCTTCAGACACCAGATTAGCTCAGCCATCAATGAGCTCTGGTCATAGTGCAACACACACACACTATATCTGTCTCAGAACCCTTCAATTTTACACTTAATTTATTAAAAGCCCTTATTGTATATTTAAACAAGGCTGTTACAGGCTTTTACACCCTTGCAGCAAAAGCAAGGTTCCTCGTCACACATTATACTCTTCTTTCTTTGCGAGAGAAGATACAAGGATACACATGCTAGTTTGTAAATACAGATACAACCATGATCTTCCATGTCACAGAACTCATCTGCTGGGGATTTATTTCTCTAGCCGACAGTACTACAGGCAGCAATGTACCTGCCCTCACATTGGGATGTCTCAGGTGCACCGAGACTGAAAAAACAGATATCCATTTGCAGCTGGGTCTGCAGGAATTCAAGGCAAGACTCAACCAAGCCTCAAACACACACCTCTTGACCCTTAGTAAGATGCTGTAACTTACTTCCCATCTTACCCAGCTAGGTTCATGTATAGAATAAAATCCAAGAGAATAACCTTGCGCCAGAAAGCAAATTGAACTATGTTACGACTGTGACAAAACAAATTAAAGACAAATATCAATTATTGGCTTCATCCTGGAAACTATGATTCTTTACATTTTACACTACTTACACATACATGCACTGTATGATCCTGATCATACAGTGAGGTGAATTCAGGTATTACTTGGAAATTTGGTCTCTAGTCGATGCTTAACCTCTCCTAAAAGCAGGTACATCTCTGACTTCAAACCCTATCTTTTAAAAAGTGTTTGTGCAGTAATTACTTTTGTTCAATTGAAAGTCTGACAATGTAGTGAAAGATGTGACACTATAATCTGTTTCATTATGCAAATGAAAATTAACAAAACTTAAATAACAGATTAGTTAAAAAGACGTATTTAGCAATCTTCTAAAAACAAAACATTAAACCAGTAAAACAGCATGTTGCATTCTACCATGGAAACAGAGCCATATATTGTTGGAAATGAAATCACAAATCAATTAATAAATCAGTCTCAGGTTTTATGTTATGATCAAATCACAGATGGTAACCTGCTTAGACTGAATCAGGTCTCTCAACTCGTTTTCCAAAAAAAGACAGCAGAATATATGACGTAACAGTTTAAGGCAGATGATTAGATTCATAGATCCGAAATTTCCCTTCCAAAATGATGTTTACTGGTTTTGTCATCCAGTTGTCTGGTACCAAGACAGTGTCAAAGTCTCACCACTTGGGAAATCAAAAGGCTGGGACAAACAAGAAATTGTGGAATTTCATTTGCATTTCAAGCTTATTATTATGTTTCTAGATGCCAGCACTGTTCAGGACGGCTTGCAACACCTCCCCCCCCCATCTTAGGCACATTTCCTTTCCCCTCTACCTTTCTGCTTCAGAACAAAAGGTCTTTTTCTCAATTTTCATACAAAATGAAAATGCAACCAAACTATGAACAGAAATTAACACACTTGGATAGGCACCACAAAGAGGAACAACAAAACATTGGAGGAAGTTAAGGCCCAACCCTTGGTGTAAGCTATTGCAAGCTGTGGCCACCACCAAAAGCCATGGTTCAACGAGCCTCCAGTCAGTCTGTTCTCCTTTCATCCCATGCTTTTTGCTCATAAAACTATTTACACAGTTGCACTGTAACTCAGAGTAGGATAGCAAGGTGAGGTAAAACTAATTACTGCTTTAACGCCACTCACTTCCTTAGCTACAGCTGCCAGAGGAACATCAGTCAGTGAGAGCACTGAGTAACGGTGAGGCACAACTCCCTGACGAGCATAGTAAAATGCAAGCTGCTGCCAAAAGCCTAAGCAGAAGTTCTGCCACTTCTAGAAGCAGGGCTACATGCAGCTGATGTGCTGGCCAGTCCACTCAGCTCATCTGGGTTTACCAACTAAGTCACAGGTGCCACAGAAAAGACAAAGCACGGGCAAAGAGGAGGCAGTGATGGATGAATGAAACAGTGACGTGGATCCAGCTAGCCTGGAGCTCTGATGTTGGTCCCACATAAGGCTCAGCTCTGAAGAGGCTGGGAAAACAAGCAATCAAAGCCCTCTCCACTCTGTAGTTTCTGGCACACACACCACCCTTACTGCCCCAGTAGCACCCGTCCAAGTAGCAGCACCTTTGTCTGAACTGGCTACCTGTGACGATGACAGTTACCTGTGATGATGACAGGTTTTAAAGCACTCCTTCTCATAGGAGGTTTCTGCCATGCTCATATGTGTCAGGTAGCTTAAGCCTTGAGAGCCTGAATTTGACCCTTCTAATCCCATAATTGCTTGCTGAATCTCTGTGGACTTCCACGTTCTTCACAAGGTGGAATATCACCTCCAACAACGACCTATGTACTAGTGAGTTACTCCACACAGACCAACTGGTTGCCTAAAATAGCTCAGGACTAAAGGTCAATAGTTAGTTAATTGTGTGTATTGACATTCCCATCTAATGCAATTCAGTGAGGTCACAGCATGGCCTTCTGCACTGCTGTTTGAACAATCACAGTAATTCTGAAGGTAACAATTCCTGGAAGCCTATAGCTCTCTGGAAGGTTGCCAGCAGGAACATATACATTTTTTTATATACATATATGTGTGTGTGCGTGCATATATACAATACATACATGTATAATGCGTGTGCTGCCATAGCTGGTTGTTCTCACTCTGCCCCCATTTCATGAACAGTGTTATCTGTTGGTGAGAGAACTCAGCCGAGATTACCTACTTGTGATTACATGTTGCACACCAAAAATCAAAAAACCCCCCCTGCCTAAGAAAATAAAGTGATCTGTGCAGTGAGCCATAGTGAACATGCCAACAGCTTGGGAATATTTCAAGATAACCTGCTTATCTGAGGTGGCACTGTTGCTGTTGTCCCACTCTGGGCTGTACTTCAGTACTAGCAGTTATATCTCATTTTAAAGAACAGGGCCTGTCACATTCTAAAAAAGGTAAAAGGGTAAAAAATTAGAAACAACTCTAAGTAGAATTCCTCAAGTGACTGGAATTCTAAAGAAAGCAAAGAAAGATTTCCCCCCACACCTGCAATTTGTCATTTCTAGGTGCCACATGAATAGGAACAATACTGTGACCCTACTATTTGTGCTACAAAAACATCTAGAAGTCTCAGCTAAGGATCTGGGACTAACATTGTAAGAACTATGCACATTTAATAACAGAGCACACAGATAAAGAGTTGGAAAAAAGAAGCACAATTTAAGTCTTTTACTCAGGAGGAACTGCAGCACAAGGAGCTTCAGGCAGATATAAATTTAGCAATAGAGTAAGGAGCCAAACACTCTGCAACCCAAATTTCAATCTGGCATTTTGATTATGGGCTTGCCTTTATTCTACACTCTCCTGACAGAGTTATTTTCTGTTTATCACGTAGACCCTACTCAAACACGTAGTAAGAAAGCAAAGCTGCTGCTGGACATGGACGGCACTTATCTTGCATGCAACATCTCCAGAGGCAGCAAAAGCCCCAGGCTCTGCTCCTCTCTTAGTTTACACTTAGAGAAACCAAGACCATCTATGAAGAGACCCAGGGAATCTGACTGTCTATGCTACCACTGCCCCCATTCACCTCCCCTCCCTTTGGCAAAGGCAGCTCCAACCCTGTCTCATCCACAGCAAAGCCAACTGTATTAACCTGACACTTGAGAGGCAGAACAGGCCACCTATGGACAGAGTGGATGTTGTGACAGGCAGACAGCCCTGCTGACAGGCTGGTTTTGAAAGCTTTTACTAAATACCAATATGGCAGGATCAAGCATCAACATCAGCAGCTTCTGATCTTCTCCAGTAAGTGCTCCCTACCACACTCATGCCATTTTGACTTCCAGTGCATATTAAAATCAACTGCCTTTAAGTGGGATAAGATGAATTATTAGAATGGAGAGTAGTTAAAAAATCAGGGGGAGGGAGGGAGCAAGGGGGAGATATATTGTAAAGAGGCATCTGGAAATTTCAGGATGATCAACTCTACCATTTTGGCAACAAGTTGATAGGAACCAGGAGTCAACTATTGGGAGAACTTCCATATTTCATATATGACTGTAATTAAAATTATGTCTAGCAGCTAGGAGGAAAGCTGAAGTCAGTTTGCCTTTGTTGTTCCTAAAGAAATCTGAAGGAGGATTCTGGCAGGAACTTTCTCTAGAGATTCCAGGCTAAAGAAACTAGAGAAAAAAGGCTATCTATCCCTTCAAAATCTCCACAAGTGTAATACAACCTGGCTATAGCTCAGGATTAATGTTGACTAAAACCAGTAACAACTGCACAGGTTTTGCAGGGAGAAGAAGAAATAAAAAAAAATATATAGCCTTTGTCTTTAAAATCTTCCTCAAAATACTTTGAATAGACTGAGGGAACAAAAGAGGAAAGGAAACTCCTGTGGGTTCCTCCTTCATGGAGGGCCTTTATACATATATGAAGTAAGAATCCAGCCCCAGGAGAGGGGATTTATCACAGCACAGGGAGGCTATGACACTCTTTATGAACATGACTGCACTGTGCCCCAGCATAATACTACTTGTTCTTATGCTTGGGGAAAAGAGTATACCTTCATCTCCACAGTAAACAATTTTTCCTGTCTTCCTTTCCCCAATAGTTCAGTGAAAAGATTTAAAAAAAAATTTTTAAAGTAACTTCTCTTTCCCTACCCCCAGGCTCACATACCTGAACAGAACACCTCTGAGCAGCAGTTCTTTTCAGTAAGCCTTGGTCATCTGACAGACTACAGGATAGTGAAGCTCTGACTGAAAACCCTAGACTGGTTTTCTACAGACAAATGCTCACTGAATCCATCAAAGCTTCAGGCAACAGTGGACGTGTGTATTCATATGCTTTTCTAAATCTGTTCCAAGCTGATGAACAGCCTGAATGGATTTTAAATTTCATAGCAAGCTTAGGCTACCACTTTGTGTCTGCACTTGCTGCTATTCAGCCTAAGAATAATCTAATACTTTACAGTGCGCTTCTGCTCAAAAGATAAAACTACACAGGCCTTCAGAAAGACAAAGCATTTACATTTTTTAAGGAGTGCACTTTTGATTCCTTTGCTGTGATCCGAGTATTAGCATTTTCAAAGTTTACCCCTTAAAGGGCCATGAAAATAAGCCTACAAAGTGCTTCCCCATTACAGTAAAATCAGCCCTCCAGAGCAATCAGATGACAGGAACAGCACACAGATGACCTGAAGATATTTCCATACATCATGTTATCAATTCCAGGATATATCAGACACTTTGACACTAAACAATACCACTAAATTGAGGGTAACTCTTTACAGACCAGCTTTTTTAGTGACCTCATTTCATCTGCTTGTAAGCACGATTCCTTTCTCTATAAGCAGAGGGCATGAATTACCACCACTGTGAAAATCCCTTTTTTAGCTGCTCCCAGTGACTGGCTGTGTTTTAGGGTAAATTTCTTCTACATTTAGAGGACAAAGCTTCTATAAAGTTTAATTATTTCTCTGTGTGGCTTGTATGATGAAGGCACTTTGCAGCAATCAGTGGCTTCTTGGTAAAAATGCTGGCTTAGGGAAACAGCAGAGATGTGGATCTGGGCTGTTTTCCCCTGTGTCAATTGGGGCCATTTCAATCAGCATCACTGTGCTTGAACAGGGCTAGTGGGGAATCCGGCTGTGTTTAAGTCCCCTGACTAAATAAATTCAAGCTTCCTTCAACAACATTTTTTTTTTATTTCAAAACAAACATAAAAGATCCCAGAAATTCAAACATTTCACATGGAGTAGATTTAAAAGGAGCGTTTGAAATATATGCACCAAAAAAAGCAAAGAAGGGCCTGGAGGAATGCCACACCCCCCAGTGTGCAACATACTGCACAAAACCTAATGGCACCATATGAAGATCCTCCTACATCTTATTCCCTGCTCCTTTTTCTGCTGTTTCTGGCCTCCATCCCTAGCCAAGTATCCAGGTGATCACTTTTTCTTGGCCTGGCCACATGTACTAGCATCTCTTCTGCCTCTCCTAGCATCTGCCTCTTGGAGAACTGCCTTTTTGCCCCTTTCTCCTGAGGGACAGCTCCACCTGGCCCCGACACTGGGGGTCTATATTCAGAGAGGTCCTGCTACCTCTACCAGCTGATTTCATTTTCAGTGGCACCATCTGTCTGCCTAACTCCTTGATCACGTTTAGCCCTAGGGCATTGCTTTCCTTGGTCACATCAAGCAACACAGCATCCTTTCTTGGCTAAAGGCTGAGTTCTGACTCAATCTTTTCCACTCAAATTGCGCTGTGCAAGTGAGAGCAGTGGAAAGATACACAGTAATAATCACAGCAGGTTTGTAATGACATATCAGCACCAGAAAAGCTTTGAATCAAATGTCAGTGGCAAGCATTTGTAGCAGATTTGCTAGGTTGCTGTGCTGTAAGCTAGATTTGGGTGGCAAAACAATGGCTGAAACAGTCATTCGCAGGAAGCACGATTATTTCTGTACGCACACACGCACATCAACGTGTCTGGAAATGCAGCATGTAACTGATTTAACTCAATTTTGGTTAAAAAGCTCCTCTTAAAATGGTATAGTATCAACAAGTTCTGGGGATTTCAGAAAGGGCTATACAGGTAGCCAAGCATTTCCATACTTAACCCTTTACATGTATTCAGTCTGCCTTATTGGCCAGTTTGCTATTATAAACAATAAAAAAAAAGCACTTTCCTATTAAACCTCAGAACTGAAGAAAAATTTTCCATGTACTTAACCTTCCATGTAGCATCCCACTACTATACTCTCACCTGATTTGTAATATAAATTGCTTGCAACAGCCAAACCACCTGTAGACCGCAAAATAATTGTTGCATCTTAGCACTGAACTGTCTGGATGCACAAGGCAGTGTTCAGATGTAGAAGGGACTTCTACCCTCTGCCCTTGTTCAAACTCCTCTCCAGAGTGAGCAGGTGCACTGAACGGATCAGACACAGAGGTGACAGAGGAGCAGTAAGAACATCAACACCTCTGGGAAGCTCATTTTGCAATCAAAAACTCTCCGCCATTACACTGGCAAAGCTGACTTTTGATCCCCTTGAGAACTTTAGCTTTTGCAACACACAGCAATCATGTTGAATGTTTCAGTGCTTCAAGATGAATGTAAATATTGATGTCTCACTTGCCAGCACTCCCAGGGAGAGCTTTGCCAGAGTGCAAGGTCCTTTCCACTGCACTGCCACACTACCAGTCTTTGATGAGTTAGGAATGAACTGTGCAGATTTGTATGGATACCAAACTGCTGGTGCCAAAAGGCTTGTGCTGATTTCAGACACCCTGGGAAAAGTACAACAACACTTAATGGCAAAACTACTACCTCTGCTGAATAAAACCTGACAATCCAATTAAGGATCCCTAAGAAGATAAGGGTAAGAAGGAACAGGCATAGTCCCATTTTAGAAAAGCTCAGATGAGAAGTTATAGTCACATAGTATTTATTGCAGAACCCTTTATGTGAATGCACATTTTCTAATGCCAAATGAAAAACACAATCCCGCATCAATCCATAATAACAACACGTTCAGCTTGGTCGATACCTTGTGCACTGGACAGCGGCCCTACTCATTATTTAGGACATCCAGTAATTCTGTCTTTCAGCTCAAAAGTTAAAGTTGTTTGTGCCCATATAAACTGTAAATTAATGCAGACACTGTTTCCTCTGCTGGAGATAGTTGTGAATAGCTCCCTAGATCCAGAAGCACCCAGAATAGAAAAAAGGCACTTGAGCTTGTCACAGCCATGATGACTCATTCTTTCATTAAAAGTCACTACCATCAGTGACATAAACTGTGGCAATGAAGGGTTGAAGCTTATGCACGCCATGAAAAATACTGGTCAACCAGCACAGCCTTGCTTGCATGAAGGCTTTAAGCAATTGTATTTGTTTAAGCAATAATTTGTCAGGCTTACAGATAATTAGAAGTCTTATCTGGAGTGCAGAAGTAGGAGTAGGGTACATCTTGCAATAATTATCTTGGACAGAAGATACTTTTTTCCTAATGGCATAATAAAACAATTGTGGGTTTGATGTGTCCATTGGCTATACTGGAGTGTGACTAGAAAGAGTGGAGCATCTTCTTTTATATGATCAAGGTCTGTAAAAAGCAAATATTTTAAAATCCTTACATAGTCATGCCCTGATAACAATGTCATGGCGCTGAAAATAATTCAGTGTGGAAGTAACAATGAAATAATGTTTAATCACATATCCTATTCATATTATGGGATGCACAGCTATACATACCTTATGTAACTTTATCTCATAAAACAACATACTTGAGCGATGTTTTTGGAGCCATTTTCCCTCCAAGATAAGATCTCAGGCATCTGTCATTTATCTTGCTCCTACCAAGCTAAGGAGGCTGACAGTGTGAAAGAGAAAACCTACTGTAGCTTCCATTTCATTTGACCTGTAAAGATAGTCTGCAAAACACCAGAGTTCTAATGTTCCAGGAGTGACTATCAATGACAGACAGGCATAAAAAGCATTTTCTACTGGTCACGTTGTCACATACATCACCCCAGTTTGAAATGAAAAAAATCCCAGTATTCCCAAGTTTAGCAAAGACTAAGTTATATCGAGGAACATACCTTTGAGATGTTACTAGAGCGGCTCACGGAATGCCCCAAAGCCTTCTCATTCTGAAAGAAGAACAGGATCATTGCAGCAATAAGTCACAGTTATGAAAATATTTTAAAGCTGGCATTAGAAACCAAACTCCATGAAGAAAGTCTTACAGCTGTGGCTTTTAAGGATGTTCCTTCTATTGACATCAGCTTGATTTATGATAATCACTAAATTGCTTTGTTTGCTAACAAGATATTACCTTGCAGAAAATCATACAGGCAAGACAAATACAAACATGAGAAACAGTAAAAGAATTATTTCTTCTCTTTGTGAATACTGTAAAGCTCTTTACTCAGATGGCATCTATTTTGGAAAGGATACTTCTCAATATCAAGAAGACTTGCTTCATCTACATTTAAAGGCAAACATCCAACCACTTAAATTGAAAGCTCTTGCTTAAAGAAAAACAAGAGTATCACAGTGTTGACTGGAAACAATTGTGAATAAACATATGCATGTCACTGCAGGAGACAAAACAGAATTATTGAGGAACTTCCTATCTACTACAGAACTCAGAATTAAACTGGAAATATCATACAAGATGGAAACACAGAAGCTGCAATTCTAAAAACTAAAATCAGTGATGACTCTATCTGTTACTCACTTTTCAGTGTGCAGACCCTGACTGATATGCATGACAACCTTATCTCCTATGAAAATAAACTGTAGGCTTCACCAAGGTATTTCATCCTTTAAGGATACCCAGTTTCTGAACATCAATTCAGTGTAACTGGACAAAATTGCTCCACTGGGAAGAGCCTAGAAATTGCTCTAAAAAATCTTTTCTGAATAAAATCCAATAAAAAATACTTTTTGCCTAAACAGATACTACAAACAAGGCAAGTCATAACATTTGGTCACAGATCAGTACCTATGTTCCTCTAAGTCTGTGAAGCTGGGATGCAACTGGTTTGAGATCTAAACTGTCTGAAAAAAAGAGTGAATTTACTACTTTCTCCTATGGGCTCTTTTCTAGGTAAGAGTTTCTAGGAGTGCATCTTTTTGTCTGGGATTTTAAGAAACAAACTCTTTCACCTTTATTCCTGAAGATAATTTAACCTAACAGAGACACTTTGATTGAGAGTACTCTCTTCCAGTTCTTGGCACTGACAGATCAGACAGAGATTGAGACCAGAAGTCCTGCCTATATAACAAACAGAGACATAAAAAATTCCCCACCAAACAGTCAATTGCTGTTATTCCTAGATCAGCTTGGGTATAGCACTAGTCTCAGACCTTGTGCCTATGGTTTGCCACAATTCAAGTGACCCTTCAGTGATTAAAGCCCATACAAAGTCAGCCTGGCTGGCCGGGCACTCAGATGCTCAGACTCATACTTTGAGATCCCTGTGCTCCCAGATACTTCTTCCTACAGCACATCCACAGAGCAAATTCAAAACTTTGTGACGAGAAAAGAGAAGGCAAGGCATAAAACACCAGTATATGCTTACAAAAGTAGGGTGCCCCTTCCTTACAGCACCAGTTGCCTCTCAACACAGCCCTGGGCACTGCCTCAGTTGACAGATAAGAGTTGCATTTCCTTCCTTAGAAACATGAGTAAGCAAATACAGTGTTCTGAAATCCTCTGTATGTGCAAGTGTCCAGAAGACAGTAAAACAATGTTTCAAAAGAACAGGGGGAAAGTGACCAGGGAACACCACATGCCGAATCTGACTGATGGCCAAAATAAAAACTGCAAGGATCAGTTTAAGGTCTGGAATAGTTTTGGCCCAAATTTGAATGCCAGATTTGTATACTGCAATGCTGAGTTTCCTTTTCAAGATGGCTATGAACTTCTGTTACATAGATAACAGTATTCCTGGAACAGAAACAAACATATAAAGACTCCCAAAAACATGGACATAATGCTTATGTGAAGACTAATGTTGGATGAGACTACTCCCAGAACCCGTACAGCTAAGAATTGCCTCCAATCATAAGGGAAAGACTTGGCTGATTTCATCAAAGACAGTGTAACTATAGAAACAGAAAAAAAAAAGTTCATTCAAGCTACAGAAGACAGGAGAAAAAAAAAGGGGGCAGGAACATGTTCTCAAGCTACGATGAAAAGAGACTTACACAAGCTGGCAAACACAAATACTTGTCACTGCATTTGTGACAAGTATGCGAGGTGTGGGGGAAGCAGGCTGTGCTTGGCGGCCTTCTAGGGATGTGTGGGAGGTAAACAGAGCATGGCTACGTCGGACAAGAGAAAATTATAGTGAAGAGCAGGATTCATGGGCAAGAAGTCTCCCTGAAGCAACACATACAGCTGCACACCGGTGACAGTCTCAAATCCAACCCTAGGTGTCAAAGACTTCTGGGTGAATTTCCTAAGGACAAAATTAAACAGAGCAGAGGTTTCTTCACATTAAGTCAATGGCTCCCAAATACTGCTCTCTAGCTGAAGAAGATGCCTGCAAGGGACTGTGACTGAACTTACACAGGCACCTGTGTTGAAAAGGATCTACTACAATAAGCATGAACAAGTAGGAGGGCAAGACCTGTACCTGCACAACATGGTAGATGATGCAAAACCAAGAGACTTTTAGCCACTGCCACAGAAACTAGTCTTTCTACCTCTGCACCCAGAACTGATTTTATGTGACAGACGCCAGGAGCCTCTAAGAGACAGATGTCTATACTATCTTTATTCATCTACTGTTGGAAGCACACCTATGAGAGGTTTCAGTCAGTAGATGACTGCAAACAGTTGTTTTTTCTATTGAAAGAGTGATCATTTTAAAACAAAAAAGTAGTGTTGAAAAATATTCCCTTAGGGGCTACAGAGTGCCTGCACACATATATTTAGGTAACTGTGATATCCCTAATGGACTCCTAGGCACCTAAGTGCTTTTTAACATCTCTGTTTCTTTACCACACAAAGCTGGTACATCCACATAACACCAACAGGAAATTCACTACAGTCTTAGCCCAGGCTGGCCAAAACCTGTACTCAGTAAGAGCTACTTATCCCGACATGGGGAGGAAAAGCACCAACTCAGTTGTATTTTTGAGGAGTGACAATGGCTCCAATAGCCACTACCAGATCCAACACAGACTTGCAAATAATATGCACATTTTTCAGTCTGGTTGACCTGTCAACTACCAAGCAGCCCCATCACCCAGATAAAACTGCATCAGCCTTTGGACACCAACTGACCCTGCCTTAGCCTGTCATCTAATCAGGCACAGTTTTTTAAATGTCTCATAGTTTACATACACACAGACTTTAAAATGTGTTGGGCTGAAAAACTGAGATAAACAACTGAGTTTGCTGTGCAACAGCAATTTCCAGTTCACTGTGACCACTCAAGTAGTACTCCTGCTGAAGGAACGTGTTGTGCTTTCTTGCCACCTTCTACAAAGGACCAAAACCATTTATTTTTATTTTTTTTAAAATCATTAAACAGCAACAGAAACACCTCTAAGTAATACAGTTGATGAAGTATAGCTGTGCTGTTTAATTCTCTTCTAGAAATAAAATAATAAACATCTACCCTTCAGGACAAAGCACTGTGGAAGGCATTAAGTAGAGCCAGAACTTGCTGGTGCTCCCCACGCTGTGATACATTAATATATCATATGTTTTCCAGTCATTAAGATAGAAAAGAGCTGTAAAGCCATGGAAGGAGCTTCTGAACAGGTAGATTTTAACAGCAGGCACAACTACTAAGTGAGGAACAGAAATGTTAAACAGGTAAAAATTATTTTAGAGGCAAACAAACAAAAGCTCACTTTTCACACTATATCTTCCACCAGTACATTCATCCTGGGATCTTTTACCAATTACTCACAAACTAACACTGACATGGGAGTGGCAAGGCTAAGCTTCTATTATGATACTATCACTGTCCAACAAATAAAATCTTCTATTTCTAGTATGTTCCCACTGCACAGTAAGACATATTCTGGTCTGGTAATTACAGCTCCAAACAAGCTCTCCTTCCCTCTTGCAAAAGCATTAGTCTCTGCACTTGAATGAAAGGTCAAGACAAATGCAACATCTGCCAGCATGGACCATACCATTATGACCAATTAAAGCAAGTGTCACTCTACTTGGGCAGTTCAGTCTTTCTGTATGGCATAATGGGAATCCTGCCTTTCAAAATCATCCTACTCAACCAGAACCACCTCACAGGCATTAAAAACCCCCAAACACGAAACAATAAAAAAACCACCTCGATAGGATAAAATTACCAGTGCAACTTGTCACTTCTCCCAAGCCATTCACTGCCAGTTACTGCTATGAGGTCCCCATCAGAACCTGGCTCTAGGGAAATGACTGAAATCCAGAAGAATTGCTACCCATTCCCACAGTGACATGATACTCCAACATCTTAATGCACTTGCTTGCAATTGCCAGAATCCCCCTCCCAACTTTCTTTTTCTATCTTCCCCTTGAATTTGCTCCAGACTGTGAGTGACAGAGCTGCTTCCTTCCTTCAGCAGTTGTTCCAGCTCACCTCTGCTTTCCTGCAGGGCTCTTCACCTTGCCTTCTCCATCTTGCTGGCTCATTTTCCCTTCTGCCACCATTCCTTGGTTACTCTTGCATGACACCTCTCCCTTTTCAGTTCAGAGATCTAGAAGCTGATAACTCCCCTTCTGTCCTTCCTTTTACCTTAGTCTTCCATATATTCAGTACTTCAAGTTATTTTACCCTTGCTTCCCTGCCATAACATACTCACTTTCCACTAATAACATCAGCTACATAACTCACACAGCCAAACTCAGAAGCCTTGTGAGTGCCAGCACACCAGTTCCTACCATCTGAGCCAGAGCAGCCACAGCTGTTCTTATGCACTTACAGTACCAATGTAACCTGCTGACCTTTCTCCAAACTTAGCTGGAGACTTAATGCAGCCTCAGCAAGGGGGTACCTTAAAGAAATACAACTTAGATGTCCTTGCCAGGATGGAAGGTAAAAAATGTATCAGTAAAACAATTTGGTTTTGTGTTTCCAGCACTTTGATTTCCAGTCATTAAGGCAGGTAAATAAAGGACAACAGTGGAAGCAGTTTCATAGCTTGTGCAGCCTTCTTCTTCCTACATCCCTGACTACCTAAGTTTAGTCCTAAATATGGTTAATGCTAAACCCATCTTCATCTCTGCTCAAAGACCTGAGGAACAAACTGCAAGCCAGAAGCCAATGAGTTAGCAAGACGGCTTTTACTCTCTTTCCTCTGGGAAAGGAGGATAGAGGGCACCAGAGGAGGGTCCTCGTCTGCAATCAAGACACCAATGGCTATGTGTGAATCCAGCATATGCTTTGCTTCCTGAAGTCTTAGTTATTTAATACACCAGTGACCTGACAGGGCATTTTGCAATACAACTTCTATATTATGCTATATTATGTGATAGCATGTGTTAAGAGCCTCATCTAATGATAGGCATTCTCCAACTAAAATCTCAGTAACAAAGAGCAGAGACCTTGTTTTGAGGATGGTGTTATTGCAGTGCCCCAGACACAGATCCCTGCAAGGCAAGTACCAATGTCTCAGCCCAATAGGAGACACAGTTAAACAAGCCAGGTCTGACTGGCTAGAGTACTGCCAACTTGTGGTTTTCTAGGTGGACCCTGAAAGGCATTTTAATCTCATTTTGTGCATTACAATTGCATTTTACAATGAAAGATTATGTACAGGATCGGTATCCAGCAAAATCACTTATCAGCAAGTGTCATGGGCACTACTTCAACAGTCTTCTGGATAAACAACTGCTTTCCTTAAAAAAAAACTTTGTAGGAGAGAATGAATAAGTAATAAATGCTTCCATTCATACAGCAATTCTCATTCTTAGATCTGGTGAAAATTACAGAATGGGACACAGAATGTCATTGCTTGAAATGATGAGGTGCTGAAGAACTGAGTAGCTGAACAATCCTTGCATGGCAAAGCAGCAAGTCAGAAGCGAAACTTAGTCCTTCCATCTAGTCCTATGATCTCAGCACAAATGCACTGTTGTTCTACAAGCACACAGTCGTACACACCCAGGTGTTGTTTCAGGTTTCATCACTGTGTCACACTTCCTAACAACTTCTTCCCAGAATTCCTGCAAATCTTGCACTGCAACCCTATACCTGAACAGTAGATATTAAGAAGAATGTACACTTTTAGTTTGGGGAGAGGAGTCATTGCTGAAAATATTGACAAGTGCACTTAATTCACTGAAGTGGACAGAATGAGAGGAAAGAAATGGGAGAACGCTTTGTAATTATTTCTTTTATTTGTCAAAACCAATGCATTGTTAACTTACAAAAGCTTTGTCAGCACTAGATCTTGTGACTGACAGAACTCGACATTTAATTACTTTGGTAGGAATCAGTATTTTGCATCGTATCAACTGAATATGGCCTTTATTTCATTGGCAGTCACCAGGTCATTGTGGAAGAGCAATAAATATCATCAAGGTTCATCAATGATTTTTGCATGCAGCTAGAAGAGCAATGAAAGGAAGAATAATGCTATCTAATCAAATTAATTAATGGCATTAATGGCATCTGTGCTTTGCATCTCTGCTCTTGTGTAGTATTTATTCCTGGGCACTTGAAACCAAGCAGGGTGATGGAAATCACACTACTATTTCCTTTTTTGTCTTTCTGAAGACACAGTATAAATACTGAAATAGGAACCCAAACCATGCCCCTTTCATCTAGTCTAGTATCTTCTCTTCTTGGATAATTCCTCTTGATTCTCTGGGACCAGCAATCCATGAATAAGTGCAGAAAGTCAATATAAGATTTCAGATCTATCACAGTGGAAAATGTATAGGAAGTTCACTGTGGATTTCTCAGACAGCTCTCTAACTTGTTTATTCACAGTCACATCAAGCCACTTCACACATAGTGGGAGACAAACTCGTAAAAACAACCTGAAGGCAAAAATAAGGCTGACAGTAAAACAGGAGAATTAACAAGCTTTATTCCAGGTGCTGAACTTACAGCTGTGCCTGAAAACATCAGCAACAGATATAAAATAATGAGATCATGTGGCTTTGACAGAAAAGACTGACCAACAAAAGGAAAAGACAACAAGACCAAATGGTTTCAATGGCAAGGCTCAAGAACTTAAGAATTCAAAGAACAGGCCAGGCCCCTGGGGACTTGGGAAGGCAAGTCAAGGAGGCTAACGGATCACAAACAAGAAATATAACTGAGAGGAAATTCAAAGTCAAAGGCAAACAACACAGCAGAATGCTGAAGTTAAATAAGATTCTCTTGCAAAAGTCTGCACCACAGTGTGGTCAGAAACACAATGCAGAACATCTCATCTGTCCTGTGAACAGCTCTCAAAACTCACATGGATGTGTCTGATACTGCACAAACTTGACAGGCACTGCATGTTCCAGATTTGGTCCACCTGTGTATAGGTCTGTACTCATTGTGCATTGCTCTGTGCTCAGCCTTGCCTGTTTAGTCCTAGGACTACATGAGATACAATGCTTGGATCCTTTCTTGAATCCAGCCATACACTGCATAAGGTAAGGAGTGCATTCTCTTCAAGAAGGTCCTTTTCTCCATGGCTTTGTTCTCCACACTTTATTCAACGTACCATTTTGCTGGTTTTTTGCACTGCTTTGCTGTACTTCCAAAGACTGCACAAAGTGCATCTGATCATGGACAATCTGCATCCCCACCTGCCATTTTGAAATGGACATCTGATCTCCATCTTCCTTCTTTAACTTTATGAGCTAGAAGATGATATAAAAGCTTTCCTCTTGATGACCTAAGGCTGCCTCACCTCAAAGAGCAAATTTTTATTTATGTACCAAGTCTGGTACACTTCACTAAAATTATATTCATTTGCACACTTCCTACATTCACATGCCATGTGCCCAGTTTCTAACAAAGAAAGTAGACTGCAAAGTTTGGCACTCAACATGTTTTACGGATGTTCTTATCTTGCTGTTGCCAGACAACCTGCCTAAAATGGATGCACATCTTCATGTGATGCAACACATAAAAATTAATCCTTCCCTCAGGGAACAAATTATATGAACTACAAAAGACATGATCCAAAAATATACACCTTTCTTGATAATGGAAGCAGTAGGCATTAAGCTTACAGTGAAAATGCCATTTCAAACAATTTTGTGTATTTAAGAGCAGAAATAGAGAGACAAATGCTGAGGAAGACTGCAATTATAAACACATTAAAAGGAATAACCTTCTATCTTTTGTGAAGTAATTGCATTCAATGCAACTGCTGGAATTCTCATGGCACATTAAACATATCAATATGCCAAAGCAATTGACTATTTTAAACATTCACAGATTAAAAAGCCTCTAGGCAACTGGCAATGTGGAATTTCTCCAGCTGCCAGCAGACATAGGAAGTCTGCAGCCTAGAGGACTTCTGTGAAGAGCTGGCCTTTCTTCAGTGTCTGCAGGACTTTGCAGGTGCAGTCACTTGCTGCAGGAGCAGGTCGTGTTCCAGCACCTGCTCCTGGGGCAGGGTGGTGGCTGCTGCACAGTTTGCACGTCGTGTGCAACTCGGACACAACACGTGCCTGGATCACTGCCTCTGCTCATCCAAGGTGGCCCACAAAGCCGCTCTCATTTTCAACTCATACTATCAAATTATACTGCTAAAAGAGTGAATTACCAACTCATCTCCTAGCCGAGATACAAAGCCCTCCTGATTCTAAAACCAGATTCAGAACAATACTAGAAAACTGGGTATTTCCCAAAGCCACCTTGATGCTTCAAGTAGCTTCTATTTTGCTCAAGGATTTGACTTATTTTCCTCCTTTTACATTTTAAGATATGAAGGCTTATTAACCTATTTCTGACTGCACGGACCGTAAGGGCAAACAATGTTCCCTACAGAAAATGGAGAACTCACCTCCCAGATGATGCTAGGAAAGTGTTCAGGATATTTTTGTAAATATTTAACATGATATGGCCAAAAGCACATGACAAAAGAACTCTCGAAAGAGCACTTTTAGATATCAGACCTGTTTAGCAATACCTAGTCAGTACAGAGCAGCTTGCTTTTGCCTGAAATTTTATCTTCACATTTTTATCAGTACAGTTTGCAAAATATTCTGCCCTGCAGCATTCCAAACTCAGTGTTAAAGGATCACAGAAATTTATGTAAATGATGAACTGGGGCCTACAGGTGCCATTAAAGTTACTGAGCCAAACACTGGCTGGAGTGAGATCCTTGTGAGAATCTAACCTATGGTGTTCCAGAGAGCTGTAAGCATGTTACATTTCTAATAGCATTTGTTGGTAAGGTCATGGAACTCACAAAGAACAGTGTCTATGAAAAACAACACATTCAGCTATCCTTAAAGAAAACACTGCTCTTGGAAAAAAGATGATTCACAGCTAAAAGAAAAGGTACTGTTCTTTCAAAAGGTAGTGAATTTAAACTGCAGAATGAGAATCTTTTAAAGCTTAAATGTGTTAATAAAAAATTATATTAAATGACTGTTCAGAGTTCCTGACTAATTATCTAGGAAATTCAGGTGTCGACTGACTGTCGCCCAAATTATTTAAAGAATATGCCTGTGTCAATGCCAACATTTACATTCTTTACGGTTTTTAAATTAAACCCTGCCTCCCCCACAACCCCCCCAAAAAACTACAGAAAGCACATACACACCCAACTACACTCTTTTTTGCCAAAACTCAAACCCTAATACCAGAAACAAAGGCAAAAAACTCTTTAGATGTAGCAGGCTACTCTAGCCAGTAACCCAAGAATATTATGGGGCCTCACTTGATGCTATGGGATGCAGCCAACTAGTCTGAGTCCAGAGAGGGCTACATGGGACAAGGCAGAAGACCACTGCTGGGCACAACAACATTCATGGGCACCCACTGGTGCTATCCCTGTTCTGCACTGTTTGGTGATGTGAACATTTAGAGTCATTACACTATTACAGTACTATTGTATGGCAAGAACCTGGCAGTGATTTGAAACACCCGGCTACATCCCCAGCCTCCTATGCCATTGCTAACCACCCCCTCCTGCAGAGTGGCCCAGCCAGGACAGTTTTTGCAATTGCATATTTCAGGGCTTCCTGCAAAATGCAGAGCCCAAGAAGCCAAAGTATCCTGTCTCCTGCTTTCACACATCTGTCTGTCATGCTCACAGTTTGCCATTTGCTCACAGTTCTGTGTGAACAGTAGCGATTCAAGATGGTCAATTCCCACTGAACAAGAAATTCCATGATTTTTAGCACAGTGCTAGAAGCTGCAAAAGCCTCTTCTCTTAAACACATGGGATTTAACACATTCTAAATGTACTTCTTTCTTTAGCCTAAAACCCTGTAGTCATTAACTTCATTTCCACATTTGGGGTGCTGCACTTGAAATGTCAACGTATTCAGTAATGGTAAAGGAACTTAGGGTGCAGGTTCCCAAGAGCCACAGATAAACAAGTTTCAGAAACCAGCACACAAAGAGTATGCTGAGAAATGCCACATTTTTCAGCCATAAGCAGATACTCTGGTCCTCTCTCAGAGAATGTTTAGAATCTGTTACTCATAGGAGAAAATCCTGCTGCTTCTGGTTACCTTCCAACCATACAGCAGGAATAGAGAAAGTAAAGCAAAGCACCCTACATCACAGATATCATGGGAAGAAAAATGAAAATGCAGGGAAAGTGAAGGACAGAAGCAGAATTTTAATGTGCTCCATTAGTCTTTCCTGTATATCACTCATTAATTGGTCCCTGATACAGGAGTAGGATAAGAATTCAGCATCTATCTGCAAGGCAGTTACCACCACCTAAATCCAAGCCTGCAGAAATGCAAAGAGTTCAGAAGCAGACAGATAGGGTGATCAACAATAAGACAAGCCATAAAATGGTCTTTATGTGAATGCACCTGAAGCAACGAATTATTAAAACAGAAAATAAATAAGATAAAAAAAAGACACACAGCTAAATATCAAGACTTCACAGCTGTCCCCCACACCTTCAGAATACCAGGAAGCAGGTGACTCAAACCAGCTATTGCAGGCTAAGACACATACAATTAGATGAATTATTTCCTGGAGGAAGCAAAAAAACAGCACTCCATGAGAACATAGTGGTCCCACCAAAACCAAGAAGGAAAGCCTGTGGTCTCAGGAATCACAGAAGCAATTAGGTTGGAAAAGACCTCTGAGATCGAGTCCAACCTGTGACTGAACACCACCATGTCAACTAGACCACTGCACTAAGTGCCATGTCCAGTCTTTCCTTACAGACCTCCTGGGACGGTGACTCCACCACCTCCCTGGGCAGTTCATTCCAATATCCAATCGTCCTTTCTTTGAAAAATTTCTTTCTAAAGTCCAACCAAACTTTCTTTGGCACGGCTTAAGAATATGTCCTCTTGTCCTATTGCTGGTTGCCTGTGAGAAGAGACTGATCTCCACCCAGCTACAACCTCCTTTCAGGTAGTTGTAGAGAGTGATGAGGTCACCCGTGAGGCTCCTCTTCTCCAGGCTAAACACCCCCAGCTCCCTCAGCCACTCTGCCCAGGACTCATGCTCCAGACCTTTCACCAGCTTCACTGCCCTTCTCTGGACACCCTCCAGCACTTCAATGTCCTTTTTAAAGCAAAGGGGCCCAAAACCAAACACAGAACTCGAGGTGCAGCCTCACCAGTGCTGAATACAGGGGAAGAATCATGCCCTGGTCCTGCTGGCCACACTATTCCTGATACACACCAGCATGCCAATGGCCTTCTTGGCCACCTGGGAACACTGCTGGCTCAAAGACCCTGACTGAGCCACTATCAACATCCTGATCTGAAGTATTTCAGTAACTACAACTGGTAGTAGGTACACTTTAGCAGATTTAATGACTTAACGTAGTTTTAAAAATACTAAATTACTTTAAAGCAGCATGAGAAGTAAAGACGAAAAAATTGCACCAGGAGTCAGCTAGGAAAACATGTGTTTGCCTTTGCATGTGGAAATCTACACATACTTTATGTTCAGCTGGGAGAAGCAGGAGCACATCTTCAAGAACTCTGTGCAGTGCTTACACTGAGCAACACCAAAGCCAACGAAGTTGTGCTGGCTAAATTAAGCAGGGATGATCTAGCACAGCAGGGCAGTCAACCTGAAGGCCAACATACAGTAAAAGAAAAAAATAAAAATAAATGTTTTTTTGAGCAGGTAGTGTAAGTAGAGAATATGGTGCTCAGAGCACCCCTAACTACCAGTCCTGGTCAGGATATCAGCCACTGAAAAGGGGATGCTCCATGTGGGCAGACTCATTTCCCATCACTGAAAACCCAAAAACCTAAAAGACAACGGAAGACTGTCTGAGGCAATCAGATGGGAGACTTAACAAAACCTACCAGGTGAAGAGAAGAAGCCTTCCAGAAGAGCACTGCTCTTCACCTAGATGGGAAACTTCAGCATGCACACTGTCTAATGAGGAGGGTCGAGGTTTTTGTGTGTCTGAATGAGCTGAATGCCAGCAGCTGCGTAAGAACTAAATTTACCACCGCAGTCCCAGGAACGCCTGCATTTTCTGCTAAAATAAAATCTCCGGGCCATTAGCCTATTGGAATAGAAGCTTTTCCACTTAACTGAAGACATTTACTCATTCTCTTTCTGCAACTCTCATGCTCCAGTTCCAGTAAAATCCTGCTTGGTCTCTGAATTATTTTATGGAAACACACATGCATCTGCTCAAAAGTACTGATATTATGCAAGTAGTATTAAGCAATTCACTTCTCCGGGTTCCTCTGCCTCACTCTTTTATTCCTACGAAAATGAAGTGCAGCTGTGAAGTGTGCTGGCTGACCTACTAGGGACAGGGTTGCATTCCTGCATTCACGCTGACATAGCATTTTGTAAAGTTTATTTCCCAAGGGGAAAGGGTTATAAATAAGTCTCATACTCACAGTAAATCTCCTGCCCTTCATTTCCTAAAGCTTTGAGTGAGGGTGTTTTTTTGTCATAGGAAATTGCATCAAAGTTTTCAGGAAAAGTATATTAGCTTATACAATTTGACTTCTGTCAAATTACCTTTAAATTGACCCCCACCAAAGATAGATTTTAAAAGCTCAGTTTCAATCTTTTCTATGCTCACTCCTCTACACCCTCATTATCTGCAGAAATCAGACTGGATATCTGTAAAACCTGCAGCTGTTAGATATTATTAAAATACATAATTGTGTGGTTTGTAAGTAACTTTTAAAACACCACAAAGAACCACTAAATAATTAAAGGCATTTCTGCATACCTCCTGAAAATATATACAGCCAGACCTCTAGGGAGATTGTTTTCTCTTAAGGTATATACCTGTAATTGAGTGAAAAACTGAAGAAATAACAGAAGGGCTTCACCACCAGGTCTAGAATCCAGTACAGAAGATTCACTTAGGGGGTAGGATCCTCAGTTTGCAAGCATTTACACCTGGAGAATTACACTGACCATATGCTTGCTGATCCCTTTACAACATGGTTCTGGATCCAGAACTGAAACTTCCCAGTCCACACACCCCCTCCTCCAAATCTATTTCTGATTCCTCTTAGTTTTGAAAATACAAAAGACAAAATTATCCCTAAACGTAAGTATCATACTTCCCCTTTGAAATGACCACTGAAGTACTTTCCTAGAGACTGAAGAAAACTACTGGTTTGGAAATCCATTTTCCTTAAAAGCCAAACCCCAGGCAAGCAATATTGCTTATCTGAACATTACAAAATGTCAAAATTCTCCCTGAGATTTTAGTTTTAATGGGGCTCTTCAGAAGGTATCCAGAAAAACACCAAAAAAACCCAGATAATGTGCAAAGCATTCTCTAGAAGATGAAACAGATGATTTGGCACGATAAGCACTCTGGGGAAAGGCGGGAGCACAGGGGGAAGGATTAGATGCTGCTGAACTGCATCTTGCAGTGCAGGCAGTGGGACTGATCAATAGTACCGTGGGATAAGGATGCAACCTGCATGAACAACTGGACTGTGCTCTTAAACAAAGAGACTTAAAAGCATGAAGACTCAAAACAGAACATCATGGTCCACATTCAGAGATTCATATTTTTGGGTTTCAATACAGACATTTACCAAAGATGAGAGAGATCGATGCAAATTTGCCAGGAAAATCTAAGGTTTAGATATAGTTTACAGGTCTTTTGTATTTTAACCCTTTGCTTCCCTGTCACCATTCCACACATAAGTATTTTGCTTTGAGGAAGTCACAAATGTCACTGTGTTTCCACAGGCATCCAGAAGGAAATTCATTGATGTGATTAAATAATTTCTTAGGTCAGGTAAGACCTGAGGCTGGTGAGCAGGGATTCCTGCGACAAAACAAGCATCATGACCAATGGGAATCGACCCAGAGAAAAATGCATGAAGAACTGGTGCTTGGAAAAGGTAAGTACTTGTAACTGATTAAAAGATACAGTTCACTCTGTAGCTATGGCAGCTTCCTATTAATCTTACAGGTCAATTTTTAATAATCCTCAAGATTATTAAAAAGATTGGGAGATTTAAATATCAAGTCTGTGTATCCTCGGACATAATCACTGCAGGCTTCCCTTGAAAACTATTGTTCAATGTGTGGAAGCGAAGAAAACATCTAATTTCTACTGAAAACCTCTTCCAGTCACATAAAGCTCTAGAATCTCAAAGTAGTGAAATAGGCAGTCTTATCCTGCAGCTAAGAACAAAGTAGCACAGCACAGCAGAGAGGTAAATAACAAAAGCAAGAGTTCAAAGGGACAAGTGGTCAATTCTCTATGCACACACTGAGAAAAACCTAACACCTTTTTCGAGAGGTTCCTTAATACCATCTGCTGCTCTTACCTAAAAGGACAGAATGGATGACATCAAAAGAAGGACGTAAAATTGGAAGAAGCTCTCTTAATACAAACATACATTTAGGTAACACCTAAATTGTCACTGAAAATTAGGCTGTACTACAGGATTGAAACTTTGGCGCATAATGCGTGTGCCTCTTGTGTAGCACCTTTCCTCCAAAACAGTATTCCCTTTCCAAAGGGAAATACTGAAGTTGTTCAGTGCTGAACAGCACTAGGAGCAGCTCAAAATAAGAGCTGAACAAGATGATACCTGTAAAAGAGACACGATGAGGCCAGTTTGCAAAATACACACTCGGAGTTTGACATCAGTGTTCTAAAGTAGGCAAATGTGGCTGTCACTTGGCAGAGGAGAAACCTGAGGCATGTGGAAATTAAGCTTCCCTGAGTGAAATTCACCCCTGCTTGTACTACTCTTGTATGCAGTGTTGTTTTGTGTCACAGCCAGCAGCTGTGTCCTATTACAGATACACAGCAGAACGAGTTTCATGTACAGCAAAGCCATGTCAAAGCCAGGAGAACATGACTGAGAGCTCTCCCTTCCATTCTTCTTCATTGCAGAACGTAAATCTACAACCTGGATCTTGTCAGGGCATTGATTTTCACAGAGACTATCAGACTTTGATATCTGGTTTAAGAGCTGCCTCACGGAGCCCACCGCCTGGCAAAGCACTAACCACTCCTTAGGAACTGCTTCCTCCAAGTTAGGACAACAATCTAATTCACTCCATGCCTGAAACTGTTCTATTTGTCACCACCTCTGTAAATGTGATCCCAAATTGTCCTTGCACTTTCTTGGCTGTATAATGACCTTTAGTTCTCTGAGCATGGTGGTCCTTTAGCATGCACAACACACTCCACAATGTCCTCGTTCCTGTGCACGTAGGCAAGCAAACAGAGAGCAACAGAAACAACTGATTAATGTTCAAAGATGTCTCATTTTTTGTTTGGTTGGTTTTTTTGTTTTGGTTTGGTTTTGGTTTGTTTGGTTTTTTTTTTGTTTTGTTACAAGTGAGACACCGCAGCATAAGGAATCCATAGGCTTTTCCAAGAAGTTAGGATTTGGGATTTTGGGAGGTGTTGGGATTTGGGGATGCAAGATTAAGAAACAGTACTTTGGACAACAGTTGTGTAGGGACTCCTTATCTAGGTACTTGGATATTTAAATTTTTCCAACCTTTGGCACACTGAGAAACCCTGCTGCCTGTGCTCCCAAGCACATGGGCATAACTGGAGCATAGCAGTGTAACTGAAGTAAGAGGATTACATTTCAGGAGGGGCATGTTTTGGTGCAAGACTAGAGGCTTATGGGGATTAAAAGATAGGAGCTGCTTCCCAGAGAGACAGGGTGAACACCAGCAAAGCCCACACATAAACAGTGCTTCGTATCCTTCAGCAGCAGAGAGATACAGTGAGCAGAACAGGAAACGAACCAGTGACGACATTAATTACATCTTCAGGCACTGCCACTGTCCCCAGCACCAACTTAGCTCACATCACACCTGCATTTTCTGTCTCCTTCTACCTTTTATCACCCTTGATTCTTCTTAGATGCTGCTCTTCCCACATGAACCAGCCCTTTTCTCCTGCCTTTCTGCTGGTATCTATATTGTCTTTCTTTGTATCCTTCCCCATCGAGGCAACAATTTGAAAATACTTTTTAATTCAACACGAGAAATGGAATTTGGGATGCTACACAAAGGAGGATGACTTTCATATGAAGAAGCTAGATTGGATAGAAATATAGCCATCTTCATAAGATCTAATCCTGGGTACAAAGGGGAACTCCTGTAAGCTTTAGAAAAAAGGATTGCAATAATTTTTCAATCCAAAAGGATTTTATTTCTCTGCTAGCTAACACTCCTCAAAGGTGGAGCATTACTTTTGGCTTCCAGCTCAATATACCCTTCTAACAAATACTTTTAGAAATGGTGGTTTTATTCCCTGAAAGGTATTGAGTTAAACTCACTATACAAGAATTACAAATGCTGAAGGGCCTAGCATGACTGGAACATCCTGTCTAGATGTAACTTAGAAATCAGAACACTGTGCCAAATTCAATGGATGCTTTCAAGAAAGAATTCAGGAGTAGGACTGTGTATGCTAAGCATTACAACATGTGGCAAGAGGCTGGAATTGCTTCAGAAATCTTATAACCCAACCTAAAAACAGACACTAGAAGGGACGGATACTGGTGTAAACACTGGAGTTTTTACTGGAGTAAAAAGCTGCCAGTCCTATTTATGTCAAATGTATTAAAATACATACATATACATATATATATATATATATATATAAATATTATATATATAAACCCTTAAAAACTACATTTTGCTTTCATTTAATAGCAAGTCTCTGCACCAGACAGGGCCATATCAAAGGCTACAGTAAACTAAGACAAAGAAACTCTCTCAATAGAGAAATCCTGCAAGTGTCACCTCAGTTTTAATGACAAGGTAGTTGATTTCATTAGTATCACAGACAACAGCAAAGAAGAAGAACAAAGGTTAGGATGACCACTGAGCAAGGGCTGGAGAACTACGAAGTGCACTTTCTGTAGTCAGACCTTTATGGCCTTAGACACTAAACCTTTCCAAAGCTCTGTTGAAAAGAATGGGAAAGAAAGTCAGAGATCACCTCTGAAAAGCACTGACAGGTAAAACTGGTTCACATCTATAAATGGTAAAGAAGAAGACAACTTGCAGAAACGCTCGCATTACAATGAGCATACTCAGATTGTCTTCCCACTGCTGATCAGGAGCTCATGTTTCCTCCTTGTTAAATGTACACTTCTTGTTATTGCAGATGCCCTGTCTTCATTTCAAATATATCTGTGTACACCCTTCTTTTCCTTTCAGTGAAAAACATGTTAACATCTTCCCTGGAGTCAGACACGTGACAAGGCTTCTACTTGTGCTTCTACAAATCAAATGCAGCTGCTACACGGCATAGCACAACAGAAGCGAAAACTCTTTTAAATAAAAAGCAGAAGAGCAAAAAGGGGAAAGGAGGATAGACCAAGTAGTAAGCAATATAATCTGCAATATAACTGAGGAAGAGAAAAACAAATAATCCTCCTCTACTCTTGGGGGAAAAAAATTGGTTTGTTTTTTTTTTTTAATGGCAGGATGACTCTTACATTTCTTTGTTGAATTTGGGATGAGAAATGTTGGTCTTCTGATGAGAGACAATTTGCAGAAACCATTAATGGTTTGAAGTGTCAAGAAAAAGTAGACTGAAGAGCCTGATCCACATGCTTCTTCATGGGCTAGGGGAAAACTAATGGCAAAGGAGAATGCAGAATTCTACTTTCCAACTGTATCTACCCAAGGAATGTCCTTGACTCTGATGTACCTTACCCAATTACAAGATAATGGGGCTGCAGAAATGATGCTTTAAACATCCATCCTACAACTGTTGCATCTCAGAAATCCTTTCACAGGAAAACCTCAGCTCCCACTAATAAGTGTCTTCCAGTTGTCATCTGCCACAATATTACAGAGAATTTGTAGAATACACAGTTTCTTGATCAAAAGACTAAAATAAGAGCCAAAAATCTGCTTTTGGGTCAGATTACACCAGCATTTACCTAGTTTTTCAATGGTGTTATATGAATTTGGCCTTTGTTCTGTTTGTTTTTTAAAAAGGCTACCTTTCTTGAATTATGGCATACATTGCTCTATGTTCCTCTCCCCACTGGACAGCTAGTGACACTGTATGATAGGTAACCTGGAGATAGTCTCAATCTCATCTCTAAGAGGGCTTTGCTCTAGTATAGCTGAGGGAAACAGAGAAGAAAAAGAAAGGTTTGTAGAAATGGTTTATTCTGCATGTACTGAGCTACATTTCTCATCCATAACACCGGTGCTTACAGTTTATTAGGAGAAGTGATGTCCTCTTATTTTTAAACCACACTGTGTGGATTAAGGAGACCTTACTTAGAAATTGGCCTGGTCCTGGCGCCATTCTTCAACTCCCTTTTACATTTAACTCAGTAGCTCGGATAGGGTTGTAATTTGTTTAAATGTCACAGGTATGTTGTGAAAAACCACGGTGCAAAAGCAAGTCATACCCACACAAAACTGCCTTGCACAGCCAGTGCTAGTTTACCAATCAAAATAAGCTTTATGGACAGATCTTTTTTATTTTTTCTTTTGCCTGTCTACAGTGTATTTGCCACTTGAGTACAGGTACTGTGGTAAATTGTGAGCCTTCGAAGTAAAGCTCAGGGTTTTAGCTCTCCTACCCTTGCAGCCATTAAGAAAAAAAGTGAGAAAATATCTTTTCAGTGTGAAAATGCCTTCAGTTAAATACACAGGCAGCCTGAAACAGCTGGTCAAGTGGGGGCATGCCATTCAGTTGAAACGCTGATGTGGCAATGATGAAGTATAGTCACAACAGCTTGTCACTGAAGTTCATTACTTTAAGGTTGATGAAAAACAACAGAGACAGCTATAAACCATCCATTGCCCCTTAGAAACCAGCAGCTCCCAAGCTCTCCCATACACAAATCCATTTCATGCTGACTGCAGCCAAGCTCACCATTTCTTAATTTAAGAGCTTCTGTCTGACTGTAACAACTATAACAGACTACAGCACAGATGATCACTTAAGTCAACTCCTACTCTGATCCTTGCTTGTAACCTGGGAAATGGGAAGGCAACAGAAGTCAGGAGACTAACTCGACTTGAAACAAGGGATATTTTTAGGAAGAACAACGCACAGTCAGTACTCTCATGAAGACCAGAGGGGTGCAGGCCCACAATTATGGGAGAGGAAAGTATAAAAAAAAAAAAAAAATAGCAGAAGCATAGTTCCTGAATAATGCAGACAGAAAACACAGGGATTATTACTCTAACCAGGATGGTCCAGCCTGGATTTGAAAGCAGAGCTGGTGCCTCAAATAGCCTAAGGTATTACATCTGGTTCTTTAAACTAATCTGACCCCTCTGAGACAGACAAATACTTCCTTGGGGAAGAGTGTTGTTACATTTCAAAGTCCTAATGTTAACAACTGACTGTCAATTGAGATAAAATAAGCACCCCAACGAGTCATAAAACACTAATTCTCCATTAGACAGCAAGAGAGAAACCGATGACAAGTAACAACAACAAAATTAGCTGTTAACAGAAACCAGATGGAATGGTAAAAACTGTTCAACTATTAACTTTAATATCAAGAGAAAGAAATAACAGTGTGTTGTAGCAACCAGAAAATGTCTCAATATAGAGACCAACCAACCATCACGGTCAACATAAGGGAGCATAAATTGACTGGTTTCGAGATTGCTTCCAGTTACACTAGGTTAAGCTGGGATCTTGACATTAAATTAGAAAAATGGAAAAAAAAGATCCCCAGACAAGAGAAACACAAACAGCCATACTGACAGTAATTCAGCTGCCCATCAGAAGGTGCAGAAACCAGTCTCCGGAAGAATTCAGATTCCCTTTCAACAACAACCAAAAAAAAAAAAGTTTCATGCGTCTCCACCATTGCTGGGACCTTGTATAAGGACAGTCTAGAAATGTGCCAATTCAAGTCACCAAATTAATTGCCACTGAAGCATTACTCGCTCTAATATTCAGAACCCAAACTGTTCACCATCTTTAAAACAATTACAATTCAATTTCATCTATCTCTGATACATAAAAACCCCCATGATTCAAGTTTCAAAATCATGAAAATAGCTTAAAATTCATGAAACAAGTGCACACATCCTCATTCACAGAGGCTGAGTACACCAAAATACACATGATAAAAATAAGTCAGCAACACTGCCTGGTAACTGCAAAAGAGAGGAAGCAAATCTTAAAAATACATGTTTCAAGCATTACTTTAAAAAAAAATGAATAAGACTAAAAAACCAAGGAACTTCTATCTTCAGAACCTCTCAGTTACGTGCAGGACAGGTACATGGGTATTTTGGTTCCATGCTCAATCCAGAGATCACAAAATTACCATTTCTTTTAACATACTCATCTCACTATTTCAGTACTGCTGTTTACATTTTGCTTTTGAAAGTGTTTCATCTCAGAAAGAATGAAGAGCATGTTTTTTGGGATTTTTTTAGCTGGAGGGTGGGGACAATGATTTTGGTGTGAGGGGTTCTTTCTGTTTGCTTGTTTTGTTTTGTGTTTTTTGTTTTGTTCTGTGGGGGTGTTTTTTTGTGTTTTTGTTTTGGTTTGGTTTTTTGTTGTTGTTGTTTGTTTGGTTTTGGTTTTTTGTTTTTTTCTTTACTGTGACTGAAATTTAAGGTTGCCATTCACAGAGGCAAGGCTGTCTGAGGTTATCACCAAGCCAATAGTTTGAAGTCATTGTGTCCTTTGCCAGAAGGCAAAATAGATAAACAAGGAATGAGACAAGGGGAAAGGGGGGGGGGGGGGGGAATAATCTACCTAGTCATTCAGCCCTGAACTGCTTAACTGAAGAAATGGGAAAATCACCTTCTTGCAAAGCTCTTCTACATTACCTCACCTTCCCCAAGCCAATAAGCTCTTTGGAGCACATCCTATGTCTTTAGGCACTTCTGGACACCTTTACAGTACCCTTCTGGTGTCTGCAGATAACCTTAAAATAAGAGAACTTGGAAGAAACATCAGCGGTGGATATACTTTGTCCAGCCATAAGATGAAAGGCTTGAGTTGAGCCCTTCTGATGTCCTCACAGTCTCATAAAGAAAGCACTCAAACAAATGAAAAATTCCTGCCAAGCAGGAGACAAAGTTCAGGGTAAGGGTATTTTAATTCATTTCAAGAAGGGCAGCTCCCAAATCAGACTTTACAAAGCCTGTGAAGCGATATCGGCAGAGACAACTGTTACTTCCTTCAAGCCCATTGTGGAACTACTCCTGTGAGAAGCTAAATCACTTCAGTGAGTGTAAAAGATAACATGAACCTCACAGGTTTTGCTCCTAAGAAAGACACAGGAACTTTACAACATAGGTCTTCAGAGACCTACTTTTCTTCAGCCAGCCTGACTCGTTAAAGCCTAGTTTCTGAGATGACTGCCAGAAGCACTGATTGCTTGGCTGTTCTTGATCATCTTGGTTTAAGCTGCAGAAGGTTCCCACACACATTGTAACAGCCACCAAGCAAGTACTTTAGCAGTGCTAGTTACTTGGTGAGCCTGAACTCAAGATAATAGAGTAGCACCGTGAAAGCCCCTAATCATTGCCTTTGTCTCTCACCCACATATGACAGACAGATCTTAGAATTATAGAATCATCAAGGTTGGAAGATCATCCAGTTCAACCATCCACCCAGCACTTCCACTGTAACTCCTAAACCACTAAATCACACCACTCAGCGCCAGATCCAGACTCCTCTTGAACACGTCCAGGGATGGTGACTCCACTTCCTCCCTGGGCAACCCATTCCAGTGCCTGAGCACCCTAACAGTGAAAAAATTTTCTAATATCTGATTGGAATCTCCCCTGTCACAGCTTTAGGCCATTTTCTCTAATCCTTTCACTGCAGGCACAGTAGAAGAGACCAGTCCCCACCTTACTACAACCTCCTTTCAGGTAGTTGTAGAGTGATGACATCCCCGCTGAGCTTCCTCTTCTTGAGACTAAACAAACCCAGCTCCCTCAGCCATTCATCACAAGACATGTTTTCTAGTCCTTTCAGGAGCCTTGTTGCTCTTTGCTGGAGATGCTCCAGCAGCTCAATGTCCTTTTCAAAGTGAGGACCCAGAACTGAATGCAGTACTCGAGGTGTGGCCTCATCAGGGCCGAGTACAGGGGGATGATCGTTCCCTAGTCCTGCTGGCCACACTATTCTTGATACAGGCCAATATGCCATTGGCCTTCTTGGCCACATGGGCCCACTGCTGGCTCATACTGAGCCAATTGTCAACCAACACCCCAAGTCCCTTTCTGCCAAACAGCTCTCAAGGCACTCCTCCCCAGGTCTGTAGCACTACATGGGAAAGAGGCATTACTAACAAAGAAACATGGATTCCAAGACACATTACAAAAGAGTATTTTTAGGAAATGCAACCATAAGAAACACATAGCTTTAGCAACAAGTGAAAAGAATCTGTAAGCAAAAACAACATACCCAGATGAAGTGATGTTTAACAAAAATTAAATCCCAATGTCAAAAACACATCAAGAAGAGACATGAAAGGAAAGGAGATCAAGTCACAAAAAGACATCAAAAAGCAGAGGAGGTGGGAAGAACAGCATAATGTGAAATTCTCTCTGTTCTTTACAGATTTATGAATGTTAAAAGATGCAGATAGAAAAGATTGCAAAAGTCAATGCAATAGTAACTTAGCACAGTTTAGCTCTGCTTTATAGGTTTGACTGAATCATCTATCGACAGTTGCCTGTTTCTACCCTTCTCCAAATGCTCTTCTAACGTGGTTGTGCAGGGGCAGGGTTTCCCTGAGGCTGACTCATTGCTGTTGCAGATGACAGGACTCCTGCCCCTCCAAAACCTTTGTAGTCCTTTGACATGGCTCAGAGTGAAGGAGTCCATGTGGCATGCAAAGCTTTACTAACAGATACAAAAAGATATCAAATCACTCTTACTACACAAGTTTATCTATTTGCATCATCACACCAAAAATTTACCACAATCATATTAGAGCGATTTTATATTCTCCTTTTTGAAGACAAGTGAACTAATTCTAAAATAACTGTCAGACATATAATTTCAGCCTTAAGTGAATACTACATTGTTATATCTATCTTCACATGGATGTCTGGTCAAGAAGATACTTCTAAAATCAATAGTATCTGGTTTTGAAATCCTAAATTCTATTACATTCTGAAAGTAGTCTGGTCACAAAGATAAGGATTGACGGAATATAGTTCAGTTAATCACATGGAGCATCACCTCTTGCTTAGAGCTGCTTTAGTAACAGGGGGTTGGAAGGTGAGTAATGAAACAGCAGTTTCTAGCAAAGGTGCCAGGAAATATTAAGGAAACTACATAGCTGGAATGCCAGCCTCTATACTGGGCAAGTTTAACTGGCACACTGCCACTCTATACTGGGCAAGTTTAACTGGCACACTGCCACAAAGTGCTTTGGTCCATTCTGGTACAGCAGTTCTTCTGTTCTCAATTCCATCTATGTTCTCGACTTCATTGACAACTTCAGCATTCCTGTTAGCATGAGCACGAGGGGCTGGTTGGGTCTTTGCGTCAGTTCTCTGGAATACTCAGCATTCATGAGATATGCATTTAGTGCTGAAAGGTTCAAGAAACCATTGTTTCCTACTCCTTTAGAGGAGATGATTTGCTCCGGAAATTGAATTTAGACCATAATAAAAAAATATGTAAATCAGAAAAACAATATATGACAGGAAGGGAGCATAAAAAAAAAAAAAGATGTCATTATTGCCACAAATACCTCTAGTGCAGAGATGCAGTCATACAAAAGTACCTTAGGATGACACTATAAAGATGACAAAACAAAAACGAATTCCCCACATCCCAGGCTGCAATTGTTGCTGTCGGTTCTTTCCTGACCTCCATTTTCTCAATGCTTTTAAGCTGCCAGCCTTCACTACCCTTACACAAAGTCCTCCAGAAGCACAGGAAAGACAATGGCTAAAGCTCTGTGCAGAGTCCAACATACAGGTGGTCTGACTCGGGAGAGGCCTAACTGGCGTATCCGTATTCTTGATTTTGTATCTCAGCCCAAGGTCAAAAACATCTGCATGCCAACATTTACAAACTGTGTTGAAATGTCTCTCTGTTAGCTTTAAGCTCGGATGTTGTGTGTGTCTGCAATCACCTCACTTCAAGATTGTTCTCCAAACATTGCTGAAAGGCAAATACACAAATAGTGATCTCCAAAGCACACCTGCAATGCCTATCATTTATTGTACACAAAACCTTGCAAAACATCAAAATGATACTTTACCTCCAATCTGTTCATTTGCTGTTACTTCAATATGAATGCACAAATAAACCAGACCAAACCTGAGCTGTATAGCCAAGGACAGAACATCACTGAGCCCTTTGCCCAAGAGTTGCTCAGAGAGAAGCAGTGTGCACGTTGGCACATCTCTGCACTAATGTGCTCACACAGCTTTTGGACTGGCCTTGTCCTGACTCACCTGAGTTGCAGTCAAATCATGGAGATGCACATGGGTGGCTAATATCCCTCTGTCTCCACCAAATCTTACACAGGGTCACGTCCCTACTAGAAGCTTTGTATTTCTGCCTGTCATGCTGTCATTCCCAGGAGGGAGGAAACAATGACCAACACCATTTCAGTCATATATCACAGAACTAGTTAATAACTCCTCTTCCAATCACTTCTTTAATATTAATATAAGCATACTCTTCAGTTTGTGACATTTCTTGTTGCTACTAAATAGGCAATATTTTAATTGTATTTCTGACGCTGCCATTGGAAATCTTTATATTGCATTACAAAGGGACACTGAAATAAAACTGGTAAGGAGTCCCAGTCCTGGTCCCCACCACAATCTGAACACAGAGTATGTTTCCTTTTCTGGTTTGATTCCAGTTCTTCACAATGATCTACAGAAAAATAACAAAAAATTGGATTTCTGCCCTTTTCTTCCTTATTCGTTAGCTGTTTTTTTTTTATGTTCAGCATAAGCTCTCACCTTCCTGGATCAGTAAGAAATGCCTGAGGTGTTCTGTTCAGTCCAAATATTTTTCTCACTCTTAGCTGATGGAGCAAATCTTTGGCAACTTTTGTAGATATTTTGATCCAGAACATTTCCCAGATGTGAAAGCTCATCATAATCATAACAATATCTGAATTTCAAAAAATTGTAAAAATCAGAATAAAACTCTTCTCTCCAAGAGGATTTTAGGATCAACAGTGTCATAGTCCATCCAGGTCCCTCAAGCTTCAGCTGCTCAAGGATTTTGAGGAATTTCTGAAGCCTGGGCATAAACCCAAGCACTTTCATATGACACATCAAATATGACACTCTTATCTGGGCCCAAACTGGTTTAAGCTGAGGGTGAACATGTTTGAATCCTCTCTATGCAAATAAGGCTGTAACTGCTGTTTTGTGCTACAATGATAGTATTAAATCGTATTTGACTAATTAAAAAAACTAATAAAATCAGCTGAGTGGGTGTGTGGGGGCTGAGTACAGACAAAATCTGAATGTAGACAGTTAAAAAACAAACAAACATGGAGATGCTTTTAGAAAACTTCATTTCAAACTATCAACACAACTACTCAGTACATTAAACATGCAAGTGAGAGAATAACTCTTCCTTCCCTATACCCTGATGACTACATAACACAACTCTGGATTCCATGTGTAACTGAGTAGTAGAGCAGTAAAACACATTTTAATGTTTAAAAAAGAAAACCTTAAAGTTTAAATCACATAATCCCAAATATGTCTTTTAATTCCACTGACTTCAATCAAGTAACTGAATGCACAGGACCTCTCGAGTCTAGTAAAATCAGATAAAGAATCCTGCTAGTGAGTTTCCACGAAAAAAGGATCTTATGCATTGAAAGGTCATACATTTAGTTCTAAGAGAATATTAGGTTGTCAGCTCTCTATCTCATGGCAAATACTGAAGCATCTGCAAAATTCAAATAGAAGATCAATTCTTCAACGTATGCACAGCATACAAATTTCAAGAACTTAAACACGTAAAGTCAAAAGGGGCTTTTAAAGTTTTAAAGTCAACATTTCAAGTTATTTAGGACTACCAAAAGTATTCCTGTGCCCTCCCTCCAAAACCACAGACTGATAATGTGTGGAACAAAATCTTGTCACTCACAACTGTTAACAAAAGGCAAAAAAGAAACGTCATTAAATAGCATATTCGTGTGTACATGCAAATTCTATTTGGGTGATCAAGTCATCTTGGAAGACAACATATTGGCAGGCATCATACATTTAAGCTCCACTAAAATCATAAGAGCATTAATATCCTCCTGGAGGATTTCACATAAAGCTGACAATTTCTGCTTCCACCAGCTTATTTACTAAACCCTGGACTGTACTTCAAGCTATTGTTTTGAAAAAGAAAACAACTTGTCTGCACAGCAAAACACTGTTCCGTCCTGGTTGTCTAGCAGGGACTCTTGGTTTTTGCACTTCGGAGTTCGAGGGTTTTAGCAGCCCAAATAAATAAATAAATAAATAAATAAATAAATAAATAAATAAATAAATAAATAACCAAACGCCGTCTGCTCCAAACCGCAACAAGACCCCACCGGGGCAGGCAGGACACACACATGCACCCACATCCGCAGCCAGAAGCGGCACACACACACACACACACAAACACACTTCAGACACACAAAGCAAATAACATTTGAACGTTCTTGCCAAATGAGATTACGTTTCTGTGTACCTCCCTCTCACATACGCACAAACCCACATATTACACAGCAAATACTGCTCACAGAACAGAACAGAACAAAGATCCTTTGTTACTGTTCCATAAGGTTTTGCAAAATCCCCTTCTTTGTCTAAAACTGAATTAATAGTATTGCTGGAGCCCCGATGATCTAAACACACAAAACTTGCAGAAACAGAATATAGATTTCTTTTAGAGCAACTGCTAACATTAGAAAATACAGACATGCTTTTGAGAACAGAAGCCCCAGTTTGCAAGCATCTTTATTCAGCAAATTAAAAAAAAAGGAGGAAATATTGCAGCCATTCAAATGCAGATACTCTGAAAAGACACAATTGGAGCTTAAGGCTTATCACACCCAGCTGTGTTTTAACAGAATCTCTTATGGTTACCTCCCCCCCAAATAAAAGTGCTAATACCAATACAATTAAAAAGCCAGCTTAAATAAAAACAAGTCAAAAAATCTCCAAAAACCAGCAAGTTGTCTCCCTGCTTTAGAAGAATGTCAGCATGAATGAAGGAAACATGCTAAAAGAAAAAAAAAAAAGGCATCTTCACGATTAGAACTGAGCAAAGTAACACAGTAAAAGGGATCTTCCTCTAATGAGGAGCCTCTATAGCATCCTCTCTTGACAGGCTGCCCTGACACATATTTATTTTGCAGGGCTCAACAGCATCCCTCTGCTGACAAGACATTCTCTTACCTGAAGCTTCATTTTCCAGCATGAATGCATGTGTGTTTCCTCAGTGTGGCTTTCCTTGGTTGCATGACTCCAGTTATCCAGACTAAAGAGACAGAGCTGTGTGTGAGCAGAGCTGCTGCCTGTCCTACATTTGGCTGCAGATGAAGAGAAAGAGTTGGTGCAGTACTTGCCTGGGCTTGTTTAAGTCCCCTAAATATAAATACTAGTGTAGCTCAAACTAGACTAACTACTTCCTCCAGCTGATTCCAGTGAAAAGAGCTTGTGATGAATAATGCATGAGAGTTCCTATGAACATGCTCCATTCCTTGCCGCAGCTGATGTCCACCTCTCCCCGCTTCCTGAAAGCAATCCCTAGCAATTTTTTGTGCTATGAAGCATAAAAATTCTCCGAATGTCTAAAGAACAAGGAGGATGACACTCCCAGATCCATTTTCTTTCCTCATTAGTCAAACCAATAGAGCTAGTGATTTTCTTTTTCTTTCTCTTTCTCTCTCCTTTTTTTTTAAAATAAAAATGTATTCAGCTAGAAGTCAAAGAAAGCTTGATAAGCACAGAACCATATCTCTGGGACTACACAACACTAGTAAATTCAGTTGCTTAACAATTAATTGTTCTTATTCTTAAGAGCTGTGATGCAAGAGAAGCTGTATAAAGATGAACACTAAAGACACAGAAAGAATGTGACAGACCAGAAAATAATACAACATAAAGAAGGTGGAAAAAAAATGCTTACTGCAGCTGGCAAGTTCAGTTTACAGAGAAAAATATTGTTCAGGAGAACTTAGTGGGTGGATCATTACAGGGGATAAATTCACATGTTGCTTCTCTTAAGCAATAAATTCTGCTATGTCAGTACAACTTTTCAAGCTAACTACAAAAATCACTTACTTTCAGGTATTCTTCCAAAGAGTGAATGAATGCGGGACTAATTTGCAAGTAATTTATTTTCAAGTGCAATTACTGCAATAGGCAAATGTCAATACATGTCAGTCACGGATTCAGGTCTATTTCTCAGAATTGTTTTGTTTTGATTTTGTTGTTAGATATACATCAAGTTATTTGGCAATCCAACTGACACTGCCATCCAAGCACAACTGACAAGGTTCTCAAAAGCCATTAGTTTCCTGTAAAGGAAATGTGGCTTGTCAGTCTCATCTCCCAAGCAACAGGAGTTAGGACCAGAGGAAATGGCCTCAAATTGCACCGGAGAAGGTTTAGATTGGCTATTAGGAAAAATTTCTTCACCAAAAGGGTTGTCAAGGTTGGAACAGGCTGCCCAGGGAAGTGATTGAGTTCCCATCCCTGGAGGTATTTAAAAGATGCAGTTTGGTGCTTATGGTTTAGTGGAAGACTTGGCAGGGTTAAGTGAATGGCTAGACCCAATGATACTAAGGTCTTTTCCAACCTAAAGGGTTCTATGATTTACAGTGTGAGAGGTTATGCAGCTTTCTAAATCCTAAACTGTGACTCTTCAGTTTGATATAACTTAACTCTCTAGACATCTCTGAGATCACATTTCTCAGGTCACATCAAAACTCAAGAGACAGTTCCTGATTTCTATCTCTGATTCATACAGAAGATGAGAGATAAAAGGTGAAGATAACAGAGAGATCAAAGAGAAAGAGATATTAAACATACTGTATTAGCATGTATCTAATGCTCAGTTATGACTGGTTGCTCCTTTGGAAGGACTTCTCCTTCATGTTTGCTAAAGGGTGTTTCTCCTGCAAGGATCAAAGCTAACCTTAGGATAAATTAGGATAATTAGATAAAATTATCCAGACAGTTGCATTTATTGTCATGCTTTCTTTCTCTGTGATACCCCTTGACCTTGGGAATGTGATACACACAACACAAACCAGAGAAGAGGATTTCCTTTCCCATCAACTGCACCTTTTTTCCAGACCAACTCCATCTTTTCACCCTCATCAGTTCCTTGTCACATCCACTTTTAAACTGAGATTTTCAGATAACTGCACTCCAGTCAAAATTCAGTTTTACCACAATGTTACATGGTAATAATCTGGTGGCAAGAATCACTCTGTACTTACTGTGTTTCTCATATTCTCTCTCTCATTCAAGGTCAAGGACAATAACCTGAGCTACACAAACTTCTGGTCTCATCCAACACAGCTGGTACCATATCCTGTGTACTCTGAATAACTCAGTGTTTCTCCCTCACCCACCAAATACTCCTTTTAAAAGAGAAAAACTCCAATGCAAAATCAAATTCACACAAGCATTATCAGATCCATAACAAAGCCTATGGAAATACTTCACTTATCAATATCCTGTGAATAAACCTCAAGGAGGTCAAGGTCCTTAACATTTAAAAAATTGGGCCTTAATGTCTTCCTTCAGGCACCTCCATCCTGATTTTAAAAATGGGAACCAAGAAGCTTCCAGAAAATTAGCAGGGCTGCCCACAGTGAGAAGGCAGGGGCTCTGCATAAATTCAGCCTTGTACACCGTGAACTCCAAGGTAAGCAATCAGGCTGAACAAGACAGATGCAGGAGAACTACTTTACAGGGAGAGCTTCTGTTTCTGCAAAGGAAGCCAAAACAACTGAACCTTGTTAGAGGATGCATACTCGTAGAGCATACTCAGATTTTGCAGTAGGAACAAACAGGAGCAGATTAAACATCTGAAATTGGAGTGCAACATGTAACAGTTTTGAAACAGGGTATGTTCATTTCTGTATGACTGACCTTACTTCAGAAACCCCAAGAAACAGTAAATAAGAAGTGGCAAGATTAGCTCTCTTAATGGCAGGATTCAAAATTCCTATTAGTATTTTCACACCAGGTGAGCTTCAGTTAAACAACAGAATACTCCTCCCCTCTCATGTCACCCTTGCCAGCTCTTGTGCACCCTGAGAGTGGTGCAGGGTTTTCATCCATACTGGGCTACTGCAAACAAGCACTTTGCAAACAAAATTTCTGCCTTAGCTTAACCTGGGCTGCCACGGACTTCCCAGATGGTTTCCTTTATATCTGGAAGATAGTGCTGAATTCTGAGATTTTTTTCTTTCCAGAGGCTCTAACTCTGAGGCTAATGGAGATGAATTGCTGGAGGGGAGGGAAATAATATGCCACAGACAAACATTTCTAAGGTTTTATATAGAGGGAAGTATGTTATCTAAGCACAGTTAAAAATTTCACATAGCCCTTTGGATATTTACCCCCTTCCTCTTAGTACTTCAGGAGGCTGAGTCCAAGGTTATGAAGGTTGGTTTCTAAATTCAATGGGTGTATTACTACCATTACAAAGAATTATGCAAACACTGCAAGCTGGAAGAGAAATCCAGTTAATTACACTCTGCATCAGTGTTAGGCCAATGAACTCTCAGCAGAACTATGTGTGCATGTGGCCCAGGGTACTACCCCCGTGACACCAGGTGTTATGAGTAAGTTTCTGGGAGAAGCAAACCAGAAAACAAACAGATGAGCATGACAATAATTAAACACATTTTATTATTTCAGACCGTTTCTCAGACCATTCTCTCCACTGCATATTCAACTTAAAACATAATAAGAGAGAACTAAGGCCTATCTATCTGCCTTCTAAAATGGGTGCTTCACAGGGATTTAACTAAAAAAAAATAGTGTTTTCCTAACTTTTTAAAGAATAATGAGCTCAATTGATTTTTGAATCCATCCATTCATTTGAAATAATGGGATTTGCAATAAAAAACTGTTTGTCCACTTAAAAACACCTACTCATATATGGATCCTCCAATTTCTGTGTATCACACTGTCAGAAAAACACCCCACATTGGAAATGTCGATATTAAAAGTCTAAAACCACGAGGCAAACAACTCTGAAGTGACTTGAGTTCACAAATTTTTTAAAGAGATATGTGACATTTGACTATTTCAGAGTTAAAATACTCTTCAGTCTTGCTTCCCCAAAATAAAACAATTTGCTGCTTGGATGTTTTTCCCCTCAAATATTGAATATTTGAGTATTTAATAAAATACTGCAATTTAACCAATCTATTAAGTCTTATGTTTGTGAAGCTAAAAGGAGCAGTTTAAAAATTAAAGACATTCAGCTGAATAGTTTTATATTTCATTTAAAATGAGCAGCATTCTGTAGCATTCTCCTGCATGCCTGAACAATCCTGTTGCCACTGTGAAAGGAAGAGATGCAGGAGAGGGTACAACATGGCAGGAATGGTGCTTAGCAAAACCTTCTCTCATTCATGTCCACTTACTAGGTGAAAACTGAAATAGTGTGTGTGGAGTCAATTCACAGACACATCATTTCATTACATGCTTCTGCTAGGGGCCAAGCTGAATCATTTTGGTTAAGTATTTAGCTACTGGCTGGCCAGTTAATTTTACAGTCAAATTTTGTACAGTCTATTTAGTTTCTCCAATTTCTAAATAACTGCAACCTCCTGGGGAAATTCTCTAGTAGACCATCTGCTCGTTTCCTATAAATCCTCCTTTCAGACCTTACGCAAATTTCTGAGCTGCCACTCAGAACTTCTCTGATGTCTGGGTGAACAAAACCCCGACTATTCTGAACTAAAACCTGCAGTACAAAAAGATTAGTTAACCCCTGATCAGTAAAATAACAACAGCAATGTGGCTCATTTCTCTGCAGCACATCTCAAGCGACAGATACACTCTCAGTGGGATGAGCACTTAAAGGTCCTTCCCTGGTCACAGGATGGTCACAAGCCAGGGACAATTTACTTCACATATTTAGACTGTTATTCTCTTTGAAGTTTCTGCATGTCCAAGCATCTTGTTTGCAACCATCTCAGTTGGTATAGCCTGGGAACAGCCGATAGACAGGAAGTTTGAGGGAAAGAAGAACCAATTTGAATAGCAAAAGTGTAATGGGGAAAGATGGCATAAGGAGATGTTAAATACCAAGTAGTGTTTCCTGTCTGTGAATTCACATAATCAGGCTTGTGCAAGCGCTGAACTGTTCTTCTCTGGCTTGTGAAACACTGCAGGCTGTGCAGATCCAATGACACAATAGACTTTTTCCAAACAAACAAGGCTGGAGGGAGTTTCAGCAATCAGGAACACACTGAATGAGCTAACAGACTTTGATCCAGCAGATGTTTCTCCGAGCCTAAGTGAATTTCACAGTGGAAAAGAGAAGATTTTATATCTATTTTTAATGAAATTAGCACCAGTATCCAAATTCTGTACCAAGTGTTAAACATCACACAACCCATGCTTTAGAGAACAGGCAAAAAGCAGTACCTGTGGGTAGGAGCTCACATAGTTGATGCCTGTGTCTAATTCAAATACTTGTCATGGAACAGTCAATCCACAATGATGCAATGCAATAAAAAGGTGCTTACCCAAGTCACTAATGCACCTATAAAACAAGAGTGGGGTATAACAATACAGCCTGAAGAATTTTTCCAAAAAGCATTAAAAGAATGATTGCAGAAGAAAACAAAACCTATCAACAACCCAAATCCATACAAACCAATTCAGACTGTTGAAAATTGGGTGACTGAACAAGAAATGAAATGGCCACGCAACTAAGGGGCATATGGAGCTTTGTAATGTTTTTATTTCCCCTCACATCTACATTTTTGGCTCTTTGTTTTGCTTTCTGGCCTCAGAAAATAGAGCTGAGTTCAGAATAGTGGGTTGCATACTAGTTTTCCCCAAAGAAAATTGCACAGGCAGAAACTAGTTAAGACACTTTCATAAACATTTGAGAAATCTAATAGAAAAAAAGCAAAAACCAGAACTTTGTTATAAAGAGGAACTGTAAGAGCTTCCTCAGAAGTCTATCCAAAAAAAACCCCCAAAACAACCAACCAAATAAAGGAAAAAACCTCAACCCCCCAAAAACCAAAAAGCAACACATCAGATTCAAAACTTACAGCAGCTAAAACCCACCTAAATACTGTGCAAGAAGAATTCACCAGACGAGATGCAACGGCATAGAGTCAGGGGGGTGCATTAAACACCCCCAAAATTCTGGTTATAAACCAGAACCTCAAATTTAGTTATTTCTGTCCTAATGGCTGCACTGAAAAACAGCAGGGCTATAAAAATGGGTTGATCTCATCTCCCTTCACTCCACAGTTCAGAGCCTTGGGTGTGCCTCAGTTAGGTTTACTACAGGTAGCCAGAGAGAAGTCAGTGTTAAAGAAGGTCTTTAACAATCTACTTCTGGTGTTCCAGTTGGGTACCCCCACATCGTTCCTGTGAACAGATGGCATGGGAGCACCAGAGCCTGCCACCGAGTTGCCAGTGGTGGATGTGTGAGCAGTGAGACCACAGAGGACATTTTCTCAAAGAGGATAAACCATGGGAGTACATGTCAGAAGGCACCAGAGAAAAGACACCTGGGTTTTACTGAATGAGGTGCTGGGGGACAGCACTTTTAAGGTAGTTCCCTTAAATGAGTAGCTGTAGCACCAGCAGTAGAGAAAGGTCAAAGAGAAGCTTTTAAGGAATTGCTGGGCTCTAGCAGTTATTATTTATCTGCTAGATGCTTTACAGGTGGGCTTCTGTTGCAAAGGTCTGACTGAAACTAACCAAGCTGCTAAAACATTTAGACTCAGATATCAGAAGTCCTGAAAGCAAAGATTTGGATTTGGAGATGATGTCTAGCACAATCTATACCTGTACCCAGTCTCTCCTGGGGGCAGTGTGGCAGTTTGGAGACAGAGCAGCAGGGCTGGGCAGAGGTTGAAACTAGGAATGCTTTCAGGAGATAGGCAGCTGCCACCAGTCGTACTCAGCATGAGATTGGGTGAACTGGGGGGAATTCAAAATGCTCATAAATCTAGGAACAACAGCAGTGCTCTCTGTTTTATCTACATTCAAAAAGAAACAGAGGTTTATAGATGATAAGGGGGAAAGAAGAACAGAACGAAACAGCATGTAGTGAACACAATACAACTGGAACTGAAGCTCTGAGGGGACAACACAGCTCAGCCACACACTCCCTAGCTGCATTCATGGAAAAGGCTGAGTTTCCCACAGAAACTGCAAGCTGCTGTACTTCAGTCAGTTCATTCTAGTAATCATTTTTAAAAAGCATCTTTCAGAACGGCATTATTTATTCAGGCTCCAAAACACACAGAACAAACACTGTAAATGTGAGCCCTCATACCAGGGTGTTTTACCCACTCCTGAAATTCTCCCTACTAACTCTTGCAGAAGAAACATCCCTCACAGCAGCTGTGCCCTGGATTCGAGTGGGAGAAAGTGGTGTCTTGCTGCAGTCATGCTCACCCCATTTTTTGGGTGGGGCTTTTTTGCCAGTCTATTGTCTCCTGTTAACATTTCCCTGGTAGTCTATTCTAGCTCACTAAAACTCCCACCTTTACTATGATATAGTGGATTGTTTCCTTTTATTTCTTTTCCCAAATATTTCTATCTAAAAACGGAACAAACAATAGCAATATAAAACATGTTCCATGGTGAAGATCCGACTCCTGACAGATCGGATGTTGGCCTTGTCAACATCGAATAAAAGAAGATGTTACTGCTGGTTTCACAAGATCAGTGCTAAGCCAGGTATTAGTCAATATTTTCAATAATAATCTAGAAATTAATTTAAAACACATAGGAAAGCCTCTGACAGTTACATTTAGAGGTGACACAGAGCTTAGCAGGCTGACCAGGCTCACAAACACTTCACAGATACTGAGCATCTAAAATTGACTTGGGGAAAAAAAAAAAATCACAGTACTAAAGCTGTGTTTTATTTTCACCAAAGTGACATGGGTTGTAACTGCAAGTTACACAGGTTTCAGCTTATAAAGCAGGAGTACAGTAAAGGATTAGATTTAGAACTTTCACTGCAGTGAAGTGACAATTGGAGGTGAGAACCTGAATGGGGATTGAGGACAGGATCAATGCTACATTACAGCAAACAGAGTTTTCAGTTTTCTCTCTGAACTGCCAAGGTACTGCTGGAGAACTGAGGAAGGACAACAGCTGGAAACCCACCCAGACCCTGCCAGTAAGAGAAGCACAGCTTGCTTTGCAATTAAGACATTTGCACCTCCAGTGTCCCAACCTTTCAATTCAAATAGGAGGAGAGAGGCCTGAAAAGGTTATCTTTTCCATCCCTTGTTTCATCCTCCTGCATTTTCAAGGCTGAAGGAAACACCTTATTGGGAGACATCCCAGAATTTTATTAGTAAGTTTATTTAAAAAGTGAATTATCTTGCTTGTTTGTAACACACTGATAAGTCCAAAAGCACAGTTTAAGAGCCTGTTTCAATTAATGAAGGGTCACCAGCAACTATCAGCTCAAGCCAGAAAAAAAATAAATCAAAATTCAAAAAAACCACAAAAAACAAAGTTGCATATGGTCTTCCATGCACTATGATGGTGGCTGGCATGGAAGCAAACTATCAAGTAAAACAAAAGCTTTACTCTTCACCTTCAAGTCAGTGCTGGAAGGTGAAGTGCCTTTTCCAAATACCACGAGTTATGGGTTCAGTGCACATACAACGTAACACAGGTCATTACAAGTCAGATGTGGCAATCCCTGCTGGCCTTCAGCAGCACAAACTTCAAAGGAGTCACTAAAATTAAACAAGCCATTTTCAACCAGACCGATAGGAAAGGGGTTTGGGGGTGGGAGGTGCTACTTTTTTAACTGCTGACTTCAGTTAGGAATCAAGACAATTGGCCCCTTATTACCAGTGTCTAGAAGTACTTTAATATATATATATATATATATTTAAATAGGTACGTTTTGCTTTGCATATTAAAAACATACAAAACAGTTGCTTTTTCTAAAACTTAAATCTGTATTCCAACATGCCTGTCCTGTTTCTGCATGAACTTCATCATTGTACAGTGATACCGATTTTTTTGCTTGGCAATCTGAAGCAATTGTAAGTCCAGCAGTGAAGGTTTTCTTATTGATGACAGAAAAGAACCAGCTCAGTTCTGTTTCCAGCTTTAAGGGGAGAGGGTATCTCATATGATATTAAGCACAAATTAACACTGGCAGTACCCAGTGGCCCTAATTTGCTAATGTTTCCCTTAAGTACCCTAGAGCTTCCCTTTTTACTGCTTAAAATAGCTATGGTTTAAAGTTTACAGGTAAGCAGTAGCTGTGCTTCCCTTTTCCCAAATATCCCAACCTTGGTGTCTGAAAACAGCAACATCCTATTTAGAGGTCACTTCCAGATTTCTGCCTGTGGATTTTTCGGTAACTGCAGTGTCTCTGGAGCACCTGATGCTTGTCAGAAGCCAAAGAGGAAGTCACACTCCAGTATTTCATGCGGAATGAAGCTGCTTAATTGTTGTTACATTAACCAGCTCAGAGAAATTAGGATGCAAAAATTAGCAAATGTTTCACTTCATTGCATACAAGCAATAAAAAGCATTATTTTTACCCAAATAATGTGCCTTCAGCCATCTGAACAGCAGTAAACATATTTAAAGAGGACTGCAGGGCAAAAAAAGCTCAAACAACTCTTTCCTATTCCCTGGGATCAATCAAATGTTTTCACTGTTGTTACGCATAAAAACTGAAGCAAAAAAGTACAACACAAGCCACTTGCTGAGGCAAAGGCATGTCATTTCAACCTGAACAATCCAGAAATCACCTCTTCTTGCATTTACTGCTTGGGAAGAGTTACTAGAAATAGGCAGGCAGATGATAGCCAGGAAAAACTGTACAACTGACATGGGGTTCGTGCATCTAGTCAGAGCTGACAAACATTTCCTGTTCTGCAATTTTCCATTCAGGAAAAGCTGCTGATATGTATTACAAGGCTGTTCCTTGACCACTTCACAGGAAAAATAAGTCAATTGATTAGTTGATATTAGCCAAGAGCAGTCTCTACAACTTCAAACCATCTTTTTTAGGCTCCTCTCTCTAAATCCTAGGAAAAGAATAATCTCATTCTTCTTTTAAGAATTTGATGCCAATCCACAATTCTGATCCACATATTGTAGTGGGATTTAAATATAGTATAGGAAAATAAAAGATAAGAAGAAAAAAAAAAAGAATTGTATACTTGTGCCTTTAATGGGCTATATAGTAAAGTCTGGCATCAACATACACCGCCAGAGGTGACAGGACACAACTGCTCTAGTGTGACATGTATCCCTGGAGGGCTGCAGAGGACTTACAGACATGCCTGCTTTTATCTACCCTGGGAAGACAGTATTGAACTGTGGAACTACAACTTTCCATTACAAGAAAGAGAGGTTAACATGCCACACACAGGGAAGCATAGATACAGCATAGGAGACGCTTCGCAATAACTCAAACTTGATAGCCACCTCTGAGATGAATCCTGGTACTGCCTGAAAAGCTATCCTGAAACAGCATGAAAATAAGAACAGACAGCATGGGATGCCATTCTTCTAACTCATTTATTGTCTTCCTCATGACAAAGTAAAGAAGAAAATCCTTGTTCAAAGAATAACCTGCCTTCTGCACATACGTGCAATATAACATGGGCAACCTTTTAATGTCCATTTTTCACTGCTCTCTAGAAACTAATCGATTAATTAAATGGCTAATACAAAACTCCACTAGCAGAAGAATGATGATCTACTTGGTTGCAAAAGATTTCCATGACTAACATCAGTTCAAGGAATAAAGTCCATGCCTATCAGTGTAGATGCTGCACACATCCTGCTCCTTTCCGCCCCCATTTCTTCACCAGCCTCATGAATCAGGTCTGCTTTAATCACACTTAGAGAATTACAGCCAACTAATCAACACCCTCAGCAACTGTGACCTCAGGTGTGCTGGGGTGTTGCTTTTAATTATTCCAGGTTCTCACTTCCCTGTACCCTCAAGCCTCCTACATCTGTTGCTGAAATGGCTGCTAGACTGTCCTTGCTGGTTGAGATCACCTATCTCTTGATGCACTGTCACAGATGTGCATCATTCACAAGTGAGCCCTCAACATCTTCCAGTTCACCACTGTAACCGTGAGACTATACATTTAAAAGTGCACCTGAACTAAGATGGCACCTCAAGGACTTCTTCCACCTCATCTGTTCTGCAAGTTTCCTATCCACCAATGTCACCCAGGGCTCTCTGCAGGTTTGTCTGTGAATCTTGAGCCTGTTACACATACTAGTTAAAGTGAACAACTGATACAACTGTGTACACAAAGGAACTGAAGCATGAAGTAGTTAAAGTGGTGAAAAAAATTTGACTTTTTAGATAAAAAGAGCCATAAATACTTCTGTGTCTGTGAAACCTGCAGCAGTGATTTTCCAAGGTGTAAGTAATTAAGAGTAGGAAAGACAATTATCCTTCAAGGCAGTAAGGCACAGTGGAAATCCATGACTCCAAATTCAGCTCTGATATAGACCGCAGTAGGTTACACAAAAATTTCGATGTACATTCCATTTTATTACTTTAAGATGTCTGAAAAACCTAAGCATAAGATGCAAGCTTATTATTGAAAACATTATGTTTAAATAAACCAAAAATTGTTTCCACACTCATAGAATATGAGCATATGAATATCTGTGCTAAATACACCCCCTTTCAGTTATGCTGACAGATGCATAATGTGTGTGCAAAGCAGTTAGTGACATGGTCCCAGACTCTTGCCTCCAGGAACACCACAGATGCTTCACCCTTAAGGAACACGGTGGAAACATGCAGCATTCACTTAGCACAGGGGTGAAGTCAAATGCTACAGACTTGAGGACAATCCTCTCCCTGATACAAACTGCCACCTGTAGTTAAGGTCCACAAGGAATCAGATACAGTCCACATTCAAGCAAATAAAAAAATCATAAAAGGGTCACTTTTACTCATTTTCGTCAACAAGTAGCACTTACTTACAGGAAGAGAGAATTGGGCTGTAAATTAACTTAAACCTCCAAACATAGGTGATTCTGCTCTTCCCTTTGTATTTGAAGATGCCAAAATTCAGTTCTTAACTCCTAAAAAATGAAATTCTGAATTTCAGCCACTGACCTCATGGAATACACATATGGGTTTGCTCAGTACTAAAAGTGTGCTTCAACTTATAGCTGTCACAAAAAACTCTCCATAAGAAATTCCCTAAAACCAGAGCTATGTCCACTGCCAAACAGAAACATGTTTAATAGCATATGAGAGATCATCACTTCTGGGACCAAGAGAAACTAAATGAATCCCAAAGGTGGATTTTTTTTCTAGCTGTGAGAATTATTGACTCAGAAGGCTGTACTCTTAAGACCTTAGATTTCAGCAAAGTAGGAAGGAGCAATTTCAAAAGAATAACTTGCCCCCACCGCCATCAAGAATTCTTCATAAATGGCATAAAGGCCAAGTAGAATTACCTAAGTTCAAAGTGCAGATCTAAGCCTATATATAACTTCATAAAAGTTTTACCTTTAAACCACTGAGATGCAGGGTTTAAGAGATAATCAGCAACTTAAAGCTCGATAAAGTTTTAAACCCACTGAAGTTCAGCTACTTTAAGAGTATCACACCACAGCATGCATCCCTGGCAGAACTGTTAGTCATTGTTCTTCTCTCAAAAAAACCAAAAAACAGAACAGCCACCCTAAAAAACAACTCAAATCCCAACACTCTTTATTTCAACAGGTAAAGAAACACATCTGTCTGAAAGAGCAAATCAATGAAGTCATTCATTATGCATCAATGCAAGAGGTAAAACATCCTACAGGAGGAAAAACCCTGTACTTCTGGGGCGTTTTACTTACAGAAATTACATTCAATAAACACAGAACTTTAAAAATCAGTTCGCAGGAACCTGACAGCATCACTTTAAAGAAACAGTATAGCCACTGGATGATGAAAATCACTGCAAAGTACGATGAAGTATTGACTGATGTCTCTGTGGAGCTGTGATGATTTCAGCAGCACTCTGCACCAACACAGATATTAATACCCACATACAGTTCACTGTGGCATCATGACTGACACACACTTCTCATTAGAAGGCAAACAAACAAGCATGCTTTTGCCAGGTAAGAAAAAATATAAACTCTAAAGTCACGAGCTCAGATCCAGGGCTCCCTTTATGAAAAGCTGCTGCATGTTAACATACATGAGAAACATTAACAGACCTGCAAAACATCACCACCAAAACATACTTGGCTATCACATAATTAAACAGCATCAGCACTTCTTTCAGAAAATCATATTTTTCAAAGAATGACTCTCAGCTTGTTCAAGTGATCTGCTAATGAGAACCAGACAGAGATTGTGTTAATATGAGAGAGGTGGTTTAAAAATTCAGGTTAATCCAACAGCTACAGGAAGTAATAATTAACTTTAAGTTGTTTCTGGTCTTAAGACATCAAAGCAAGGAGTTCACATGCAATAAGCAAAGTCAAAAGAGAGATTGTATATAAATGAGTGACTATAAACAAACAGCAAAACCTGAAACTTCCAAAGTTTCTTCTCTGAAGGATCACTACCTAAAACTCTGCTGCTGTATTAACTGCTGTTAGTTTTTCTAATGTTTACTAAATTTTTAAAAGAAAGAGTTTTCTTCTCTTTTCCCTCAAAACCCTTTCAGAAACCACTTCCCACAGTCTGCCTTTTGTAATTCCTCTCCACTCAGAAGCCATCTGCTCCTTTCCTCACACACACATGCTGTACACACTCCAAAACAAACACAATGTAGAATCAAATGGCGTGATCTGACTTTTTTGTTAGGACTGCTCAAGTGGGAGCAGCTCCCTCCCATCCTGTCCCCTCCCTCCTCTCTTCCCCCTTCACCAGGGTTTGCTGGGAAGCAGCATGTGCTAGCTTCCAAGAACAGGGCTTGAGAGGACCAGCTCCTCATCCTGCACTCAAGCACAGTAAGAGCAGAACAGATTCAGGAAAGTCACAACATTTTGCACATTCACCACAACTGAGATTAAGCAATGCCCACCTTCAGTAGGAAGACCAGTCTGCTCTCCACATATCCCATGCCCACCACATTCTGCAGCAGATCTTTGGGCCAGCTCAGCAGAATTGTCTGCAGACTGGGACTTTGGCAAAGCAGACATCTAGTGACAAACACTTCCTGCTGATCAGCTTTTATCCAAACCCCTGAAGTCCTCTACAAGGCTTATTAGCAATGCTAGCCCTCCTTCACAGATAGGAGGAAGGATAGCAGAGGAATCCAAGGGATTTGCCCAACACCATCTAGCAGGGCAGGAAGAGAAACACAAATTCCAAATTACAGACCACTGGTTTATTCAGGCCTGGCTGCACTCCGTGTGCTTTTTGAGTTTTCCAGGTATCACATCGAAGAGGAGGTTAGCGGTGCTCTTGCCAGGAACATGTGGGAGAGAAGAAGAAAGCCCTTAAACTGGCAAAGGACAGAACAGAGGCAACTGCCCATGGGGAGAAAGGCAGGCAGGCAAGGGCAGAAGGACCACCTCAGGCACTCACACCAGTGTCAGACGCCAAGATGTTTACAGGAGTAAAGAAATAGGCAACGCTCCAAGAGAGGATATTCACAGAGACACCTGACAGGAACTGCAAAGTGCTGTGCCCAGGAAGGGTTTGATGCGAGCAATTGAACTGTCTTGAAGAGCACAAGAACAACTCTCCTGATAACAAAATGGAGAGATCACAAGCAGGGCAGTGAATACAAACGTTCCCATGGAGAAAGACAGGCATTTGGTGTGAAGCAGTTTTTTCAAGCAATTTTCCTATTTACTTAGTGCTCCTCACTGGACTGTTTGTGTGCTAAAGGTAATCAGAGTGAGAGTGTGCTCAGGCACCTGCTCCAACACAGACATGTACTAAAATGTCTGTTTTAGCATAGAAATCAGCCATGGAAATACCACACTCCCAGCCCAGGGATACCATGTGGAAGGATGCTGTTACAACCATCTCAGTCATCTGGCATATTCTCAAAGGACAAGGTATAGGAAACCTTCCTACCTGCTCCTAGACTGCAGAAACAGAAGCACTTTCACTGCAGCTCTTCAGGGGTGCTTCTGTCACAGGTTGTCCGCTCTGTCAAAAAATTGCCTGGCTGCTATGTTTCAGGAAGTGGAAAGTATGACAGCTTTTTCTGAGGAACACTTTATGATCCATTGAAAAACATCAAGTAAAAGCCAAGCCATTGTTAGGAATGGACTTTGCAATTCCCACTTTGAGCCTAGGTCTGTAAGCAGTATAGCAAGAGATACATTTTGATTCTCACAGGAGAGTTAAGGGATACTCAGACAAAAATTCTTCCACAGTTAGCCAGTTTCTATACAAAACAAATTTAATAAAGGAAAAATGCCAGGCCCAGTGTTAATATATGACATAGTTACTCATAAACACACAAATCGCAGTATAAAAATAATAAGGGGTAAAATTCTCAAAGGATTTGCAGCCTGGCTGCTTAATGAATTATTTGGTTCAATGGGCAAGCAAAACCAAACCCACACACACAGAGCCTTACAAATGCCTGAGTATTTGGACTGAGTTCAGCTACTCAGAGATCTCATTCAGAGCTCAAAGCCCAAAAAGTGAATGGAAAAGATCATAGAGTGCTTCTGTACCTTAAAAAACACATAATAGCTCTCTGTCACTCTGGATTCAACAACGTAAAACATGTGCCTTTACCTTGAGGTACTGATCCGTGACTATAAACTCTTGCAAATGCATCTATTGGTTTTTTTTTTAACTTCAAGTAACTCCTGCTTTTCCAGTAAGATGTGGCTTATTTGAATCAATAGGCCACAGTGCCTTTTCTGTTACAGGATGCAAGAGATTGTTAAGAAGGCAGAAGAAATTTAGGAAGATGCATCACCATGTACTTCTCTCAGCATAATTTCATTCAGAAAAATTAGGTAGTCAGTATCTTCAAGATGACAGCTTTGAGAAGTACCTGGAGATGTCAGAGATGATCACAGCATCTCTGCTGAGCCCACAGCAGCCAGCAATACTACACAACACTTAGTAGACAAGAGGAGTGAGCTGAAGTGAGTTTCAGTTGATCAAGTGGAATTAGCAAGTTCAAATCTAACTAGAACATTCTGTGATAAATGCTGTGTGATCTTTGATGACAAGTCAGTATTGATTCCCAGTTTCAGGCCATTGAGAAGAAAGAGTACTGTGCACCAAAATGGCTTGGACCAACATCTCATGATCTCTCATTTAAACACTGATCCCACCCATCCCTGATCCACTTAGGAGATCTGCAGAGATCACAGCACAGGAGGTTACAGTTGACACACATTTTTAGAAGAGCAGTGAAAAGCTATTGCTCAGGGAGATTCACTCACTGAAGTAATTAATCAATAATTACTAACAACATGTGGTAGACATCAGTCCACCTCAGTGAGAAAGGCACAAAGCCCTGAAAAAGACAATGCTATAACAACACAAACCCAGAACACCTCAACCACATGCCAGCATCAGTTCCTCATTTCCTGTCTAAATCCTGAGATCTGTTAGCTTTTGCATACATTAGGAAACACTGCAGCCAGCACACTGCCCACTAAAGAGGAGCAAGCAGGGGCTGTAGTTCCTCAAAAATAATACAGTGACTCTCCCTTAAATCAGGTAAGTATGAAGCTATTCCTAGTGAAGGATAAGTAAGAAGCTAATGATGCTTATTAATAGACCTTAAAGCTATCAGTTCATCTGAGTTAAATGCAGCAGTAATAATCCCTTTACGACCTTCCTCATTTTTACTGGGGAAACGGACGAAGTTTTATGAAATACTGCTGTTAACCTCAGATTTCAACTATTCTAAATATTGAAGATTATACTAACCTGAATCAGAATCTACCAGGCTCTGTTATGTATACATATCACTGAGGACCTGGACCAGAAATTCTAGGCAGCAGCTCTTCCTCTTAACACTTCTTCAAATTCAATAGGATTTTTGCCACAGACTTCCACAGACATTGAATGTACATGTTAATCTGCCATGAGGCATGCCTAGATACTATAGATCACCCAATTTGAGAAACTGGATTATAATGATAAAGGTGGTAGGATTTCTTGCTGTTTCTTCACTGTTAGTCACATATCAGTATTCCACAAAACTTGCTCTTGTAACAAGGAAATGCTTAATAAAACCAAGCCTTAATCTGAAATACACAAGCTACATCTTGACCAGAAACATGGAAGAGAAGAAATAGTAAGAGACATGTGCTGTTCAGACTGAGAATTTTCTCTCTGCACCACTACTACAAATGTGGATAATTATAATCACAAAAGAGAATAGAACAGAACATAAAGCATGTTCTGGGGAATAGGAAAAACACTGATTTTTCAGAGACTGGTGGAAGTTCTCTCTCTAGGCACATTGGTCCTTCAGTTTCTGCTGCTGTGTTCTTGAGCCTTTCCTCCAAAAGACTTATTACAATGCAGGATGTAGGCACAGACAAGCCAAAGGTTTAGTTTGAAACAGCAAGAATGAAAGCCATACAAGATCTCATCTGCTAGATGACACTCTATTCACCTTGGCTTTTGCCAGAGCTTGTTAATAAAGAGGAGAAATGTACATGAGTCTGCTCAACCTACGAAATGCACACCTGGCAATGCACTTGGTCTAAGAAGTTTGGTATTACAAAGCAAACCTACATATTTATCTTTGAAGTAGCACTATTGGTTTTGATTGTGGTTTGTGGTTTGTTAGATTTTGTTCAGATTGGCAAGTGGCTTTGTACAACTCAAAACATTTTAAGACTCCAGTGTACACATTTGTTTGAGTTGCTTATTGTTCCTGCACAGAAAAGGTAAGGAATTTACTATTTGGGTCTTGATTGCACCCAAGAGTTGACAGGGACTCTGACTATATGTAGCCTTGAACGTCCTAACTGATGGAAAATGAAAATTTTACCGGATTGGTCAAAGTCAGCACATTAATAACTTGACTGCTGTCCAGCTCATTTGTTAGATCCAGAATTAAAGGTTAATACCAGAAGCAATGCAGTTTACAAGAGCAAGGAAGAGCGTACAAGAGCTGGGCTGTGGCTCGTGCACAGGAGCAGCCGCAGTGTCAGTACAGCTGTGCACCAAGAACAGCAGCCAGTTCACCCAGAGCTTCAGCTGTTCCAGCTGTAGTTTTGCCAGAATGCAGGACACTTGGGGATGAATGAATATGCTGATGGAGAAAGGAAGGATAAGACTTGGGAAATATGAAATGTTACCAGGTTAGCCTAATCTACTGCTTGTATGGTCCCACTTCCCCTTCAACACTGCACATATTTAAACAAGTATTCTGCTCTGTTTCTAACATCCTAAGGCATGAAAATATAACAGCAACCTGGTAAGGGGAACAATAATCAGCATTTGAACTAGTTATCATGAAGGAAACACAGGGGAGATTTGTTAACAATGAAGTTGCTTTGTTGGAAATGAAAAACATGGTTAGAAGGAGAGTTGGAATTCCCACTTCTAGGCTCACTGCATGGTTAGACATACCACAAGTTCTGCCTCCCAATCTCCATTACCCAGGGCAGGGTAGTAAATTTGTAGCACTGACCTGCATTTGGCAAAGGAGCTTTTTCACCCTCTCAGCACATACCATTTCTATATAGGAGGGTACCAAAGAGAAGAAACAGAAAATCCCTCTTATCTAGAGAGCTGCCCAGAGGGTGACTATATGTAACAGGTGGGAAATGAGAGATTACAGCAGACTCCTGAGACAAGGTGCTTCACGGATTTAGAGCATCTCCTCTGTGAAGATAACTTCCTGCCTAGGCCTGGCAACCAAAAGCAGCAGTGTGCCAGCCTTATTAATTACTGGTTTAGGAATCTGAAAGGCTAGAATCCTTTTAAGATGTTACCAAAGAGAAGGTTCAAAAAATATCCCCCAATGGGACAATTTATTTCTACTGACTCACTGGTGACTTTGGTAGGTGCAATCTGGACAGCTGACAGGTGGACAGGTAGTTAGGGAAAACAATATCAACACATCAGAAACAACTGTTTTACCCTACTCAAAGTTAGTCTTAGTAAATTCCTTTCTGTAACATGATAGTCTCTTTTTAGTCCCTTACATGTAAGCTATGCCCTATCTCTAATCAGCATCACTCTAGATCTCCTCAGAATTAACCACTGCTGAGCAGTCCACAAAGCAAGCCCTGAAGTTCTACCATAAAGTGAATGTCTTCTTGACCTAATTTTATGTCAGGGCAAAGCTAAAAAAACACAAAGAGGTTTCTGTGGAACTGACAGATAATATAAGATTCAGTGCAGTACAGCTGTACACTAAAGCACAACGCACGTTGAGGTCTTTGGCCTGACCAGAGACACAGTTCAGGGATAAATAAGGTTGACATGTGAAGACTAGACACAGCATGCTATAAAAACTGTTAAGTAGCATATTAATTGGATTCTATAGGACTTATAATCAGATATATACTTCAGATATTTTTGCATTCCGGTCCTCATTAGCACCACAACAAGACCTCAAAAGGATTCCACTTGCTACCAAATTAAGAATACAGATCATATTCCATAAAACAGCACACTACGTACGCACATGGGTGTATATATCCTTCCTTGTGATACTGCAGTCACTATGAAACACAACACAGCTACTACATGCTACCAAGAGCAAAGGAAAACAGGATATATGGCTACATATAGGTGTTCACAACCCATACAATTTTTCTTTAAATACACTTGTAACAGTTTCCATAACAATGGTACTAGAGCCATCATTCAAATTCCTATCTGCCTTAAATTCTTATGCAAAGTAGAAGGTTGTAGCTTGCATTTTGCACAAGTTACTCAACAACAACCTCTAGGACTTTGCAGCCAGTTGCTTTAAAATAGCAGACATGAGAATAAAGAGATAATTTGGTAGCATTCATCCTCACTAAAAGCAGGAGTCGTACAAGGAGTTGGGGCTTTAGAACAGAACAAGGTCTGATTTGATAAGCCCTATTGTTTTATACTTAGACAACTTCCTGTGGAAAATCAAGCATATCTGACAGTACCTGTTCCTCCTTTTCTTTGGTCTTGCTCCTGGAGACTCTGGAAGAGGTAACATCCTGAGCTGGAATGACAGAGATTTGATGCAGTGGCATGTTCATCACACCGCCTCGTTTGGTCCTAATATTTACAGGAAGGAGGCTTGAAGGCAGTGCTCATTCCGTGCCATTGTCAGGCCTTGCAACTAAAAAATAAAAATATTAGATGATGTTAAGGTAGCTTGAAATGCAATCATTTCTAAACCAAAGCTAAGTAATTCACTGGATCAAGACGCATCTCTTATTTTCTCTCTGCATTCTAAACAGGAGAGAATTTGGTGCACTGAGTGAGTGTGGAAAGACACAGAAGTTTTCAAGAACTTTAACTAGACAGGTCAGAGCACAATTTATGCAAAACGAATAAATAAATTATCAATCGGTTCTGAAAGTGTTCTGAGAGCAGAGCTAGAGGGCAGGGATCATGCTCGAGTCTGCTTGGATAGGGAGAAAGAGGAAGAGCAGCTCTCCCAACTGAGCAGTGGGAGCCTGCTACCTGAAGATGCAGAGAGCAAAGGTCATGAAGGTACTTTCCTAAACTGCCAGTCCCATCATACTGGATCAAACTGCCTCGAGAATCGTCCTGAATCAGACTGAATAGTGTAGTTTTGGCTAAAAACAGGAAATATCCTGCATTTAGCTGTTGTCATTTATGTACCAGCTGGCACATTAAGACATATCACGTGAGCTGTTCCTTTCTTAAAGGCTATTAGAGATTAATATAAACAAAATCCCTCACTAGGGATTGTGAATTCACTGAACTACACACTCTTCATCCTTCTCTTACGAATACAACAGGGAAGCATCACACATAGGAAAGACAGTGATAGACATAAATTAGCCAAAATTGGCAACGCTAATCTGAAAGGCAGGCATAATTAACTGTAGCATTTATTAGATTAGTGAAGTTACATTAAATAAAAAGCTTTTTAAAACACTTAGGATCATGGAGTGTTTATTTGGAACACAACTTGCTGCAAATGAGACACAACTATGTTTAAAGAAAGGATTACAGGGGAATTAACACAGCAGGGACCATATTAAACAGGGCAACTGAACGATGCACTGTTCTTCTGTTTTCCATAACATACCAACTTTTTTGTTGGTTAGTTTTGTATCTGTGAAAGCAGAAAACAGAGACAAAGTAGATGGCCTATATATTATGTTGCTTAACAATTTGTAAGTAGTGTAGCTTAGCACTTAGCGCATACCCTAAACTTATGTTGCTTACATTTTTTATTGAATATTTAATTGGAAGTTTTAAAGAGAGGCCAAGCTTTCTAGGTTTTTGATTCTGCAAAAGACACTGGTCTGGTTCTATTTCCATTAGACTCCATAGGAGCTGTGTAAAATGAAAACAGGATCAAATATTTTGACTGCTGTTGATGAAACAACAGGAAAAAAATTACATATTCCAAGCACTTTATACAGAGAATGATAGTTCACTATCTTCTTTGCACTATGGGGGAATGAGTTATCACAGGTCATAGAGCAAGTCATGAGCAGAACCAGAAATGTGTGCAATGCCTGCTGTATCCCAATCACACACTGCATTTGCTGGATGATGCTCAGTCAAATTCAAACGCTTTACTGACACGTGGTCAGGATTTATATTACTTCTATAGAGGCCAAGACAGTACATCATAAAGCATGCATGAAAGCTCAGAAGGTAATGCCTTCATAACTTTCAGGCATCACTTATTTTAAAAATAAAATATATCAGTATGCATAAGGAGGCAACGACAAGGACACCTCCTTACTGGAGGACAAAGGGAAACATGGGAATCACCAGCATTATTGAATCTCAGCATAAAAAGAAAACACAGAACCTCCTCAGGTCCTCCACACACCTGCTTAGTTACATCCTCTAAAGCAGCCAAACCAGAGAGGATATAAACGTGGGCTGAGATGGGAATATCAAAGCACAATAAACAAGGCAGGAAGGGAAGGTATTTTCCCAAGAAAACATAGGGAAATGAAATCCAGAGAACGTTAAGCTTCAATGAAAATATGCCAGCTAATATGTTCTGTGCTACTGCCAGCAATAACTGAGCTCTGTGTCTCCCCTCAAAAAGGGTTCTGGCCTTGCAGGCAAGGACATGTTGCCATGACTGTAAAGAGAACAAGGAAAATTATTAGAAAACACAGTTTACTCCCTCTGATAATGGCAAACAAGTAAAACCAGTTTTTCTGCAGGTACTTCGAGGACAGCATGTGTTAGAATTCTTTGAAAGAGCTCAAGCAGTAGATATAATCCAACTGGATATTCAAAGATGATGTGAAACAGCTCTCCTCTGGTAAAGAAGCCTGGTAGATGTTCTAACAAAGCCTGCCTTTGTTCAAGGGTGGCTTAGAGAAAGCTGTAAACTAAACCCAGATGCCCCACTGTAGCATCCCCAATCTGCAAGGTCCCTAATAATGCACGCACTGTATCAACCTAAAGCACGTTAACTCCACAGCGCTAATTAAAGGATAAAGTTACGTGAATGAACAGACCATCTGCAGCACCGAGTACAAACAGACAAGGATGCCAGGAAAGCAATGCCACTCAACACAGAGCAAGTTGTGACAAGCTCCACAGGACATATTCCACAGCTAAATTAATTCCACATGCTACCTGACTGAGAGGTGAGGAGGTGGGCATCTGCCAATTGGGATCCAAATTTCAATCACATCAAACTGGGAGCCTGCCAAAAATGAAGAAATGCTAAGGCAAGGGGACTGCTCCTACATATTCTCTTCTCTTTAGGATTCCAGTTTGATGTTCAGGCCATACCTCACACAAAACAAGACTTCCTCATTACTACAGCACCTGCATCCAACAGCAGAGTACACTTGCCCCCAGGAGGTGGCAAAGGGCTCAGCTTTCTCCTTCATTGTGTTTTATTTGGTTCATAAACCACGCATGTAAGGGAAGTCCCATGACCACTGCTGTAGATAATGTTCTATTCACAAAGGAAAGACTTTTCAGATTCTTTTTGCCAGGAAAGGGATAAAGAGGGTACATACACCTACTAGGTCCCACAGGCAGGGCAGTCATCTGCCTGCAAAGGGATCTTATTCTCCTCCTGTCCCCATGGTTGTTAACATATCATTCACTGGGGTAAAATACTTAAAGAAAACCTCTCTTAGGAATTTGGGAATTCAGCAAATTATAATAAAGGTTAAGCCTTTTTTCATAGCTGGACTCTGTAGAGATTTCTTTACTCATGCTGCCAACAGCCAATAAGCCACAATTCAAACTACTGCTCTTGTCCAGAGAGACTTCCTGCAAAACTGGCTGCGGCACACAGGAATACCAAGAGAGAGGACAGTTTGAAGCTCAACTGTTCCCCCTATCTATAGCCACACTGGTTCCAGCCAAAAATGGATTCCAGCCATACTGCCATTGCAGAGAGCCTTCACAAACAAATACGACTCCGAAATACAAAAAAGGTCAAAATCCTGGCTGCAGACTCCAGAGGAGATCTTAGCCTAGTGAAGCTAAGATTTCACCCACCCAGGTAGTCCAGTTTTGCTTTCTGCAGGGCAGACAAACAGTAACTAAAAATGCCACCTGGAACCACATCAGTTGGGTCTTCATTACATTGCCAGAACCACGAAGCTGCAGCAAGAACAGTCGGATTCAGAGGAAATGAGACAGTCTCTGAAGGCAGTTGAGCAGCACAAAAGGAAGGAAAAGCATGCACATGACTGGGGCCTGGTGGCTGGGGCCTTCCCCCGAACAGTATATCTGACAGCAACATAAGCAGAAAATTAGATTCTTCTGGGTTATCAGCATTAAGTACACAATGTTAAGGAAACTTTCCAATCTGACCATTCACAAGACTCTCTGGCAGTCACACTCCCAATGCCAGAGACTTTCACTGCTGGGACTGAAGCCCCTTCATAGCAAGTGGCTCCAATGACCCGACAGGAGCTGCACTTTACTCCCCACTCACACAGTCAGACCAGGTTTTCTTACTGGCTCGACCTGAGGTTTCCCATAGCAGAATTTCAGATGTCTTGTTCCACAAAGCAATTTATTCATAGTGCAGTAACACAGAAACAGCCCATGATGCTTCCAAGGGGGACCCTTAATAAAGGACCCCATGGGCTTTTACACTCTCACAGTCTATCCACATGCAAGTATCACTCTTTCTCCTGAGTCCTCCATCCCTGCTGTGTCTCCCAGTGTCTATTCACCTGGTTGGTGCCACCCATCTTTGTGCCCTTTGTTATCCAAAAGGTTGGCAGTTTGTGGCCTCTTCTCAGGATCCCACCCAGACCTCAATCTGCAGCTTGCAAAGGGAGCTACCTGTACCAGATATATTCCTCAACCATGAGAAGGGACAACTAACAACAGAAGGTAACCTCACTGTAAGAGAAGTTGGTGGGAAACCACTTGAAATCCCATTTCCATCATCCACCCCATCAGGATCTGTTTCCTTAGTGACAAGAAGAACATAAATCAGACATCAGGTGAACCGAACGGTCCATAAATTGTTGGACTGTTACACTGAGAAGTGTCACTGGAAGAACCCAGGTGGAAGTCCTCCCTCATCTGCCACCTACTGCAGGTTCTCTGCCCATTACACATCCAAAAATAAAGGCTAAACTGCTCTTTGCCAAAGATTCCCAGCTAGACTGATGCAAGTAAGCACAAATCATGATCTTCTGTCTATGGCTTCATATCTACAAAATCTAAAAGCATACAGTATGAACAGCAGATTAGGTCATTTATACTTTAGAAAGTCCACCATACTCCCTTACTACATGGTATATGCTGGAGAACTTCAGCAGAAGCTCTGGAGCTGTAGCGGCACTTGGCTGCTGACGTACACAGGCCTTACCAAAAGAAACGCATACTAAGGATGCATGAAGGTGTGTACATATGCTTTGTATTACTCACAGAAGGGTAAAAAATAGAGCAGTCAAATAGGTCAGTTGTTTTCCTATTTAAAGTACAACAGATATTCTGGATTATAAAAGAATCTGTCTTTATGCGCGTGAAAGATGTGCCCTGGAAACTGTGGCAGAAGGAAGATGGTAGTCACTAACAGAAGGGAATTGGAAGGAATTCCACCTATCAATTGTTCTGTTCTGCCCAAAAGTTTCTTACATTTTTCTTCAACTAACCTAGTCCCCAGTAACAACAGTGAGCTGCATCACGTAGGTCATCGGCCTGATAATCTGTTGCAGGGTGGGCAGATCAAAAATAAAACAAGAGATCGCTGATGTCCAGATAATCCAGACACTGAAGTACCATTCATGGCTGTGACAATCCTGCAATGGACTAGATCAGCCTGAAGACTTCAGGGGACCTTCTTGATGCAGGATGAAAAGTGCTGTTCCGAGTCTTTGTGGATCACTGCCGTGTAATCCAGTCTTCTGAAACTTCCCCTCTATGCAGCACAAAACCAGATCCAAACAGGAATGGAAACCCTCTGAAGAAACCTCTGATTGCTGCTAGATGGTGTAACATCTTCATCAGCTGGCTTACTTTTTCCTAGTAAGACTTGAAATAATTATTAACGCAGATTTGGAATCTGTTTTTCTGTTGGAGGTCTTGATGTGAAATCTCAAAGCCTCATTAAAAAGGAAATCCTTTGGTTTTGGGGTTTTATTGCTGTTGTTCTGAAGGTAACAGTTCACTGACTTTGGTAAATTCCTATGTGCATCTTAACTTTCCCTAGCTACTCTGACATTTCAGATGGATATAGCTTATGCCTACTTTCTGTACACTACACTTTCCATATTTGCAAATATTTCCAATCCTATTAGCTTGTGTTGGCTCCAGTTTGAAGCTTTTATTATTTCATTTTGAGCTTGTTCGGACTCTTCCCCTACTAATGTAGCTTACATAATCCTCTTCTAGAGATGACAGATGTGCATTTTCAAAAAGAGGATCCTGCATCTGCGTTTCATTTTGGTTTACTGTGGCTTAATCAGTACTTTGTTAACAGCATTATTTAAGAGATGTTATCAAGCCTCATGCACTTCACATGCATTTGTTAACTTGACAAACAAATGTAATTAAGAAAGCCTAAGGGAGAGGAACTAACACTTCCTTCTCTGCAGTACCTTTCACATTTCACTTCTAATGTTGTACTAACCCTGAAAAGAAACCTTTTATTCAGACCAGGCAGATATAATTCTGGATTATTGCTATTTACAGCTATGCATCTGCCCATATATCTTGTTTACTAGCTCAGCTGTAACTTCTCCCTTTATTATCTCAGTTCCTCCTTTCCTCCACCTGCTAGTGTCCTAAAAATAATCAGCTTCAAGCCTTAAAAACATTTTTCTTCTAATTTTTTTTTTAAACCATGTTATTGAGTAGTTGAAATCAAAAGAAAGGTTAAGAAAGCAGACAACAGATTCTTCTGCAAATTACCTGTGTTCCATCTGAAAGCTTCTCAATATACAGGAATATACAGGTGTAGACTATGCACAACACAGAAAAACAGAAGTATCAGCCAGCTCTAGCTGACTCCTCTCAAAATGAGAATATGATTACTTCTACAAATATAATACAACTAGACAAGCAAGCTGTTAAACTACATTATCAATAAATAATGGTCCTAGAGTTCTTAGCATCCCTTTTCCTTGATTTCAATGGAAGCTAAGGAGGATCTGCATCTCTAAAAAACAGGTTCCTTAAAAACTGACCCCTTCAAATCAAATGAGCTGATAAATGGAATTATGAACTAGCTTACCATTCAGGAAAATAAATGTCACTTCCCTCTGTTTCAACAACACAATAATACAGTATTTACAGCCCCCTGAGAAACAAAGAAATTACTTCTGTCTGCTTTTGCTATTAATAGCAACTTACCTGCATCAGAAGCATCAAATATCATTTCTAATGTCCTGTGGAAAGAACAAAGCACCAGATGTTTCACACACACCTGGGCAGTAAGCTCCTGCTACAGAGGCAAAAATTCTTTAACTACATCAGTGGTCTGCTGGGTAAAACACATTTTTAAGTAACTCCCCTTGTATATTTGTTGATGAACAGTTCATAATAACATTAGCATTAATCCATGGGACAGTCTCTATAATAAGCAAAAAGAAAGAGAGGTAAAGCAGGAGTTTCATCCCCTGCACTGGGAAGCCCTAACGGTGGAGGCCTGGGAGAAGTCAACAGCCAGGGTTGGTGTTTTCTCAGCCAGCAAGTTGCTCTACCTGCTCCACTGAATTCCCAAACCCATTTGCATAAGGGGGTGCCATTTGTTCTTTTGAGTTGATAAACACCATTTCACCTCACCCCTTCACATTAAACACATCTTCCTGTCCCAACGTGCTTCCAAACTGAGCAGGTGTGTGAATCACAATGCAAGCTGTGAGTCTTTACAGCTTTGCTGCAAGCAGGATGTAATATCACAGCATGTTTGGGACTTGCCTTATCACTCTTAGTCATGATCCTATCAGCTCCCAGAATGAGTAGAGACCGGCTTCCCAAGAAATTAATGCCCCTCTCCAGAAGAGGCATTCTTCCCTCCAGTTTGGCACCAAAGCCATCCCACAAAGCACAAATTAGGTTGTCTTAATCACACAATTCCAAACTTTTCTTAAAGACATGGATGATGACTTGTTTCTTCATAATACTCATTGTCAGAGAACACACCACAGTATCATGCCTATTGCTACAGTTTCTGAGAAGAGCTGTCTTTCCTCCTTCGTTGGCTGTCCAAAAGCAATGCACAGCAGTAACCTACATGGATTCCATCACAGTGATGCAACGGTGAGCACATCTTTTCCTTACTAACCCAGAGAAACAGTTTGAGAGAGTAGTGGTGAAGTTTCATACAACCCAAAACTCTTAAACTAATGGAAAAGAAACAAGGTCTATTATTGTGAACACAGATCTGGGAACGGCTCGCTAAGATTGTTGCAGTTGGTCGACTGCAATTGCAGATCACTGTACAATCAACAAAGAAGGGTCCACAGTACACTACTGGATACAAAACCCACTCCCCTCACCCCTAGTCATGGGCAAAAGTCAAACCCCACAAAACTATGACATGCCAGGGAAAGACAGCAAGTGATGTCAAGGAAAAGGTAAAACCCCAGACCTCCAGAATAACAGCAAATCTATTGGAAAAATGCACACATGATCATTACAATTTGGCAAAGTGCTCCATATGACAACTGATATTTTTTAGAGGAAAATGTTAAGTGAAGATTAGAATCAAATGGAAAAAGAGACATATTAATACATGTATAGACAAGGAAGAGAAATTTGCACCAACATATATTTGCAGGCAAATTTCTAGTCTAGTATACAAGTCCACATGATATAATGTAACACCTATGGATAATTTATGATCACTTCCCATTCTCCGTTATAATCCTTTCAGGGCTCACAAAACTCTAAATCAGTTCTGAAATCCAATGAAAAATGGCTCTGTATTTTTGTCTTCAAAATTAATAAGGGCTATTAAAAATGCATAAATTTACATTGAAGACAATGAAAGCCTGGGCTTCTCAAACACTGTAAATATTTACAATGCAAGATAGTGATGAAACAGAACAATCTCACCATTGTTCAGTGAGGACATTGCTAACATTCTGTATTGTACAGAGATAACAGTGATGCATTTTTAGGAAAATTCTGTGCTATATCACTTATTTTCCATTACATCAGAGGCTAACAGTTTTAAAAGCCATTTATGATCAACAGGTGCCTAAGCAACATTCTTTGCTATTGTTGAACTGCTACCAGGCAAAACATTCCTCTTAAGGCAGAGTAAAAAGAATATACTATTGACTAAATGGTTCTGTGTTTTGAAGAAATATGAAATCATTCCTCCTCTGTCTTTGGGTGAATAAGAAATTTCCAAAGCAGAGCACATAAGAATGTATTTCTTCTGCATGATTTACAAGTTAAATGTCAGATATCTCTTTATTTACAGGTTTAAGTTACAACATGTCTTAGCTCTGGAAGTCTTAGTAAAAATCTAGGTTTCTTTTCTGGATCTTTATGAAAAACCTTTAAATTCTGAGGAAATAGCTATAAACCACATTCTTTAGGACTTGCATGATGCAACTGGAGGGCTTAAAACCAGTGTCTTCAAAAGTTCAAATGCAGAGTAAAAGGAGCAATGCACCAAGCATCCTGTAGATGATTCTTCCACCAACCTGTATTACATCAGTGAGTTTCTTTTCAACTATAATTTCCCACATTTTAAGGCAACCTGAATTTATGATGCAAAAGTCACTATCAGAAGTCATTTGCTATCACCCAAATTTAAAACTTTGAAATACATTTTAAATACAGGGAAATATCATGACTCATTAAAGTATAACAGCCTTTGGTGAGAACTTTTTATTGGGAAGTATACTCAGGCATAGTATGCCTCCTTTATGGCTTTATGTTTCCATCTTTTTCCATGTCAATACCTTCTCCATACATTTGCTAACATCCAACAAGAATCCCCTGTCCAGAGGGCAATGTGGGAAGTACCAGTACTGTGAGCTGCATGAGTACTTGTTCTCCAGGTAGAATAAAATACTGGGGGAGTCCACAGCCCCACTGACATCACTGCCCATCTTTAACTTTATTTCAAGTATCACCAATACAGAGTTGTGCTCACTGGCTGTGGTTCAGGAAGGCAAATCATTTGAGTTCTTCAGTTTAGTCACTTCTGTGCAATGGAAGGATAACAGTACTTCCACTTCCCACCTCTGGGCTGCTTGACAGACAGCTTCTGTGGGGGTGGTATTGTTCCTTACCATGGCAAAGTACAGTACCTGGCACAACCAAGAGCACAGACTGAAGTGTTACAGTAATATAAGCAATAACAGCAGTACACATATGAGTCACTCCTTCAGATTCACACCTGCATTGTTACCAAAAATTGCCAGATCTTGATTTGAGACAGTTGCTAGTCAGACAAACATGGTATTTATCATCAACTTCAACATGAAAATTATGCTATGAAGAGTTTAAGAACTTCTGTGTCACAGCATTATCATTAAGTAGTAAACCTGTATAAAACCTATAGACAGAGTCCAGGACTGTGAACAGAACTGATTCTGCTCCGGTGCCAGAATAAGAGAGCTGCTTCCAGCTGCAACCTTGTCGTGGCATATGCTGGGTGGTTAAAAAGGCTGCATGTGCCTGTCTTACTGTAAGTGTCCCTGCTGTAGTTTAAAGGCCAGGCAACTGATTTCAGAAGGCTGAAAAACAGCACTGATTCCCTCACCCCAGCTCCCCACACCAGTGCTGACACTGACATGCACTGGCAGTGGAAAAGCATCAGCACAGTTTCCCTTCGCTAGGGTGTTATTTCACACGAGCGTGCTGGCACGTGTACGTTGGTTCTGCCCATCTTTCCCCCACAACAGTGCTCTGTGCCACCCAAAAAGAAGAGACTGGCATTACTGAAACCCACAGACAAGGCATTCCTTACCACAGTCTATAAAGGGCCAGTCATCCCCACTGTACCTAAAATAGCCACTGGATGCAATCACGAGATGAATACATGACTGTGGATTCCTTCAAATCACTGCCTTCTTACACGGACAAGAAACCAGTGTCCACCAGTTGCATCCTCACTCATTGTCCTTGTTCTCAATTCAGCAATCAAGTGTTGAGCCTTTCTGTCCCATCCAGTATTAGTCCCTTCATTTCGAAAAGTATTTAGAAGTTTGGAGATTTTACAAGAAATTTAGAGAAACAGCACAAAACTCCACCAATCCATTCCTATGCACTTGCAAGACCTGTACAGAATCTATTTAATCATACCCATGACAGCTTTCTATCACCCTAACTACAGCAGTATTTCTGAAGTCAAGCTGTCACCCATGAGCTGCTCAGTGCCAGTAAAACACGGCCAGCTACAGAAGGCTACTAAGACAGAGAGAAGTATCCAGATACAGAAAAAATGTGCTTACTAATGAGAAATATTAAGAATTGCACAGGTCTGTTTCTTGCTGCTGGAGAAGAGGCTGACTTGCAGCGCCCTGTTGCCCTATTCTTAAATGACTACCACCTTTTCCTCCAGCAGATGCTTCAAAGCGATCTTCAAGTGTCTAGTAAGGGTGAGGGGAGGCCCAGGACACTAGACAGCAACATGCTGTGACACAAAAGCTGGTTTCAAAGGAAGCTGGTGATAGCTGGAGCAATACAATGGAATGGATTCTGGGATGCTGTTGCATATCTAAAGGGCAAGTAAAAGAAGTTGCTATATGAAGTTCTCCAAACACGGAAATACAATTCAGGATCATGGCCACATCACTGACACCAATTGACATGTCACATTTTTTAACCCAATCACATCTAGAAGTGGCTTTTTTGTCTTTTCCCCAAACAGATGTTCTTTGCTTTAAATTAGTTTAGACAGAAGCCAGTGAGATGAGCCAAGTGTGTTAAACAAAGCCCATGCAACTCCGGTGCACACAAGTATTACTGTAAAACCTGAAACATTCACAAAGAAAAAACCTGGAAGAAATAGTAGTTTTTATCAGGTGTCTGCTGAAATTGAAAGCAGAAGAAAAACTTGATTTATTTATTTATCAAACTAAAATTTCATCAGTCCTGGAGAAAAATGTACTGTTGTAGAAAGAGGCAAGCACCAAAACTGTTGAGGTCCCATCAGAATTTTACACCAATTGCATCCTGAGCTGCAGAGAAAGAAACCCATACAACTTTAGCCTACTCTCCTCCATATTTTCCAGGACCCATACCTGCTGACTACGTAGTCTCCTTCTCTAAGTAGTTACAATTACAATAATATTCAAGGACATTTGTTCTTCCAAAGAGTAGAAGAAAAATTACTACAGACAATTAATTTGAACGCCTACTGAGTTAGGTTAATGGAGAGATAAGGACATATTTTTTTATTAATAATTTTAAATGGCAAATGTGAGAGGTTTTTTTCTTAACTGGAAAAAAGAAAACTACCCCCTATTCCAAATGTGACAGATGTTAGAAAGTCAAGATAGAAATCTCCTCAGTTTTCTGCTCACTTAAAACAGTTGGCTGGTTCAATTCCAGACAGTTCCATCTTTGGCACAGGCTCCCACACATGGACTGTACAGCAGCATCAAGATGGTCATAATGTATCTAAAGACTAAAGATGACTTCTGCTGGTTTTGAAGTCACAGGAATCCAAAAGTAACCAAAACACTGCTGGTTTCATCTTGTAGGACCCAATCACCCCAATATGGGTGCAGCACTGTGCTCGGGAACAGGCACGGTCCCCTCTGCGTCCCAAGTGACCTTGTGGCTGACACGGTCCTTCTCCATTAGCTGTGCTCTTTCTGAATGAGGCATAAAGCCTTGGGCTTGGAGGAGTCACACTTCTTGTTTTACAGGGACACATAATATTCAGTGAGTGGTATTAGCTGGCAACATTATCATTATCTTTCAAAGAAATAATCTGGTACAATCTCACATCAGCTACATTTTTCACAGAGTTAACAGAAGTTTCACATCTCAGCAAGGCCACCTGATCTCTCTCTGCCTCATTACAGAGGACAGAAATCATCTAACTTAAGAAGCAAAACCAACGAAAGGCTAAAATGTATTCAGATCCCTATCTTCAGAAACATTAAATACCTCAGCTGAAAAGGCTCCCTCTTCTTTGCTGTGCTGCTTCTGCAGCAAAGCCAGGCAGCTGTCCTGCAATGCTCAACCAATGCCTCCTAATAGCTTCAAACAGGAAACAACAATGTAACACACATATAAATGTTCGTTTCTGTGCTGTTGGATTGAGTCTTTGGGGGTGGGCGTGGTTTTTTAAAGAAAAAAAAAAAAACTGTCCAGGAAGCAGATACCCACCAAGGAGGGCATCTTCTCTGCCTGAAAAAGAAGACACTGATGGCAAAACTGCACCCTACAGCATTCAGCTGGGGCAAAGACTCAGCATGAATCCAGTGCAAAGTCAGTACCACCACCTGGTCTCCCCCTGAAATTCCCTACCCAAACACTGATTCTGTCCAGACTTTCCTCACTGGCAAAACAGAGATATCAGTTCAGTCCTAACTGCAGGTTATTAATTAGAATACTTCTCTGATTAGAGATCACCAGTGGTATTACAAAGTAGATTATTTTTAGCAATTGCCTGATTGAGCCAGAGCTACAGTCAGTTGTAAATTAGTCACTGCTTCTTCTTAGACTGCATTTTAGACACCAATTTCCAATATTTAGTATCTCTTCAAAAGCGATCATCTATCAATCATCTTTGCAGAGAAAAGAGCAAAGAGGAAGCAGCTATCATACACCCAAGAAGGGACTTAACATTTTCAAGTTTCCTGCTCAAAGCCTAGAAAAAACGGAAATAGGAGATGAAGACATATGGAAAGGCACAGCACCTTCAGACATCAGTGGTGAAGGCATTTACCCATCCTCTGACAGCTGTCATGTTGGAGTGGCATCTTTTATAGAAGGGGTTGTAGAAGGTCCAAAGACAGTGTAACATGCTGTCTTATTGCTCACTGGGTTAAAGTATGACTTAGCCTGCCAGTGATTTTCTTGGGTTTTTTGGCACATTACGATAAAGGAAGAAAAACAGGCCCACAGAAGAAAGGCTTGGCTCAGAAACTGGCCAAGTCTCCTTGACTCAGAGAGGATGCTGGAGACAGGATAAACAGCATTTCAGAAAACCAGGCCTGTGCTGTAGCATGTCCATGTCACTGGCCTTGGTGGGATACACTGTGTACAATCAAGCTGCTTTCCACTCCCATCCTCTGCTGACATGAATTACTTTCAGACTTGAAACCCAACAGTTTCATCATCTTATTAAATTCCCTATTCCTGGCTCAGATGTCTCTCACATGCATTAGTTAGATTACATCAACTACAGAGACCTGTCCATGAGCCACATAGGATACAGCTCAAAGGCGGTCATCAGAGGTTGGATCATCAGCTCTCTCGAGTTCTCCTCCCTTATTCACAGAAGAAGCAATGCAAACTGTGTGACAAGGCATAAGTATATGTTTTGTGGTGTCATGTGGAAAGGGAGATAATACCAGAGCATCAAGATGCAACTGGCAAACATACCTTCCCTGAGCAGAGCATCCACCCTGAAGCAGAACCATCCCTGCGGCCTCCTCCCACAAGCACGGACAGTAAAGACAGGTTAAGCCAAACCCAGGGACCAGAGAGTCTTAATACGGCAGCTAAGGAGGACTTGAAAAGGCAGCTGACAAACAGCCAACTAGCAGGATGCCTGCAGGGCATCACAGCCCTACCAAGTCTGTGCAAAGCACCTGTAGTACTGCTCAGTGTGAACATGCCAACTAAAAAACTTCCCAGGAGGTGATCAAAGATGGATGAGACAGACTGAACACGTGTCCCAGATGACAAGTAGAGCTCAAGCAAACAGAGAAAGCAAACAACCGTAACAAATGTCTAACACACACAATGGAAGATCACGGCCAAGAATAAAATGCATGCTGTATCTAATTCCCTTTCGATATAAGGAACTGATCCTGAGTCAGAGCTTCTTTGCTCTCAGGCAGCTGGACCACACTATGCTATGCTTGCCAGGGTATCACTAACAAAGGAGAGTGAGTGAGAAGTCTTATCTTGAATCACATGTGTTCAACAGCAACTGAGCTGGGATCCTTGCCTCGTGGTTGCAGAAGTTGATATCAACACCACTAGCAAATAAAAGCGTAGGCCTCCTGCAGATACAAGTGCCTCAGGGTCCCCAAAACACCAAATACTGACCACAGGAGATCCTGGAAAGACAAACACTACCAAAAGACTGTAAAGCCTATGTCAAACCTACCCTGCTGCAACTGGCACGTACATATATAGAGGAGACTCTTCCACACTTCACTACAAGCATCTCAAATGAAGCCTTATGGAGTAGGGATAAACTTAGGCAACCCTGGCAGGAGGCACAGAGCTCTGGCAGGGCCACCTCCTGCTACTTTGAAGTTGCAGTTTTAATATATCACTTGTACGTTGCCTCACTAGAAACAAAGTCACACATATAATTTAAGTGATCTCATGGATCGGGTAGGGTCAAAGAGGAATAATTTTGAACTTTGTGCGGTTTGGAAAACACAACAGAGTTGTGGGTTCTCACTGATTTGCCTGGAAAACACCACAGTGCAGTTTTCTTACACTTCTAGGACGGCAGATAAAAAGAATCTCGTCTCTAAAAGGCCTTGGGAGCTGCAGAGTTCCACAGGTGTCCTACAGCAGGACTCTTTTTCACACACCTGCCAAAGCATGTAGCAGCTTGTACAGAACAACATGGAGACCTTTCAAGCCTTGGAATTTTGTGATGAAAGGAAGTTGGTGGATATTTCTGCAACATGAGAAAGACTTAACTCTAGCAGTCTCAGTCAGAAGTTATCTATCCTCCCCTGTCAGGTCTTACCCTAAGATTAAGAGTACAAAATAGGAGAACATCTCTGTCACAAGAATCACAGAAACAAAATATATGCCTCACACAAAGGAACTGCTAAAAGGCAATATACAGTTTTCATGCCCAAAAGCAACAACCGTATTTCAAGGCTACAGTAGCAAAACACTGCATAAGAACACTAATGCATTTATAAGGCTAAAATCTGATCTCATTTTATTGGCTTCTGCTTTATTATGCCAAGAGGAAAGTTAAAACTCCCTTTCAATATTTTAATCAAACCTGCTGCTGTTTTTGACTAATTCCCAAGATCAAGCTAGCCTGACAAGAATCCTGTAATTTTACAATGACATCTCTCCTCCCTCCACCCCCTTAAGTTATCAAACATTAATTTTGTGAAGAGTCTGCTGCATCGTGCCAGCTCTAATTTAGTAGCAATACTTAAACTTTTCTCCTAGGCTTTCAGAAGGCCTTGCAGTGGAAGAAGGCCATTCCATAGCAGAAGGATTAGCACAGTCTGATATTCTACAGTTTGGTATCCTGTGGTTGCAGGTTTCACCCACGTGACCTATCTTGTGTCTAAAAAAGTGCTATCTCCATGGGCTTTGGCACAGGGTAAGGCTGCAGCTCTCAGTTGTGATATTGCAATTTATATTCCCTTCTTCCTGCAACATTAAAAGTTCCAGCAAATACGTGACATTTAGCCAACAGATTCAGAAGTTACTGGCAGTGTGATTGCATAAGTCCACTTCCCCTTAGAGAGAAGGTTAAAAAATTTTTTAAAAAATCCAAGAACCTTACAAAAACCTTGATACAGGTGACAACTGAGTTGCAGGAAACTAAGGTATGCATAGGTGAAGTAGCTTAAGCCAGAAAATTGAGGCCAGAAGCAGGAAAAAGACTCAGATTTCCTGTCTCTCTCAAAAAACCCTTTAGCTGCGAGTAAACTTCCTCTTCTTTTTGAAGCTAGGCAGATTTTTTTTCTTCTCTTTGACACAACACAGCATTTAGTTAAGTATGCATTTATACTGTTTGGTATAAAAACCCCCTTTCATCTAGAAATTACTTGCAATGTCAAAGAGTAGCAGCTCCTCTGCAAATCTTCAGTCTACCTGCTTTTTACGTATTATATTCATGCACATATACACACAATTTACAGAAGCAGTTTTAATGTAAATGACTGGTCACAGATTGTGCTAGAGAAAAAACACTGACAACAACTGTCCTTCCTAGTCCTGGCACTTCCAGCTCAGATTTGGCAGGCAAGCTCAAGATGAAAAATACTCTAAAAGTCATAACGATAATCACATTGAAAAGGACAAGATTTTGGATGCAGAACTACAAGGAGAACTCACTTCATTTACCAGAAAGGAAGGAAAAACCAAAGCCTACTGTTAACTTCAGAAAGAGCCAGACTGCTCCTATGTGTGTTTTCCTCTCTGTCATCACCTATGGTAAACTATTACCTAATGCCCTTCACATTAGTCTGGTATGTCAGACTTCACCAGGCTTATGATGAACTGAAAAGCCACTGCAAGCTTTCACTTTCTATTGTAGCAGAATTCATCATACTAATAAGTGCAAGTCCCTTAAGAGTGGTTTGCTGAAGGAGGCCATGGGAAACATGCAAGAAGGAGACAAAACTACGCTCAGATAAGGCAAGCAGAGGCATTTGCAAGAATTTCTTGCTGTAATATGGTCCGTGTTATGAAACAAAGGCAGAGCCCTGTATTGCATCACTTCTTGTACTCCAATCCCATCTTCCCATAAACATATATACACGGAAAAAACCCCAAACATACACAGATACATGCCACGTCTTTCCATGAGCCTTCCTCTTCTGACTGATGCCTTCGTAGTTACAAGAGATTATAACAAGGATTGGCCCAGTAGTGAATCACCCTCAATAGCACACTGTGCTTTTACAACTAGAAATAGAGGGATCAGAGAGATTAATCCCCTGTCCTGGATGACACGAGGAGCCAGTGACAGTGAAAGCAAATATAAATAGGCAGAGAAGACTTTTTCTTGCTGGTTTTGAAGGAGGCTCTTCCACAAAGAAATGCTTTCAGAGACCATTACAAATGCCATTAAACAAAGGCACCCTTTTTGTAAATCCTGCAGTAATTGGGAGGGGAGGAGCTTCCACTAATAACCCCCATGACACCACCTTCCCTCTCCCAGGAAAGTAAAGGCCAGGTTCAGCCTTGCTGCCAAGAGCAGTGCTTATGGTAGCAAGGTTTGACAGAATACTTCCTCAGTATTTAACCGGTGCTCTAGGGCAGGTTGTACACAGCCGGTCTGCTGCTTCCTTTTCAGCTAAAGCTACTCAAATGATCCTCTACAGGCAAAATCACCCAAATACCATGTCTAGAAGGCAGTAACCTTCGGTACCAGGAGTCATGGCAATGTGTGGACCCTCACTGCTGTCCCCATGCAAAGTCTTGTGTAACAATAAAGCAGAACTCAAACCCCAGCTCTGGCAACAAGAGTGGAGGCACATCTCCCCTCCTCAAGCTGCACAATGGCACAGCGTTATTAGCAGTAAGTCAGTCTGAGTGACAAATTATTCTGGTCATTAGAATCAGCAGATCAGACCCAGGGGAAGCCTAGCTGTTTATTAAGAAACACTGAGGGTTTTTTTCCTACAGATACTCTTCCTTGCAGGCTCAGTGCACACACTAAAGAGGAACTAAGAGGCTTTTTAAAAATAAAGTACATTTGAGAGGAAGGGAGGCAAAAAGAAATTGTATACTTTTTTAAAAATTAGCAACTTTGTGTGTAACCTTGATCTCTATTCTTTTTTTCTTCTTTTTTGGTTTGTCACCCTAGATCCTTCTATCTTTCTTTCCTTTCCCTCTGCATCATCCAACTGACCCTTTGATTCAAAGAGAATGTTTCTCATTCTGTGTCCAGGACATGACAGAAGTCAAGGTACCTGCTCAGGGAAGAACAGCTGAGAACATTTTTATTCCCTGTAATGAACCTCTTATCCTGGATGGTGTGTAAACACATGATATTACTGAAGCCATGACCAAACTGGCAGACAAACTCAGCCTCAGTGTTTTCAGTGACCTGTTGAATGACATTCTTAAATCCAAAGCCTGTTTTCCCAAGGAGAAACTCTGGTGCAGTTGTTAATAACCAGCCTCACCTGCAGATTGGACTGGTGACATGTATTCTGTCCTGATGCCTTCTGAAAGGCACACAAAAACTTCAAGAGGCAGATATCAAAGCATACCTAATATATAGGATTTACCTACCCCCAAAATATACAATATTTATATTCTATGTAATTGGCTATATATTTTGCAAGGTTTACAACTGGGATCTTTAAATGAGTTTCCAGGCATAAAGTACTCATCTACTAGTTCTCTTTATTTCATCTAACCTCGGAAAATCTCAGCCTCAATTTCTAGAACCTTTTAGTATTTTTCACCTATTACACATACAGGTAATATATGTGTATTTCCTCAAAAATTTCCAACACTGTTTTCAGTCAACTTCAATCCACCATGACATTCTGCCAGGTCTCTGATTAAAGTCAAGATTTGCTACCAAGCTCCCCTACTTGCCTGCAGGTACCCAATCTGAGCTCCAGAGAGGCACTCACTTTAAAGACAGAGAAGTTTAACAGTCATTTACATATATCTTTGATCTAGACCAGCCCAAACATGATAACCAGCTGGGCACATAATAAGGGCCAGCCTTCTTCCAGGGTCCCTGGGGAAAAGAAATTGCAAGCACTAGAAACTGCTGATGGCTGAGATATCTCTTGCTGTTTGTGAACTATCTGTCTGTCCAGTGAGGAGTTAAATTTAAGAATAACACAGCTACACCTTTAATTGCAAAAAGACCAGGCTTCCAAGGGCTCTTGTCCATTTACCTACCCTGGAATCAGTAAACACAACGTAATCAGTTATTTGGTTTTCCAATGCTTCACATGACTGTGGGTACCTCCTTAAAAGATCCACAAAAATATTGTGGGAAGCAGTGAAAGATAATTTTAGAAATTAGGAGTTCTTTTGTCAAGTGGTGTTTTCAGTAAAAGCCAGACAACAGAATTAGTAAAACTGACCCTAACTCAGTGATGAGTATTTCAACAACCTGGAGCTGTGAAAATCCACAGTGAACAAAGCCCATCCAGCAAGTTTAATGCCAGCTCTGCTATGCTAAAGCAAGCTGCCGCCAGATCTTTGCAGTCAATCCATAAGTCAGCAAAACAGAAGTTCCAGTAAACCCTGCATGAGTTCTGTCTCACTGTGGAAATTAATACAGTGAATAAGATGTGTGGTTTACACGGTTCACTCTGTTCCTGCAGCAGCTAACACTAGATGCTCCGAAGAAAGAACTGGAACAGTCAGGAACTGGATAACTTGTTCCCCAAGAAGATTTCTCCTCTAATACCTATGGCCTAGAAGTGAAGTTTTTCCCCAGACTTGAAGTTTTCTATTCCTTATGACCTTCTACTGCTTTGCTATTCACTATTTGTCTGCCATATGCAGACACAATCCAAGCACAAGGTAGCTCAGGGGTCCTGCAAGCTTCTTCCTTCAAAGCCTGTTCATTTTTTGTAGTCCTGCTACAGGCTCTTACAGAATGCTAGCCACTTTTACAGGACCAAGAGTTCCTTATATTTTTGGAGGAAGGAGGAAGGGCAGAATAAAAAAAAAATTAGAAAAAAGAAAGAATACACTTAATTCCTGTTTTCCTTTTTCCTAGCAGATAGCCATGCACACTATTATTTTGTTATTCACTACTTCTGAAGCTAGGTACCAGTCAGTCACACCAGGACTAACAGAAGTATAGGGCAAAAAAGACCCACAGCAGCAGACTACTTTTTTCTTAGGCAGTAGGATCGATTCAGGGCTTGTAAGAACCATCTACAACTCCTTCCTTGAGGAGCCTTGCTACTGGAAGCTGTCACACTCCTGCAGTGGCCTGCCTTCCCCACTAATGTCAGTGTTTGGAATAGCAGTAAGGAAATCAGACTGGCAGAGAAGACACTTTGCTATGTTGCCCAAAGTACCTGCGACAGCCTCAGCAGCTGGGAAGATTGAGTCCTTCCACCCTTGAACACAGGAGAGTTGCTCGTCCAAAGTGTTAAACCTAAAATAACAAAAATTTAAAAAACCCCTCTAATCTTGAAAATATAGAAAGTTCATCCAGCATGCTGGATTAATCCAGCCTTACAACACTTCAGACTGCGCAAAAGCAGCCAGGGAACAGGTGTATTTTCTGGCACTGGAATCATAACTGCCTCATCTGGACACCTCCACATTTCTGCCCACACATCCACACACTGAGGTATAAAAAGGGCTGCAGCCTTTCATCCAGTGTGACACCCCAAAACAGAAAACAGCTTCTTTTCAACTAGTTTACCTCTATAAGCAAAACTGTTGGCTGGGGCTAGTTAAAAGCCAAGTTAAAAAAACCCACAAAACCAAAACCAACCCAACACCATAGCAACAAATATTCAGTGAATCGTTAATTTTTTAAGTTCACATTAGACTGTAACCTAAGTCACACAAAGTTCCTAGCAAAAGGGCAGTTGTTTAGATTTCAGCTGTCCTACCATTTTCAGCAACCACAGCAGAATCAAATCCTGGGGAATGTCTCACTTTCTCTGAGCAGCTACAGAGTTGCTCAGAGGAGTCTGGCACCAAATGGTTTGGGCTACAGCTGAGCAATAATACCTTAGCAGGTATTATTCTGGGTGCTGGGGCACACCCTTGAGACAGGAACATTGATGTTTCCAGCAACCCTGGTCCAGAGACTCTGGATCGGTGGAAATTCACCAGTGTTGACAGGTTTCAGATAAAACATTCTAATAAATGTTTTTCAAAGAAAATTTTTCTCTGAGAATTTTTGACTGGGGATCAATCTGAATTAATCTCAGCCTCAGCTGATACTACTCCAAACTAATTTCAGAAGCACAAATTCATAAAGATTCCTACTGCTCCAGCTGAAGAGTTACTGTCAGACAGCTCTTTCCTCTTCCACTCCTATCTTCCTTCCAAGATCTCTTTCCATCTCCACTCAAGCTCTGCCTATGGTGCTGGGTTACTTCACAAATTTGCTACGTTCAGAAGTATACCAATCATTTTCCAACAGCAGAGCCCGAGCTGCGTGCCCTCTTGCACTGCAGTTTGAGACTAACTGATCTCACATTAGCACACTGTAATTCTCGCCTTGCTTGCACTTTTAGCATACTAAAATAAAGAAAAGTTAAAGTGTTACAGTTTGGAACAACTCGAGCATTACTCTGCTTGCCAACTAGTTCCAGGAATTCTATTTTTCGGTCTGCCGTGAAACTTCACGATTCCTTAAGAACACGTTGTGACCAGCACATCTTGTTGTACTGTTTTCTCACTGGCGTATCTCTGTTACACGTCGCAAACCCAATGCGAACCCACGTCCTCCTCCGAACCAGACACCTGGTGCAAGCACAGTCCCTTTCCCACAGCTGATCCGCTCCCCCTTTCCCCCCAGCAACGCTAATGCTCCCAGTGCCAGCAGCAGCAGACGCGCTGAGCCTGAGCAGACAAAGACGGCGGAGGTGGGAAAGCCTCTTACCAGGGAATTAGGTGCCGCTTCCTCGGCTCCGACAGAGGAACAGCCCTGAACTCTCCGAGCGGAGCCTCCGCCCCGGTCAATGCCGGGAGGTTCCGCCGCACCCCCGCCCCTCGGGCTGGCGGTGACCCCGCGGGGGTCCCGCTGCCCCGGCCGACACCCCGTGACACGGCGGCGGGTCCCGGGGGCGGCCGGGCCGGGCCGGGCCGGGCCGCCTGTTGCTCGCCGCCGGCACCCACCGCCTCCAGGAGCCGCCTCACCTGCCGGGCTCGGCGGGGCCGGGGTGAGCGGCGGCCCCGGGGCAAGCGGCCCCGCACCCGCCTGCCCTGCGCCCCGCCGGGCCCGGCCTCCCCGCGCCGGAGGGGCGGCGGACCCGGCTCGGCCGCCGCGGAGGAAGCGGCGGCTGCCCACGGCCAGGGCGGCGGCCGAGCCTACCTTGGTGCCCCGCACAGGGCCCGGGCCGGCGGCTCCTCCTCCGGCTGCGGCGGCTGCTGCTGCCCATGCCCGGGGCCGGGAGGCGGCTGGCCGTGGCGCTGGGAGGCTCCTGCGAGGCCGGTCACTCCCGGCTCTCACCCGGCTCCTGTTTACCGCGGCTCCCCGGGCCGGGCTGCCCGTCAGAGCTCCGCCCCGCCCCGGCCCGCCCCCGCCGCCATGGCCCGGAGCAGCACGGGCAGGCGAGGCGGCTGCCGAGCACCGGATCGCCTCCCGCTGGAACCTTCCCCCCGGGCGGGATCGGGACAGCGGGGCTGCAACCCCCGCCCGTGCTCCGGCACCTCCCACCGGGAACACGCTCCTGGATCCCGCGCGAGCCGGGGTGCTGGGCGGGGGCGGGAGGCGACAACCAGCAGCCAAGCGAGCGGTGTCCGGCTGTCCTGGGCTGTGCTGTGGCCCTCGCCTCCCCCAGTCACGGGCAGCGATGCCATTGTCACCTCCCGGAGTAAAACGCCTCGCGCTTTAGTAGGTTAGAAGAAAACGTCTAAACCTCACACAGTGCCATTTAACTTTTTTTTTTTTTTTAATTTATGTATGCTGTAAGCCTGAAGATGGCTTATAGACACCTTCATAAGGTGTTTTGTATTAGTTGTTCACCCTCGTGTATCGATTTATCAGCAAAAAATTACGTAACGAGAAAGGTTCGAGTACTAAAAGTTTGCCCGCCCCTATATCGAGGTGCCATGCTCTCTGTTGCTATTTTACACTTTAGTTATGCAAGTAGGATACTTTAGTCCTTCTCAAAGGAGCACCTCCTGAGATATGCTGGAACAGGAAAACTGAAGGTGAATTTTACTCAAGGTGAATTTTACAGGGGGAAAAAAGCAATGGGAGAATTTTCCTGTGTTTAGACATGATGTACAGATATCTTTAGTAGTTACATCAGAAAAATAGAATTGTAATTGGTTGATTTTTCCTCATTTCATTTTTGTTGTGGAAAAGTTCTCATATAATTTTCTTATATTACACTGTAGAAGGAGCTGTCCCCTTAAATAGAGAATTGCAAAGGGGACCTTTGGGTGGGTGTCTATCCTACTTGGAAATAAGCAAAAAAGGACAGGAAAACAAGCAGCCTCACTAAACAGTTTCTGTCAGTGCAGCATAGACAAGAAAGAAGATACTATTAAGAGAAAAAACAGAAAACAAGGAAAGCTCCTGACTTAACACGCAAATTTATTCACCAAACCTAGCTGAAATTTTCATCTTCTGAGTCTGCACTTTTTCACTTCAATAATTTACAGGACTCCAGGGAGATTATATTTACCCATAGAGAACAGTGCTAAAGGCATAAAATGAGTAAGGTAACCCCTTTTCATGGAGAACACAACCACCTCCTACAGAAAAATTACATGCTACAACAGGTTTTCAGAGCACAGAGAAGCTGGGCTGAAATACTGTTATTACATCGCAGAGGTAGGACTCAACACACTCATGCAGTGAACCACCCAGGGAGTACACTGTGTCTTCCTGGAAAGAGGAGAGTGTATTTACAACTCCAATTTAGTCCTATCTAGACTGAAGTTAACAAACTTAGATTGTATCTCCATATAAGATAAAGTATGGAAACATGCATATGTGATGATAACCATTGTCCTCTTAATAGGCAGTATAAGTTTGTAAAGAGAATCAGTCTCCATCATGAGCTGTACTGCTGGCTTACCTTGGGGCCACAGGGATTTCTCAAGGGAGGCTCATTTTTCCCTTCTTCCTCTCAATCCATTTTGTTGTGTTGGGTTTGGCTTTTTGATTTTTTTTTTTAAATTATTTTTCAGGCTATGATTGTATCCCACTTTGGGAACAGCACAGCTCACCATTCAGTGCTGTGTGCCAGACTAGGAAAAGGGCCTGTAGACACAACTGGAATAGAAGTAGAAATTATACAGAAAAACAGTCACACAGAGGGAAGATTTTCCAGGCAAACTAGAATAACTAAGGATTAGGCTTGAAATGAATGAAGCCACAATAAACCACTTTGCAAATCGAAGCCTTCCCCGTGTCTTGCTATTATTATTCCATGGTCTCAGTTTCCCCTGAAAGCTTGTGTAGTATTTTAACACATTGCTGTTCTTCACTTAAAATCTCAGCAATAACCTCCTGAACACAGGACTGCAGAGCTAGGACTAAAGCCTCAACACTGAAGAGCCGACTTTACTGTGGAACATCCTCCCTGCATGCCTCACAGCCCTCAGTAAAAAATGTAAAACTAAGCTTTTGCAAATGTTCCCCCCTCAAATTTGCAGCTAATTTAAAAAATGAGGAAGAAAGAATAAATTTAAGTTAAAAGCCATTAGTCAAATGGAAATCTTAAATTCTTCCAGCCAGTGTTGCTGTTCAAAACCTGAGTAGGAGATAAAAGGTTTTAAAAAATTATGGGAATGGAACAGAACATCTCCACTTTGCTAATTGGATACCTCTGGCTCAGATTTAGGGAAAAATCATAGTTTGGGAATATGTGCCTAGAAATGCATATCACACTTAGCTAGGATACTGATGGGTCTGCAGAAAGAGCTGCCCCAATGCCCTGCACACAAGATCTGGACTGTGACTGCACACATATGGCCTTTCTAAATACTTGCCATCAACAATAAATTCAATTTGATTGAATTTATTTCAAAAGACACAATAAAAGTACCTCTGTGCCCAGGAGACTCTAATTCTCCCTAGAAGTAGCACAAATCTAGCATATGGTTATTAAGCCTATGGTTTTTAAAAATATTTTTACTCCTTTTAGCACAAGGACCTGGAAAGTGGTGTGGGGCAGAAACCCCAAAGAGTAACAACTGTTGTATAACTGTGCCCTTTTTTCATCTCTAGTTGTGACAATACATACAGTAGTCATGTGGAAAAGCATAATTTATTTTTTTCCAGATAATTATAAATTATCTTTTTAGTCTACAATGTTGGTCTGAGCACCTGCATGTTTCCATAGCAACTCCACAGTACTTTAGGGATTACTTTAGAATTCCATTGTGGTTTGGGTCTCCAAACTTATTTAGAGTTTTTGGGGAAAATGCTTCCAAATATAAATTAAAACTACTGCTACTGCATATTTAATGAGCCACAGCAGTGTACTATGTTATCACCTTAAGAAACTGCAACACTTCCTTCCAGCTTTTTGTACAAAACCATGCAATATGATATCATTTGTATATCTGCAATCAGAATAGCCATTATGGACTCAGGGCTGGAAGTATCCCCAGTCTTGCAGGGGATCACACTTACGTGATAGGAGATGGTAAATTCCCAAAATCTACATCTCCAAAAGACCCTTTGCGAAGAGGAGGCAGGTGTAAGAGCTTCATGTATTGAAGTACCTACATGCTCATTCATTTCTCATGCATGTATGTGAATCTGTTGCTATTATTTTAAATTGTAGAGACATATCTATTAGACTGGAAAACAACTATTAAAAAAAATAATCTAAGTCTCATGACTAGTAAGCTTTAAATCCAGACACAGGCATATCTATGCTTGCATGCAAACATGACATGCATGCAGACAGGTCAGGATGTGCTCCTAAGGCTTTTTCTTTGCTAGTTTTTCTCCAAGTCAGCTCAGTTCCTTTACTTCCTTCAATCTGCATATCCTGAGCTGTGTGGTTCCCCATCTTTTCACTCTCTTGTATGCACACTACTGGCCAAAATAAAGGGAAATTCATCCAAAAGTTCTCTGATGACCCTGTGTTTTACTGAAGGTGAGCCCAGGGTTCATTCTTTCCTGCACTGTTGCTCTGCTGTTTTCTGCTTGTGAATAAAATAGATTCTGGTAGGAGAAGAAAAAAGAGTATTAGGGAAGGTGAAAGAACTGATGTGAATTCAAGTAGAAAAATGAAAGGAAATACAAATAAAGTTTAGGTCCTTCTTGACTGCTTTTCATTCATACAAAGACAATTTCAAGTTCTGAAAGGAAAAGGAAAGAAAACATCTTACCTCTAATATCTAGAATTCCTTATAACCTGTTATCAATGTGCTTCACACGGCATTGTTTCAAAGTCTGCTGTACAGGACAGGTGCTCTACAGGTGGGAGCACTTTTTGCCATTCTCTCCCTTAGAACATCAAGAAAACTAGCTGCATCTGTCTTGCCAATTTTAGGAGAAAAAATTATTTGCTAAGTTTGTATTATTAGTACAGAAAGTTAAGTGGCCTTCCTGATTCTCTTGAGAATAAGAAGGAGCAACTACCATTCCCTTTCTTTGCCAGCCCAGATCATCCGTGTTACTACCAGCAATGTTCAGACACATGATGACAAAGATTCTCACTGTCTGAAAACTGTACTCTGCTGGAGTAAATAGCAACAGCTTAGAACTCAGAAGAAATTAGATGATACATGAGAATTGCACATCAAGCACCCAAAAAATGTTATAACACCGAACAGTGTTGAAGCACTGACACTTTTCTAAGTTGAGAAGGAAGTATTTCTAGAAGTGAGGCTACTCATCAAATATGTACATGCAACATATCTAAAGAGCTGCAGTCACTGCAAAATAAACAATTTTTCTTTCTCAGATAATTTATCTTTGTGAATCCAATTTTTGGTGACTTGCAAGCACTGACCCAGCAGAATGCACTGTTCAAAGTCTGATGAAAGAATCAGCTTTTATCAGAAAAGCACTAGATTTCAAAGCTTATATCACCTTTAATAAAAACATCACCAGAGCTCCAGGAAGGTAGTTTGGTGACATCTTAACATATGTTTTTCTAAAGTACCTGAGACTTACCAAACTTTCTTCAGTCTCAGATGCAGGATATAAACACTGCAGTAAATACATTTTAATAAAACCTGGGCTTGGAAAATCACTAGGATGAGATCATTTGAAACCCATCTCTAGGACAGAGCGGGATTGGCCATTAAAGTCTCACTTGGAAAGCAATAGGTGAAAAGAGCATTCCTGCCTGCAAACCAAACTGTAACCTTTCTCCCAGTACAGTGCTGTAAGACCCTTGTGGATTCAGCAGACAATGGCTGTAGCCAGCCCTACATGCAGCAGGTTTAATCTGGCATGGTGTGTGACAAACAGGCATATAACTTCAGACCTCAGCAGACTTCAGCAACTCTTCAGCAACAGCCATGTGAGGGTGCCTTTGAAGACTGACAAGATTGGATACAGCTTTGAATCTGTACCAGAGCAGATAAGCTCTTGCAGTAATAAAGCCTAAGCCAGGCCTCAAAACAGCATCCTCTGTAAAAGCATTCATAGGTCTTTTCTCTTTTCTGAACCTCAAAACTAAAGAAAATGTTGGCAAATATCACAAACCGACTATTTAAGGTAATTTCTCTAGATAAAACTAGTTATCTAGGTATGGGTGAACTGGCTCTAGAGAAATCCAATCAACAATTTTAAGGTGTCATACTTGATTAAAGCTTGTAGCACTGCAAGTCATTTAGTATCCAAATGAAAGAAAGGAAAAAGTACTTCAGTCCTTTCTTTGTACCCCAGTGAATTTAATGCTTATTCAAGGCATTGAATAAGAAGACTAGAAAAGAACAAGACTAGAAAAAAAGTGAAGCTCAGGGGCAAGTGATGCTTCTCCAGAAGTCAGGTGGTACTGCAGCTGGGACTACAGCTCACCATTTCCTTCCCCTACTTTGAAGGAGAGAAAAACAGTTTCCTCTTCTACTGATCAAAACTTGGAAAAAGGATCTGGCTGGTTTTCTTCACTTCCACATTGTTACTTAGATCATTGAGGTGTGTGTGGAAAGTAACTTGCTCATCCCAAACCCAGATATGCAGAGAAGGAATGACATTTTCTGAGCCTACCTTTTAGCAGCCAATATTTCAGCTTTGACTCTACCCACTGCACTAAACAGATTGCATGCATCCAACATGCAGTGTGGTGAAGGCATAAAAATAGGCATTCTGGTTCTGGGTAACAAACCACACACATCATCTTCCTCATAAGCACAGCTATTGTGCTGAACTCAGCTACATGTTCCCGTTACAGAGCTTTCCTACATTTTCTCCTCATACTCTAATGCTATTTTCATCCTGTCCAGACTACAGAGAGAGTAATAATACTAAGCATTTCTACAGTACCTCCTTGGAAGAACCCTGGGCATATTTTACCAGGTACTATTTTAATCACAATTTTAGAGGTTTCCATTGTAACAGTACCTTATAGCTAAATATACAGTACAGGAAAATGAGAACCAGGGAAGTGAATAAGACTGAAAAGTACAATGCAAAATTAGAGGAGATTTGGAGGGCAGCAAGCATAATTAAGGATCTGTAAAGACAGTGAATTACTACCATAAAAAAGATGAGTAAGAGGAGATACGATACAAAGACAGAACATACTGAATATTCAGGAGACATTGTTCTTCCTTTCTCATTACACTAGACCAAATGAATTTCAATTTAAAAATGGTAGGAAATTCAAAACTACAGTGAAAGAAAATGCTTTTCACATTACCTATAAATATAAATGAGCAAAACTAACAATCAAGATTCAAAAATAGTTTTAGATCTTTTTGGGCCTCCAAATTAATATCATACTTTACACTGAGATAGCAAGTTCTTCACAGTTCAGACTAGTCATTAGCACAGGAGGTAAGATCCAGTGTCCTGTTCCTGAATACTTGGTTAGAGAATTCTTGCACCTTCTGAAGTGTCTGTTACCTTCTATTTCCAGAGATAGATGGTGGACTGGATAGATCTGAAGCTAATCCAATCTATTTTGATGAGTCCTCTGTGTTCCCTAAAATGAACTACCTATGATCACTGCCAAGACAGGTGATTGCTAAGAAGAAATCCTGTCATTCAACTCTCAGTCTCAAGACCACATTTAAAAACAAAGGTATTTCATCATATATCTGTGTTGCCACTTTGCACTAGCCAGTGTAGGTTTTTAGCAAATCACTACCATATCCCAAATATGGCCCATTATGGGCAACAGTTTCAGTTAATTTGTACTTAACATTAAGTACAAATTAGATTCAGGCAAAATAAATCCAAGTCTACCGTTCAAATAACATCAGTTCAAGTAAAATAAAATGACTGTCTGCACATTGACTTTAGGGATAGAAGGGAGAGAAAAAAGAGCTTTGTTCCCCCCCCCTTTTTTTTTTTATACATATGCATCTGCTAAAAAAGCCACACAGAAAAAGTTGAGAGGGTATTTTGAAACCCCAGATTTTTCCTTTTAGAAAACTTCAGTGGTTTTATTTCCAGCTCATTAACCCTCTTAATCACAAACCATGTAAATCATACTATTTTTGTGATTAGGTACTGTTTTGAATTTCTGGTGCTGGGCAGAACACCTAATTTCAGCAGTAATTCACCAACCGGATATGATTAGAATGCATAATCCTTATGTAGCTATATATACACATACTGTAAGTATGGTACATATTAATCAGTCTTTCTGAAGAATGGATTAAAATGGATTGAAACATCCTTAAAGTGTGGTTTAGAAATAAATTTATGTCGCTGATGGCCTGTAAAGCTGCTTGAATTGGAAGGCCAGAAAAGTAGTAAGGAGCAGTCACTTTAGCAGTTACTGGCATACACTCCTCACATCCCATTGAATTTACCCTTACATATCCTCACCCTGTATCCATAAGAAAGAGACAGCAACATTTGTCATTCTAAAGTAAGAAATTATGGGGACCAGGTAGTATTTCTAGCAGACAAATCTACCACCCAGCATATCTTGGCAAGCAGACACCTCTGAAATTCATATTTGCAGGGCTAGTGGGAAGGAAGAGAGGAGAGCTGTTTATTCTGCAATGTGTTAAGACTACCCAACAAATTATCTCATAAAACCCAGCATGGAAACATGCTTTTTGAGGTACTCTTCCATTCATATTTTTTAAAAAAACTTTGGAATTAGGAAAACAGAAGGAACATACTCTATTTCTGACCTCCTCAGATCTGTTCAGAGTTGGCTGAATAAGAGTCATGAACAAATAATCATACTTTTCTTTTAGGATTTCTTCGTAAATTTCATTCCTAGACAAAACTGAAACTTTTTGCCATTCTTAAACGCCTCCGCTGCCCCCTGGTGTCGCTTCTCTGCAGCTTCACACACAAAGGCAACACAAGAGAAAGTTAGAGAACACCAACACGAGTTTTCTGCTACGAAGTCCCTGTGTAGAGGAGTTATGCACAAACGAGGGAATTACACTTCTAAATGCAGTTCTTTTGCAGACTGATGCTCATCATAATTTCTGAAAAAGATCTGATTACTAGGCAAGCCTCATTCAAGTAAGATACTGCAGAACAAACAAAATCTCTCTTACACTGAACACTGCCAGCAGAAACTGCTTCAAATTAGTCAGAGTACCAATAAACTGCACTGAAGACTTACAGTCAACTGGAGAATAGCTGTCTGCTATTGAATTAATGCTATTAAATTGCTGGTTATGCCCATTTTCTGCTATTGTCTAAAGAACAGTTAATGGGAAAGGCAAAACAATGATCTGGGCTAAAATACTTTCTAAGAAATATGCACATAATCACTATAAAAGAACATAAAGCAAAAAATTACACAACTGCATTGACAAGAAACCTGAACACAGTGGCTTATTCATGGACTCACTGATAAAAAAGATGGAGATCAAGACTGACAAACAAGAGTTAAAAATGCAAACCCTCCCAGCCACTGGTTTTGTATGTGTGTGTGGCAGGGAGAAGAAATGGCTGGAATAAGCAGAACCTAAGCTATAAGGACTCACATATTAGTAAGGCAAGACACACGCTGGACTCTCAAGTTTAATTAAATACTGAGGTTTGATGGCCTTGAAACAACAGCCTTTGACTCTTTCTAATAAGATGTATCCAGTGGTCCCAAGAGATAATGGTTACAAACGGGTTTTTTATTCAAAGAATTAGTTGCAGGAAAGAACTTGGCTCAAGGAGTAAATCCACATGTGGCTAGATGACATGGTTTAATTTTTTGGAGAAAAAAGTCTTTAGAGAGAGAAATATACAGAAAATTTGGGACATGATTCTTGAAAAATTGGAAAGGCTTTCAAGTATAACTTTTTCTTTAACCACACAACCCTCTTAGTGAACTCTTATCAGATGGAAGGATACAATTAAAGTGCTCTTAGGACTGTACTACTGGTTGAAAATGGATGCCTGTAACATGGTATTGGTATGAGAATAAAACCAGTAGAGAGTTCTGCGGAAGAAACATCTGTATTAAGCATAATTAGAATGAGCTATAATAAAAATTATGAGAAGCTACACATAGGGAAATTAAATTATTACTGCATTGCATTTTCTCAAAAAGCACTTCATTATATACATGCAGAAAGGGAGAGTCAAAAGTGAGATGTGACTCAGACTTCCTGCCACACACATTATGTAGTGTTACTAAAATTTGAGTGTGGCCATTCTAACGCACTGCAAAACAGTTTCCTGACAATTATACTTAGCAAAATCAGACTAAGCGATGACAGATGATATTTTTTAATTCTACTTCTTACCAGATCTCTACTGTACCTTCGAAACCAGCAATGCCTCTGTCTTCAGAAAGTTTCTGAGCTGCATGCAAGTAATTGTTGGGAAATCACTAGCACATTTGTTATGCTCCTTATTCTTTTCCTTCAGCATCAAGTACTGTCCCATGCTGGAGAGGAAATAAAAACTACAGGCATGTTCATGGTACCTAGCACAGCTCAGTAACAACATGTTCTTCATACCATACGCAACCTTCTCCAGTAATAATAAGCCTGAAGGTCACACACAGGGAACTACATTTTTATCTTATCACTGCTCAGAAGGATGATCGCAAACATTTTTTCCAAGCTCGTCACTCCATGAAAACTTCAGGTTTAAGAAGTTTCAAGTAGACTACATGAAATGGATTTCCTCCAAGGGTGAGATTCTTCAAGTTACTTCTCCCTCTTTCAGTGAGTGTCTTTTTTGGCCCAACTTTTGATTTTCATTCTCATAACCTGCTTTGTTTGAGTGCAGCATAGACCATTTTAATACCATGACCAACTAAGTATCTGAGGACTTTTATAAGACAGGGACCACGACATTCGATTACATAGATACAGTGTGGGGGGATTTCTTTTGTTTTAGTGGTTTGTTGTAGGTTTTTATTAATCTCTTTATACTGGAACACTTAATGCAACTTATATAAAAATATTTCAGAAGCATTAATGGAATGAATTAGGAAAGTTTTCTAGTAGGTATATTCTTCCAACATGACTTTCTGCAGTAGCTGCATGATAATTAGAGGTGTTTAATGCATTTACTGAACTGCCCTTACACAGTATCAGCTGGAGGGGAGAAAGGTGAACATATACCATTTATTGAACATCCATTCTGCCTTTGCTAGTACTTCAGGAAAGTAAGACTTCAGGAGGTTTATTTAAAAGCACACAGTGTTGGTCACACTATTCCTAATGAAGTTGGTGGGAATTCTTCTTCAGCATGAACAGATATGAGCCAGTGCTTGTGGAAAAAAAAATTAAATATATATATGCTCCCAACAGAGCCCAACTTTCAATTTAGGAACATGCTGTATGAGACAAGTTATTTTGTGCATTTAGAACACATAAACCAAAATAAAATTTAATATTTATTAGAATTTCTTCCAGTAACAGCATTCAACATCTTAACAAACCAAGTTGTGAAGTCTTAAAAAAATCTAGGATTACAAAAAAAGTTAAAATAAGCTGTTTCTTATATTTAATGGCAACAAACAGGGAACCTTCTATTTAAAAACAAACTTGTCATATAAACAGTATTATTTTAAGAAAATGTGATTAAGATGATATGTAATTTTTCAGAATGGACACACAATGTATGAATTCCAATCAGAATGAAACAGAGGGGCTGAACACACTATCCCCTTAAAAAGCTCAAAACAGGCTGTTTGAAGAAAGGGGAAGGAGGAGGATCTTTCTAGTGAAATAACTTAATGGACAAAAACGCAAGAGTACAGAAGACATTACATGACACCCTCATTACAACACCCCCTCAACTCTGGTTATACAGTAAAGTTAGTAAAGTGCATCTTTAAAGACTTGTCTAGTGAAATAGCTTTTCCAAATATAAAACACAACACGTGCAGTAACAGTTAATCATAGTGTAAATTTTTAGAAACTAGTTTTTAACCTTTCATTCACTCAAGAAGAAAAGTCTTAACTGCAGTAGTGTTCACATTATTCTTCGACAGGATGCATCCTCATGTGCTTTTGTTACTTGGCAAATCTTCAAATATGGAGCATGGCAAAATTATGCAGTTTAAAGCAAGTGCTTCTCTCAATTCAATACAATTCTTCAACAGCAGAATGGCCACATGCAGCACAACCATGTCAGATTTTGGGAAGCTTTGGTGCACTAACGATGGGATTGGTTTCCTGCAAATACCTTCGCCCTGCACTCTTATAGTCGTAGGTGCAGGTGTGGGTCTCTGCATAGCGGTGTGTTGCACAGAAGTTGTTTCCACATCTGAAGAAATATCAGAAGTTACAAGAAGCTTTTAGAAGCTTTTAATGCTCTGACGTGCTGGGAGAGCTTTTGCTTAATCATGCGTTATTTGACATAGCTGTTTGGATTCTTAACATTCTTGACTGATAACACTAACTGGTGGGGTAAACAAAACAAAACAACATTTTTCTAACTGAATGTTGCAGTTTTGACCCAACAGTCTCTTCAGCTGGTAAGCTAAGCAAGATCAGTACTCCTGGAACCAGCTAGCAAGGATCAAACACACTTATAAATTAAGAATTATGAGCTTTGTTTTACTTTCTTTCTTTTTTAAAGACCTCACACAACATCAGTAGGTGGAATTCAGAGGACAAAACCATGCAACTAAAATAATGGCATCAGGTGAAATCCATGTAATGCATTTCAATTCAAAGCCACCACATGATTCACACCATCAAAAGAGTTGTTTAGTTCGGCACAACTTCTGCCTGGCATAAACTCAGATTAGTCATTTAAGATTAAGAAATACACATTTATGCAGCTGTAAAGACATCAGACAGACCAACTACAGGGAACATAACTTCCTATATGACTGGAAAACGGTGCATCTATCCAATATCAGCTGCAATTTCGATGAGTTAAGATTATGATTTTTGCCTTCAAACTTCACAGTTCAGCAGTTAAGACCCCTAACAGGAGAAAAGATATAGTATCTGATCTGGACAAGTGGAGATGATATTAGTGTTCTGATAGCCTAATTATTCAATAAAGATGCTTTCTGACAGTAAAAGAATGACATCATTCAAAATCATAATTCTCTTGAAATTGATTAAGCATTACCCATCCAACTTACTGTCTCACTATTAGAATGTAACCCTGTATTTATTTATCTGTTTATCTGGGTTCATAATAAACTCTTCAGCTATTGTTCCAGTGGTTTTGTGTGTCTGGTAGTAAAGTTGCTTTTCTTTGGTTCTTGGCCCCATAATCGCCACTTCTCTCATATGAATGTATTCTCCATTTGGTTCACGTTCCTTTTGTAGTAAAAGGTCATATGGTTGCTCCTTCTGAAAGCAAACCAAATACTATTTTTGGAGATGTGCAATTTCTCCCCTTTATTTTTTATCTTAAGCGAGCTGCTTAGTTACTTTTAGAAGAGCTTGCAGCTATTCATTCAGCAGGGAGTGTGCAGTGTCCAAAACTGTTACAAAATCAAAAACTGAAGAGTCAGTAGGGAAGCAATTCCTCACCCTGAAACTCTCCTATACAATTCTCCAGTGGCTGAAGTCTTGTTCATTTGGCTGTTGACTGGCATGGACCAATATTAGCTCTAAATGCAACCCTCACAGTTGATTAGCCTCCAGCCTTGATTAGTTCATGGGAAAGAATACTGAGAAAAAAGTATCTTGTGGGAGAAAATTCTTGGATAACCAAGATGAACAGAAAAAGCAGGTGTTTTTTGGTGGTTTGCTTTCTTGGGTTTTATTTGTTTCTCTGGGGGTTTTGTGTTTTCATTTGTTTGTTTTTGGTTTGGGGTTTTGCTTGTTTGGGTTTTTAGTGGTTTTCATTTGTTTGGTTTTTGTTCAGGTTTTGTTTGTTTGGTTTTTTTTGTTTTGTTTTGTTTTGTTTTTTAAGTTCCTCATGATCACCACCAAGTGCCAGGTCTCATAGTGTTGTTTGCAAGTCATGATTTGGGGGACCAGCACTCTGATGTTCTGCTTTTGAAATGCTCTACATGCTCAAAGGTGGCTGAAGTCTTGCAAGAAACAGAACACACATAAAATAAAAAATTTGTTGAATACAAATTTGTATAAATTCACAATCTGTGAAAATGTGTTGCAATAGAATCACATCTGAGATCTTCTGAAAAACCAGGTCTAACAAAACCAGTTTTTCCTCAAGTTGTTAATCATATCATTATTGTCAAGAAACTTCGCAGAACATGTACCTTTAGCAAGTTCTACTCACATCAGTATAAAATGTCATTGTTCTTTTTTTTGTTATCGTGTTTGTATTTCCTGACATCTTCCATTCTGATACCTTGCATTTCTTGATCTTCCTGGAAGAACATACACCTCGAAAGCAGAACTGGTACAACATTCCTGAGTTTTAATTCCTGCAGTTATGCTGAACTGAGAAATCCAACCTTTTTGAAGGTTGCCTTTTAATCTTCCATGCTTAAGGAATACCATGCAGCAAAGAAAACTTTTTGGTTAACTCAGCTATCAATTTTAAGTAACAGCTGGTTATATGCTCAGCCTACCTGCACTCATAGCTGGTTGCCAATCCAGTTTTCTTGCCACAAAGAAAGCAGTGCTTTGTAATTTTCTTTTTTGCTTGAATTAAGCCATTCACAGGTGGAAGATGGGTTGCTTCACCTGCTTTCAGAAGTAGAAAGACATCAAAGACATTTTATTTTAGTATCTTTTGTAAAACAGACTTTTGTCTGACATAAGATACACCAGAGGAGTGAGTGTCTTCTTCACAGTTCTATCCAAAATGATGCTGATGTTAGTAGACTTTCCCATCATGCAGACATGGCTCTTAGGTATCACCTCTGTTACCAAGGAGTAGTTAAGGACAGACCTGTTTATCAATTGTCTGACAAGTGAAAGCTGCACCCCAGTTGTGAAACAAAGGCAGAATCCACTACTTCAGCAGTTTTTTCTCCCACACTACAACTACATAATTTTTCCTATTGCAGCTGCTATTTGAACATCTATTTTCTAGCTCATTCTCTCCATCTAGATCTTAAAATCCTGGAATACATGCCTGCCTCTTCCTAAGGTCACATAGAAAGAAAAGAAAACCTGTAAGCTGCAAGTCAAAGATGTGAAGAAGAAAAATTAAATGTGCTGGAAATCTTTAGCTCACTGTCTGAAGCGTTGTAAAAGAAGTTTTAAAATTAAAAGTTTTAATCTAGATAACTCCTTCCCTCCCAGGAGAATCAATCACATAAGAAATTAATATCTAGGCATAACACATTCATTTTCAGTAGATGTCGAGCATTAAGCATTCCATAGTTACCAACATTAGGGTAACATTAGGGTGGAAAGAATGATGATCAGTACAAAAACCAGTGAAAAATCTGCACTATATCAATGTTCTTCAGCATCCATGCCCTTATTGCTTCCTCCCTGCTTTTCTTTTGCTCAGGTTGTAGTGCTAAAGACAATGCTACTGATAAATTTGGCTCCCATTTTAGCAGACTCAGAATTATTCACAGAACTGATCATTTGGAAACTTCAGCACACAAAAGTCATGTTTATATCTACAGATGACAAGCAGGATTCATTACGTATTAAAAAAGTTTATGTAAAAAAAAAGCAGTTATGTCAACTTAAGATCTGGATGCCATCTGTATTTTAAAGAATTGCTTAAAAATATTAAAAGTTTAGTCATGCTATAGACGTGCAAAACAACAAGGACTCTAAAAGCCACATACCTTACAAAGATAAATTATTTTTGTCCTCTCTATGTGTGATATACCAGGAAAGATGAAAGTCATCTTTAATTATTGTGTAAGTTACTTACCTACTCTTTTCCCTACAGCTGCCATACTTCCATTCATTCCAAGCCCGTGTGCAGACTAAAAAAAAAAAATTTCCACAAGGAAATTAATAGCAGATGGAAATTAAATGAAAACTTAGGCAGTCTGGTATTGGCTTATTTGATATCAATGTTTTATCAATCAACGTACCTACGAAGAGGCCAAGATAACTTTTGCAGACCGAGTTAAAATTCTGCAATATAAAGCTTTACCCTAAACGACTATATAATAAACCTCCCCATACTTCAAAACAACAAAGCACATTAGAGCTGAAGCTTGGCACAGCTTGGCACATATGGTGCCAGTCACAGGGCACACTTTGGAATCAATGACAGTTGGTGAGCAGCAGAAGTCAGATGACATTTCTAACACAGACATTCATTATTTCTACCATTACAATAACTAACAATTTCAGTTGTGAACTGAACAAACACTTTAATCTATGAAAAATTACTTCTAGGACCTGTTTAGATAAGGCAGTTAAGATACCAACAGAAATTCAGAAAACAGTTTAAGACAAATCAGGGATTTAAACACACCTCCCGCTCCCCCCATCTGCCTTTCCTGACAAGACACATACATACACACAGAGTAGTTTTGTAATACCAGTATCAGAAAAGACAGGAAAACTTCAATTTCTCTGGATGCATTAATACTCACTAGAATATATTCAGCAGGTTCATTTGGAGGAGCAGTTTTCCTAAAGCTTTCTTCCTGAAAATGTTGCAGGTTTGTAGGTAGTACAATACCAGAAGTCCGAAACCTGCCTGTACCACAGGAACTCTGTAAACTTTCCCTGTTTGTGCTTCGGGCCAGCGAAGCCAGAAATCCTAAGTTACTTACAGAACTCACAGATTCTTTGGATGCCTTGCTAGCCACATCTGTAATGTCCCTATCCTCTGCTTTAGAAATTACATCAGGTCTTTTTCCAAGTGGCTCTACTTTCACACTACAAAATCTAGCAGTCCTAGGAAAAGAGGAGTCTGCTATGCTACGTACTTCCAACGACTGAAGCACATTTGGGGAGGCTGCAGATCTCAAGTTACCAGCCTCGAAGCATCTGGGTTGTGCTTGTGGTTTCAGAGAACTGTGACATGCTGCTTGTGCTGAATACCGAAGGGGTGACAAAAGCAGATTTTTCTGAGGACTTAATTCACGAGTACGGAGAAGACCAGTCTCCATTGCTGCAGTGCTCAGCACTTTGCCAATAGGTTTTCTATGCTGCTCTACAACCTTAGACTCTTTGTCTCCATCAGGTAGCTCAAGCTCTGGGTTCACTTTTCCCATATCATATATCTCACCACACTGTTCAGCGGTGCTTCCTTCTGCTAAAAAAGCAAAAGCATCGGATTCAGGTAAGTGTTCTTCTTCTGTTCCGTATAGTTCTCCGCTTGTTAGATTTGGAAATAAAACAGCATCCTCCTCACTTGCTGAGGTCACATTTTCAGATGCTTTTTCTGAATTCACAGGCAGGGATGAAACAGGAGTCAGAACACTATTTATAGGTAGTTTTGCATTTTCTAGTTCAACGCGAGATATTTTCGGGGGTAACCTGATGCTACCAACTGGCTGAGACCAAGAGTTGCTCTGCCACGTGTCATCTTCCTTAAGGAAGTGATTAGCTGTGGATGGCATTGTTCTGCCAGCAGTGGCCAAAGTAGCCAATGCTGAAAGTGCGTTTTGGGAAGACTCCGACTGATGCAAATTCCCAGGAGGAGGTAGGCACGACTGTCCGATGTGGGGGAGCACTCGTAAAAAGCGGTGACGAGCAGCAGCCACTGAGCCACTAGATGGTCGAGGAGTTATTGGAGGACGAGGTTTCACCTTGACAGTTTTCTTAGGCTATTAAAAACCAAACCAACAAAAATAATAAAAAAAAAAACAAACCACAGACAGAACAACAGTTAGTATTTGAATTCCAATTGCGTTCAAAGACCTGACTGAGAACATATTCTGAGGAATTCAAACAGCGTAAGGTCGGAAAGGACCAAATCATTCCTTCTACTCTGCCATATGTTACTAGCCATCAAGACTTCACCCCAACATCTGAATATTAAAATAAAAGATTATAATCAGAAAATGCTTTTCAGTAAATAGGTCATATGTCAGAGAAATAGAAAAGGGAAGCCAGAATGCCACCAAAGTTATCCAGAAGAACTTCAGGCCTCAAACGCAACAAAAAAATGAAAGAAAGTATAATCTAAGTAACTTAGTCACACATGAACACCAGTGTGATGTTTTATCTTCAAGGTAATTTCATTCTTGAATTTCACTTTATGAGCTTTTTAAGTTACAGTATTTCTAGTGAAGTTTCATTTAGGAGAAACATTGACTTTTACCAGAGCAATACTGCAAAACAATGCTACTTGAAGTACTGGAAGAAAAAAAACTCAAACAAACAAAACCTCAAAAACCCACCCAACCCAAAAAGCTTACCCATGCAAATAAATCCAGGACCAGTAGTGAATTCTTTCAATTAGGACAGACAGATCCAAGGAAAACCAACACCCCTTCGCAGAATGTTTATACAAGAGTATTTACATAACTGATGAGAAATCCTTGATAACTTCACTTCCCAAGACAGCAAAGTATCTGATCTGCTTTTTAGAAAAGACAGCACAAGGAAAGCCCTAGCTATTTTATGACAGAAAAACTGAAATCATAATTTCACCTTTTTACTCAGATTCATGTTCTCCATCTTTGCCTTGAGCAGTTTCATTTTATTCATAGTAATTGAATTCTCAATAATCTGTTGCCCAGAAGGTGATGCCTCTGTCTCATCTTCATCATCGGCATATAAATTATACACTGAACCACTGCTGAAAATAAAAGAAAGTTTGTATTCACCATCTAATCAAGTAATTTAATTATGTTTTCAATGTAGAGTATTCTCACAACTAGGAAGTCATATCCGTAGTTGATCTGTTGACAAAGCATTATGTAAAACTGTATGCAAAGACATTTCAAATCCATTTATCCACATAAGCATCCCTTGTAAGAGCAAAGTGATGTTGCTGAAATCTGAACATCGCCACGCTTCTGGGAAGTTGTTATATCATATACAGTTGGTTCACACTCACTATATATTTTCCCCACAGAGGGGATATCCAGTTCCACAAATGTCTCCTGAAGATATGCCAAAGCTGTTAAGTGTGTGACTCAGACAACAAGCTGATCAGTTTTCCAATTAACCAGACACTGGCATGGAAGGAAAAGTCCAAATTTCTATCCATCCTGAGGGGTGTTCTCACCATAAATGGAAATGGAGGGGTCACCCGTGTGGATGTGATATTCTATTTCTCCTTTTCAAAATATAAAAAAAAAGAAAAAAAAAAAGAAAAAGATCAGTTTAGGTTTCCAAAGAGTCTCACATTTGGAAAAAAATAAATAGATTAGAACTGCTAATCCCAAGACAAAATATTTTAACTCAGTAGCCACCGGAATTTTATAGCACGACATTTCCTTCTTCCATTCTGCATTCTAAAAGGCTGCAAAACCTCAAGGCTTTAAAATCATCATCTAACTTGTTTTTCCTATGAAGCAATAAAGCATTATCACTAACATTTCAACATTTGACAGTGAAATGAAAGAACCATTAGGAGTGTCCAATTCATTACAAATTGATAAATTTTAAACAGTGTATGTAGTACATTTTAAAGTGTTTTAGTTCTTCCATTAGGCTGTCAGTATCCAGAAATCATGACAATCAGGCAATTCCCCTGTGTTCATACAATAGATTTAACTCAAATTTCTAGTCTCAAAAAAGATGAAGGAAGAACTAAAGGTCACGAGAAATTCGGTACAAAAAAAAATAAAAAAATAAAAAAAATCACTAATTAGAGCTGGCATCTTACCTGATTCTTGGAAATATTCTGCTGCCCTTAAGTCAAGAGCCAGTATTTTTTGCACTGACTCTCCAAATCCATTTCCCTAAGATGTAGCAAAATTCCAAAGGCAGCACAGCTGGGAGACATTATGAAGAGCAAGACGGTAGCAAATTCAAAGCAAGAGTCAGCAAAATAGACAGTCAATTCTTACCAAGACCTGAATGGTTCCATATGGGGACAGTCAGCATGCATATTACATACCTCTCCTGGTAAAAACCCAGCACTAAAAAAAATAATTTCAAAATTTTAATTCTCAAAGATTTAAGTCACCAACTCAAAATAATTTGTTGAACTTCCCTTCAAGGTAAGGATAGGAAGTAAAGTGGCATGTCTCATGTTTGTTTGTTTTTTTGTTGCCTTTTTTTAATGCAAAAATAATAGTTATCCTTTTCTTTTTAATTTTCTGACTAAGTAGGGGCCAAAAATACTAAAAAAAAAAAAAAAGAAGTAACACAAGGATTGTTTGCTTTAATGTATTGTAAAATTATAAGAGTTGGACAGGGAATTTTGATCTTCATGATACTTTCAGCCTATTTTCCAATAAGTAAATTTTAAATTTACTTTGTCCATAGGTGTCAACATTCCTGAACTCTTGCTTTTAAAATGCATGTCTCAAAAATTATTAGCTTGCTGAAACCCTTTTGGCACCAGTGTCTGCCCATCCTCCACTACAACTTCAACACTCTTCTTTTAATCCGGAGACAATGATCATTGTATGCATTTACACTTTGTCAAGTTTTAACCATTAACTCAACCACAGATAAAATAAAATTATTTGGAGACCTATAAAACAACACTGAATCCAATGTCTCATTTCTAAATTTCAGTCACTGAATCCTGCTCCACACACACACACAGAGCAAGAAAAGCTGATAAACAAGCGCTTCAAAATGCTCAGTCATCAGTAAACCCACACACAGAAACACATTTAACTGTCAGTGTGGAAAACACTGGTATTCAGAGTGATTCACAGTCTTCCTCTATAAAGATCACATGAAAAGGTCTGATTTGTTCCCATTCTCTCCTCCCTTTGCTATTTTTTCCATTTCAACACACACACACACAAAGATTTGAGCATGTAGGTGGATACCAGGGAGCCCATTCTACTCAAAAATGAAAGTTTGAGCTCCTTATGACAACTCCTTGCAATAACTCACAGTATAGCACCCACAGTCCCAGCTTTTTGGATTGGTTTGGATGTTTGCTGGAGTCAAAAGGTTAGACAGGAACAATGTGGTAATAGGCAGGGTATCAGTGAGAACAAGAATTACAATGGAATGCTCTTTGCAGAAGTGTATCTAGCCCAAAGCAGCAGCAAAGTTGTCAGTTCTTACCAATCATGCTTGGTTTAACCTACTTCAAACCTACACACAATACCATATGTGGCTATTTAGTGAAAGAGTGCAGGGGCCTAAAGATCACAGATCAAAAATATTTTTATCTTTTCCTTCTCTCTAGTAATTGTATATCAAACACTAGGTCTTTCTACTCTATGTAACAATGTGGGAATTCAACCTGGATATTTCAGTCAGTCAGTACTTTTTAAGTAGAGATCTTTTACAGAAGTTTATAAGATTAGTATCACTGAATACAAACACACTGAATATAAACCCAGTACAAAGCTCTTGCTTTTACTTTGCAAACAAAAACAAGAATAGTCACTTAAAACAGCACAAGCCTTAGCCTTGGAGAAAATGCAGCTAATTCCAGAACAGGGACTACTTTCCTCACAGTTGTACAACTATTAAGTCCTTGAGGGGATAAAAAAACCCTACCCAAAAGCTGCAGGATAAAACCAGAATGTAATAATTTTTAATAGATATTACCAATTTTGATAGCTTTAGAAAAAGACTACTAAACTGTTCACTACAATGTAGTAGGTTAAGCACCACACTTGCTCTTCTGATGATAACAGCACTTTGATTCCGATAGTGATTGAAACAAGCTTGGTACCTCAACAATAGCTAACCTGGTCCTAATTACATCTAAAGGCTAGCTCTATCAGTAATTACTTCAGTACATTTAAAAAAAAAAAAAAAACCACAACAAAAAAAATAGAACAACACCCCCTCAAAAAAAACCCCACAACAAAGCCACCCCTCCCCCCCAAATAAAACAAACAAAAAAACCCCCCAACAAAATAAACAAAAAAACTCCAACAAAACCCACAGGATTTTGCACTACCAATCTACTGTCTTCCTGACTAATCATTTGGTCAAGCCATACCCATAGGGAAAAAAAATTATGCCCTGAACAGAGAAATGTTTACAAAACTAAACAAATGCCTTAAGATGGAAGAGAAAGTGCTTAACTGAAGGTTTTAATATCTTATATAGTCAAAATGACTCTCCTGTGAAATGTTGCTTTTCAGAAAGGGTTGGAATGTTGAGAATTGCCTTAAGTATGAGGTCAGCTTTATCTCACTATATTAATGCACACAGTGATTAAAAGAACCATCAGCATGATCACTGACCACAAAGCACTATTGTGCTGCTAGGCCACCCAGTTACAGCAATTGAATAGACCTTAGGGAATAATTCTTGCATATTCCAGATATTCTTTTGATAAAGTCAACAAATAAAGTTGAAAATTATACAGCAACCCACTTTTGAAGAATAATATAAAGATTAAAACCAACTTTACCTCAAAGACTCAGATAATGGTGTTAAAGTGCCATCGCCCCGGTCAACCACACGGAAGAAATTCAACCTATCTCCTTCTCGATATACTAAGAAGGTAACTTGTTTGTTGGATGGCCCTTTCTCCCAGGTCTTGTCTCTAGCAGGATCCATGTATTCAGCCATTTCCCTGATAGGGTCTTTCACAGGAACTACAAAGACAAAAAACCAAAACAGAACCAAAACATTATTATTGTTGTTTTGATCAACTTTGAGAGCTCACCTCCGTTTCTAACAGAAATTCCCAACCTACAAGATATGCTGAGTTTTTTCCCAAGTGAAAGTTATCAAGGGTATTTCTCCATTTTCATTTCTATACAGATGATCTACATAACCAAGTTTACCATCTGACTGAAACGATGCTTGATTCTTACCAACCATATTTTAAAAACTATTTGTATAATGACATTACATCCCTCCGTTTTTGTTGAGTGTTTTTCCAGTTAATCTGAAATTAAGTCTGATTGTCTAAAATGCTTAGCTAAGAGAAGCTGTTTACAGTTATAAGACATTGAAAGACCACTATTTTTAACTTAGTTAACACCTACCTCTTCTGGTGTTAACAGGTCCACCTCGCATAGCCAGAACTAACTTCAGAGTGCAGCCTTCTGAAATGCTGCAAATAACAACAAATAAATTCTTATAACATTTTCTGTTGTTTATGCTAACAGTCATTTAGAAACATTAATTAGAAACATAATTTTATTCTATACTTACTTATAATCATTCAAACAATAGTCATCCTTCAGTTCCGTATTATTCCAAATTAAGTGCTGCTGAGAGACAGGAATACCTAAACAAAACAAACAAATGACTAAAAATTGGAGCTTGGTAGAAGGGCTTCTGGGGAGTTTTAATTCTTTAAAGAGTGTGGGGCAGGTGGATTGAAACTGCATCACAGGAGAAGGGAGAGAGGAAGCAGGACAGGGACAGGCACTTGAGCAGCCTTCAGTCATGATATCCAACCTCCAAACAGTTATTAAAAACAAAGTGAAGATTTTCAGAAGGTTTTAGCTCACACACAAAGTTCAATGTTTTGCATCAAAAGGGGTCTGCAGAAGTGTTCAACTGCTTCAGGCTTATTGAATATTTCCTCTTTTTCCAGTCATCAGATGAGGGAGGTTTTTTCCTGTTTTTCTGTACCTCAGAACTTTATGTCTACTGACAGGAAAAACAGGATAAAACCTGTACCTACAGAACTGCTGAATAATTTAATCACAAACTGATATTTTGTATTATCCACAGTACAGACAGTCATATTAAGGTAATTGGTGGCAGCTTTCTTACAGTAGTGACAACTGCAAATGTGTTTTTATCCTGGTTTGGTTTGGAATCTGAGAATTCACACATATAATTTAGTACCACAGAGGTTAATTAAACTTCTTCACACAAATGCTTTTGTTCTGGGTGCTCTTTAGGCCATCAGAACATTTTATTAATACCCAGTAATACTCATTTTCAATTCAAGCTCTGGGACGATTTGGCCATTTTTTCTAAAAGAAAGTACACATACTGAATACTTGTTCCTTACTAAAAATCCATATTCTACACAAATAACTTTTGTTGCTTTTTGCCTGCATAGTCAACTCACTTAGATACAAATATAATACACATTAAAGATAACAAGCATAAGCTGGTACAACCTGAGATCTTCACACATTTTTACTAGGATGCTACCACCTTCCAAATTTTGGATAGAATAAAAATGAGGACAGTTATGAAAGGGTGAGACATCTCAGACCATCAAAAAAAAAATACAATTAAGGCTAATGGAAGATGAATAGCTGTCTTTTTTTGTCTTTGGGAAAAAAAAAAATCATCCCTCCAGCATCAAAAAAGTTGTTCAATTTGTCTAGTGAAACCCAAGTAATTAAGATTTCACTGTGCATTCCTGACAAATTTTAATTAAAATGAAAATCTATAGAGGCCAAGACCTACTTTTTCAAAAAGGTCTAAACACTACTCCTCAGACTAAGAAACAAAAGCTATAAATGTATTTTCCTGAAGGTTACATTAAAATAACCTTATATTTTTATTCATTCCATGTTCAGATACTTAAAGGGAAATGCAAGGGGCAATGCCACACAGTAGAACTTCCCAAAATACATCTGGCAAGAGGTAAACACAAAGATGAGAGCCCTTCAGCTAGTTTCCAGAAACAGCTTCCAAAGGCTGGCAAGGATGCTCAGCAAGCTGTGGCAAGAGGTCAGTTAAGTAGCCCCTTCCTAGGTCAAGGCACAAAGCTACAAACACCCATCATCAGCAAGGAAGAAAAGGAGACCAGATTCTGGTGAAAGTTCAGGAAGAATAAACAGGCAACTAGGAGTTCAAGAAGAATAAACACGCTAAGGAGATGTCCCTGGGCAGAAGAAGGAGTGTACTTTGGAGGAATTATTATTCTTTAAGCTTTAGAAATTGGAATTTCCTTTTCTCACTACAGCTCATACCTAGACCTTCCCTGTTTTGAATGATTAATACAACTTTACTCCACTTGGAGGGCATTTAACAAGAATCTTATATCCTCTGAAGTCCACAAGACATTTATAAGGAGAATATGTTCATATAGTAGACTAACATAATTGCTACTACATTCCCAGCTATTTAATAGCTGGTTATAGGTTATGTTTTAAGTCTGCCTTGTAAGAAAAAAAAAACAAGCTGGCAAGAGCCAGCGAGTCTACAGTGAAGTTTTCTGTGTTGTTTTGCACTCTTCTGATTACAAACAATCATTACTGTCTTCCCTTGTTATGGTTTCAGCAGCCTCCAAGGAGCAATTTCCAATTACTTTGATAAACTGAGACAGTATTTGTTAAAAAGGCTGGCTTGCAGCTGGCAATACTGGAGTGAAACATGTTTTTGCTCATTCAACAATGACAATGTATTTTTGATGAAATGAACAGATGAAAAGATGATACTCTACAGTAATTGGAAACAGACACGTCTTTATTATTTATTCCCTTTCATGCTGCTTTCTTAGAATTCTGTATTTATACATGCAGGAAATGGTATGTGCTTTATAGTTTCACAGGCAGCAAAATACGCATCAGCTGTCTCTTTTCTGGATTATAGTAAGGATTTCTTGAGGAGACATTTATACATGGGATCAGCATGTAAAACTGCCAGCAATTATGAGAACTGTGATATACCCATCCACTACCCTTCCCCCTAAGCAGCACATGACAGTATCACTGGCCTGCTCTGAATCAGTACTGAGAGGTAAGTACAGCAATAAGCTGCATCTCAGTGCTCAAATGGAAGTGAGCTAGGCAGGTGATGCTACAGGAAGACAAAAGAGTTTGCAGACTATCTATTGAAACAGCTGTAGATGAACTGACAATCTGACCCACCGAAATGAGGGGAGAAGAAGAGAGAAGCAGGTACTCTATGCTGTCTCTGAATCAGCATAGCTTCCCCCCTGTACTCTTCTTTCTGGCATACTAAGTAGGCTCACCACAGATGATGAGGTCAAGTCTGACCCAGAAAAAAAAAATCTCTGTAGATTTCAGAACAAACTTTATTTTATGTTTGTGGGTACAAGGTTACTATGATTAAAAACACCCTAAACATTTCACAGTCAAAATTCAAACAGTGTACTTATCTTTCATTCAGTGTTGAAATTGTTGGAGCCTCTGCTTAAGGAGAGGCTGGGCTGACAGTCTAGTTCTCCCTCAGAAGCTAGCTACACTAGTAAGAGGTGCAAAGGTTCATAAGTTACAGCAGCAGGACTGCTTTCCTACTGTCACACTCCCCATCTCTGACCTGCGTGACAGTAACCACTGCAGTGTAAATGGCAGTCAGCACTGACCTGCTCTTCATCCAAAGGACTGACAAAGAAGAGACTAACAAGAGCAAATCTCCAGTAACTGAATACAAGTCCACAAAATTTCCTGACAAAGGTGACCTTACTTTACACATTCCAGATTCTGCCCTGGGCAGCCACCTGATCGGGGCAGTCTTGCATTCACAGGAGTCTTTTCCCAGCTCAGAAAAGGCAGAAGCTTAAAAAATGTTTCATGAACTTGTAGTATCTATCAGCACAGTAAACAGGTAAATGATAAATCAAATAGAAGACGTAGAGGAAAAAAAGTAAACAGAAGAAAAGCAAGACTGACTCTGTTACAAGCTCATTACACTCATGTAATCCACTTCTCCAGTCCTGGCAGAAGCACAGCTATTTTCTCTAATGCAAATAGTAATAAATATCATTATGACATACTGTGAATTCACAGAATATTCAAAGAAATTACAGCATTCACATGAAGTTTGCTTGACATTCTTCCAGTTCCTTTTGTTTAAGATGAAGCTGCTGTACATAGGCAGCAAAATAGCGACAGCAAAAAGACCAAAGAAAAATAACAACTCAGGTGATGAATTGAAAGTACACACACATACAACAACGAAATTGTTGTTGCATCTGTCACTCCCTGCTGAACACAAGTATTCGAAATTAAGATGTATTCTGAAAGCAGGTTGTGTTTTTCCCCTTTGCAATAATACAAGAACAAGAGAACACCTAAATTTTCATCTAAAATGGTAGATGTTTCCACATCCACAGACCATAAAATTTAGTTGCAAGTACTCACTGAACAAATTATGACCAAGTTGTTTTTTTCTTATTTTAAAGCTAGCTATGTAAATGAATGCCTTAACACCCCATACTGAAGAATGCAAATTAATTCCCACAAGCCAGTAACAATAACACCATCACCAAATCCCAAAGCCCACCCGCTCCCTTGAGACTCAATCCTATCCTACCAAGCAAACATGTTTACAGTTATTATCTATGGTTGTTTAACAGATGAAATTATTAACCACTACTAGGAATACGCTACCTGAACATTCTGTCTATAAAATCCAGTGTAATAATTGGTGTTTCTGAATGAAGAACACTAAACTTTGCCCAGCCCACCAGTTACAAGAACTTGTGCAACGGAGAAAGCAAAAAGAGATCTCAGTTTAAAAAACCTCGTTACTTCCACTTTCAATGAAATCCAGCTTTTTTAAGTACTGTTCATACACTAAAGCTCAGTCTTTCATGCCACCTTGAAACTCAGATACCATCCTATCCATGTCCATCAACACATGATCCTGCCTTCAAAACCAAATAACCAAGTAAAACCAATGGAGTAGGTAGCACTGCCAGCAGCACTGTGCGTGGCTGTGTGTATTCCAGCTTTTATGCCATCAGAAGATACAAAGGGGGCTATTTCTTCCACAGTGAACCATTTTAAAAGGCTCAGTCAGTGAATCTGAGACTAGAAGTGATTTACCTTAGGGGTTTCAAACACAACATCTATAACAAATCTTGTGCTTACTTAGCATGGAACATATTTGAGGACAAATGCCTGGATCTGACCCAAACACACATCAGATATGCTTTATCTTCAACTTATGAGTAGACTTGCACTGAAATTTCAGATGAATTAGAACCCATAAGTAAGTTTTTACCTATATTCTTCACTGACTAAAACCCACTGAAAACAGATAGCTGGAGACATGGAGCTCTTTCTTAGTAAGGTATCAATGTCTACTACAGCTGTGTAAACAAAGCCCTTCCATATCAGATTGCTAACAGGCACCAAGAATGACAAACAGTATCTGAAGTATACAAAATTCCTAACATGCCATACATATTATGCTTTTTTATTACAGTGTAGACAGTCTACAGCTATTGAGATTCCAGTTGTTGACAAAGATCAATTTGTCTTCTTTTAATTTCATTATTAGCCTCCTACAATTAGAGGTACTGGCAATATTTGACCAAATTTGTTAACTTCAGATAAAATTCTAGATTTTTTCTTGGAGGTTTCAGGTCATTTTTCAAAACATGTCTTTTTGCATGCTTATGCACTATCATCCTCAGCACCCAAATGAGCTTACAGAGACAATACACATACTAGGGACCCTAGACAGCCTTCCAGCAGCACAGGAAACATTCTCCAGCCAGAACTGCAGCTTAAATGAGAGAGATTCACACCCCACGAAAGTTGACACAATACAATAACAAAAAGTGAAAACCAGGAGTGGAAACAGGAACAGATGTAAACTTTCTCCTTCCCATGCTAAATCACAACTCCACCTGAGTGATTTATTGTTCGAATTTGTGCACTATAATAGGAACTTCATCACTGAAAAGCTGTTTATTATTTTACATGCAATAGCAACCACAAATGCAACATAAAATTAATTTGTTATTGTGTATCTGTTCCCTCCACACATAGCTGATCAATTTGTTTTCACTCTGTCTCCCATAAATTGTATTAATAAGCACATTACAGATATTTTAACTCTGTTATGGAGTATTAAGGTATTTCAGCTGACTTTTAGCAATTCAATGATAATCAGTGAACTCATCTTCCATGTTTAATGAAATTTACTTACTAATAATTAATTCTATACAGCAGGCACCTAAGTCATAATTACCTTATCATCCTATGAACTACAATATGTGAACAAAATTCTGAATAAGCAATATTGTGACTTCATTACTGAGCTGTTCTAGTAAGAAAATGATGATACTTTTATAAGCTAGGCACACCCAGCCTACAATAATAAGATACAGGTATAATTCAGTACATGTATTTGCAGTCTCACGTTTTGGACTACAAGAAATACAAATTCCTCTTCTTCACATCTCCCACTGATCTCTTCATGTATCCTTTAAAGCTCACTACTTCAGAGATATTGCCCAGATAACCTGCCATCTCCTGTACTCTACTGCCTCTGCTACCTTTTAATTCACCCTTAGTCAGCATTCTGTGCATCTCTCCTACACCTATGTTCAATTATAGAGAAGAGAAACCCTTTCCTTTTCTTGTTTCACCTCTAGCCTCCAGGAGCATCTTAACACGTTCTCTGACTTGTGATTAATTATGGCCCTGTCCACAGGAAACAACAGCATATCCACACAGCTGCACTACTACAGTTAGATGGATGTAAACTACAGTTACCTGCATGGTGGAGCTTCTGCCATGTGGATCTCAGTAATAAAAACTCACCCCTATTGTTGCAATGCTTCTCTGTTTTAAGACTTATGCCAGCTACCTTTTTTTCCCCCCATCCCTTAGAGCAGACTTCCATAAGAGGAGAAGAGTATCTTAGATTCAAGTCTAAAGCATCATATTACATCTCTCAGAGGATGGGTTTCACACAGACAGAAGGATGAAAAACACAGGTATACTAGGGAAAGAGAGGAACCCTTTTCTTAAAGTTAATAACTCCAAAACTCTCAGCTTCTGCAGCTATAGATCTTTAACCTCTCCAAAGTGAAAAAGAGAATGCAATGCTTGAAAGTAGTTAAAATATGTATATCTAAATATTTCAAATCATATTCTTTCATGCAGGATCATTCTCAGCATAGAGGGAAAGGAGTAAGAGAGGACTAACCTACACCTTTTCTTCTTGCATAAGCATCAGGATTGGCCCCATAACTCAAAGGAGCTTTTCACTTTGCAAGATGTGCCAACTTCATCACTTTAAGACAAAGCATTGCCTAGCCAGACCTCTAACAGCAAAGGATCACTCACCTAAAGAAAATTCAAATCTGTAACTTAAAGCTGCCTTTGGGATTTGCCTGCACTGCAGTTGCTCTTGTGACTGCAGTATCATAAAAAAACCATAAACTGACTAACCTAATAAGCAACAAGCATAGCAGCAAGTTTAAAGTATGCTCAGTTACAATAGAGACATACTGCATGGCTCAAGATTATATCCCTGCTGGTTAACAACCAACTTAGGTCAGAGAATCCATAACCTTTTTAAGATTAACCTTAATAATTGTGTATAAAATAACCCCAACAACTCAACCAACCCACCAGAAGAGCAAACACAGCAATTCCAGTGAAGCCTAAGCCATGAATTTATAGGAAAAAGAAAGAACAGAAAAATAACTCAACTCCAATTAAATCTAAACCAAAAACTGAGCACCTAGCTTATATATATACTACTAAACATGACATTAAAGTTTTCTCGTTTGATTTTAGCAATTATAATTTTTAAAACAAGACTTCCTCTCTTCCTCTAAAGTGATAAAGTTTACACTGAAATAAGAGAGAATAGTACCTTCCAGTCTTTGAATTTTAGCTTTCACAGAAATAACTGTTTCAAAGGGGGAAACTCGCAGTTCAAAGCATGTTCCTGTGAGCGTTTCAATGAAGAGCTCCATAGTTTCATAGAAAGGAAGCTTGTAGTGAAACGGTCCCATACTATCCTTATTGAAAAAAGGAGGCTCTTTCTTGTTGGCCATTAGAAAGGATTTACAACTTCCTTGTAAGAAGATCTGTCAGGAAACTACATTCCACTTCTAGCCAAGTCAGCTTTGAAGACACGTGTGGTGCATTGCTGTTCATCTTTAGGAGTTTTCACCTATAAAGCAAACAAATACAGTTCTAACATCTGAACATAACTGTTAAAGAGAATATCAATTTATTCTTGATGAACAATAAAATTCTTATTCCAAAACAGTAAGTTACTACCTCGGTAGTGCAAGATAATCACAAAACATATTAGTGATGTTGTAGTTTTTAGGACTCTGGTTTCAGTCAGCATTCCAGGTGCAACCTGCTACCCTTACTATTTCTGTTTCCACAAACGACATGACAACTGGACGCCCAACACCTCCCGAGAAGGGCTGAGCCCTCGGCAGTGTCAGAGATAGAGGAAAAACTCCTAAAAGGCACAAAACGAGGGACTGGCCTGGGCTCGGGGAAGGCAGAGTTGGAGGCGGCAGCCCGGCCCAGCGTCGCACCGGGGCGGGGGGCCGAGCCCGGGCAGCCGAGCGGAGCGGCCGCGAACAAAGGCGGGCGAGCAGCCGCCCCCTCGCCTCGGGGCAGCCTCGCACCCCGGGCAGGGCGCGGGGCCCCGCCGCCTACGACCCCGGCCTCCCCGCCCTGCACGGACACCGCCGCGCCTGCGGGGCTGGACCCGGCTGGGTCGAGCACAGCCCCTCTGCCCCGTCGCGCTCGGCGCTCCCGCCGCAGGGTCCCCGTGGGAGCCGCGTTCCCCAGGACCCGGAGCCCGCCGGGCGAGGGCGGGGTCTCCCCTCACCTGCCGCCGCCGGGCCCGCTCGGGGGGAGACACGGCTCCTGCCCCCCGCCCGCTGCAGGTCGCCGGACCGGCCGGGCCCGGCGGGACGCGCGCACCGGGAGCGCAGCCGGAGCCGCCGCCGCCGGGGGGGCAGGACCGGGAGGCGCCACCGCCCGGCAGCCCCCGCGCTGCCCCGCCCCGTGACGGCCCCTCCCGCGGGCCAATGGGACGCCCGCTCTCACGCAGTTCGGCCAATCAGCGCCCCAGAGGGGCGGGCGCCGCCGGGCCGCTTGTTATGGTCGTTAAGACGCGGGGCGGCCGCGCGTGCGCGGGGAAGGACCCGGATGCACGTCCCCGTCGCCGGCGTGTTCCAGGCCGGGCTGGACCGGGCTCCCGGCACCCTGCTCCGGGGGAAACCCCGCCCACGGCGGGGGGTGGAACGGGACGGGCTTTCGGGTCCCTTCCCACCCAAAGCGTCACGTGAGTCTGTGCAACGCCCACAGCGCGACCGGCGGGCCCGTGACAGCGGCGGCGGCCGCAGGGTCTCCTAGAACAAGGAGTCCAGCGGGGCCGGGCAAGGCCGAGGAGCGGTGGCACCGGCGGCTCGCCCCGGCCGGAGCGCTGGAGGGGCAACGCCAGCACGGACACCTTACGCTCGGCCCGAGAGGCTCCCGGGGAGTGCCGCTGTGCCCCAGCGCAGCGCGGGGCCCGGCCTCGCAGTGCGCGCAGCTGCGCCGGTGTCCCCGGCCGGGAGAGGAGCGCTCCTGTGGCAGGGGCCAGAAACAGCTCTCGGGCACCTTCACTGAAGGTCAGCGCTCGCCTCTGCTCCCGCAGGCCGGTCTCCAGGAGCAGAGCTTCCCTCGGATGATCACAGTCTAGAGAAAACAAGCTTATCCTATTAGGAGGTGCTAATTACATTAAACACTTTACTTTCCATTTAGGTTTTAAATTATGCAACACCTACCCTGACTAGCTGTTAGGTTTTAAGCCCACTTAAGACACTCAGAACAAACACTGTGGCTTTCCACAAGCATGTAGCACATACAGGAGCACTGTGACAGAGCTCCTGGGCATTGTAACACTGGGCCTCCCGCTCTGCTCTTTTGAGAAAAATGCAGCCATGGTTTATCAAATTTGCAAAGAAAAACAAAACATAAGAGAACAAACAAAAACCCCACAACCACCCAAACCAACATCACTCATCTAGCCAAAAGTCGGTTAAAAAAGTCACCACTCAGACCAAAACCTCCCAGAAGTGAAGTGCCTAGACCAGGCTCCCACAGGTTGTTAAAAGTGAGGACCACACACTTTAATATGTGAAGAGACAAAGGGAAAGGCACAGAGACTCTCCCTGTGCCAGCTTAGAAAGACTGGAGGGGAAGAAAGGTTCTGATCTTCATCATAGTGCAAGTTTATATCAAGAGCTTTTCTCTGCTGAACTTTCATATTTAAGAAACACTTTAAGGCATGAGCTTTATTTTTCTCCTACTTCAAGAGCTTTGGCCCTCAGGGTTCTTGGCTTGTGAACAGCCATCCTTGCAATGCTATAGAAGTTATTAATGTGAAGGACCAAGAAGAAAGGAGGATGCAGAAAAAAAAAAAAGAATTCACCCTCTTTTTCCTTTTTCCTCCAGTATGTCTTTTGAAGCCCTTCTAAGCACAGAAGAAAGGAGTAAAGAAGCAATCCAAATCATGTATGAGACATATGCAGCAGATGTAATGCCTATAAATAAAGTGCAAGCACTTTCACTGTAGACAGCCATTTGCAAATAGCTCCCACATTCTTTTCCAAGCTGCTACTCCCAACTTACCCCCCCACTTAACATGAATCATTGTCAGGCCCACGTATGGCACAAATCAATACATCACATTTCTCCTTTATCCCTTCCAACCTTTCCTCCTGCTTTACCCTCATTAGTGCTAGATGCTTCAGCTGTAGTACTTACTGTGCCTGATAAAGTAAACTCAACTGGAGAAACAAGAGATTGAAGCAGGTGTCTCAGAACCAGGGCTCCAGTGAAAGTAGGAATTGCTCTTAAAGAAGTCCTCTGAGCACATGCTTTAAATTCACACAGAGCAGAACAGTCTTAAGAGTTGGGGATAAAGTAGTACATCATTATCATAAAAGCAGAGCATCTAGTCAGAATTGCAGGCAATCACTGATATAATAAAAGAAACATTTATCAATCTGTATTTATACATTTGCTCTCCTTGTACGCGTGCAGGTGAGCAAGTATCTACCACTGGGTATGGTTAATGGCATCTATTCCAGAAGGGGAAGCTAGAAAATACAGGAAGCAAGGTTAAGCCAAATACACCAGACAGTTAAAGGGATTCCACAGAATAGCAACCTCCTGTAAACAGCCTACAAGGTGTTATGGATGAGAAGGCAAACGAGACAGCAAGCCTTGATGTGCAAAAGAGTCTCTGCATAAAGTACGTACATGGGCTTGTTAGCTCTCAAGTGACCAAGCTGTTCTGTACAGATGGACTTTGTGGAAAGTGTTATTTGCAAAACTCTGCCAAATCCATGCAGGTGAAAAATCTATTTAGTGGCTTACAACTTGAACAGAAGACCATGTTGTTCTCATGGACCACTCGGTGCTCATTTGTAACATGAGCTTCCTGGCAGGGAAGTGTTAACTATTGTTATTTTTATAGACCACATTGGCTGCCAATATGAAACATCTCATCTCTAGCTGCTATCAAGTCCTGCACTGAGATTTGTTAGCTGCTTGATTCCATAAGAGAAGCTGTACCTGATAGCCAAACCCAGTCTTACCCTAATATTAACTCAGCAGGTTGGCAGCTGACCCAGGCAAGGCATGGTAGTGGTTTTGGTTGTTTTCAAGTCATGATGCACACACTCTAAGCAAGGGGTAAAGAGGAAAATAAGACATGCAGACAGAGCAGGTTTAACAGACTCCATTTACTATTTATGCATTATTTTATCTATAAATCTGTTCAATAAAACAAACTATCCTTTATATAATAGATTACTTCATTGCAGGTATTGCACAGGCTATATTCATCTGGGCACCATGGAAACATAATAGCATGAGGTTACTCTATTCTTTAAAAAATATATAATTTAGCAGAATTAGACTAGCACAGGAGAATACTAACCATTTTAAATGGTAATCTCATTTAAATATCCACATCCATCTCATTTCAGCTCTACTGAATTAAGAGAATCCAGAGTATTAGTACTGAACAGGGCATAAGGAAGGCCACCTCTCTGCAACACATTCCCCTTGGCTACTGGCCTCCAAAGGCATTCAACGGGTCATCAAACGTGCTCAGGATCTTGCTTTCAGATTTTGCTTCTGAGGCTGTTTGGGAAGGTCTGGTTTTGGGAGTTGGTATCTTGACTTGGCTGGTAGAGAAGATATCATCTAAAGGGAAGAAAAAAAAAAGATGGATTTTAATGGAATGCGACTGCTAAACAGAAGTAAATGTTGTAGATAAGAGACTCCAGCACACAGCAGTGACTGCGCCAAGGACGTTCTGTGACAAACAAATGCTTTCCTGCTACTTGTGATTCTGGATGCATTTGTAAGGACATACGTGGGAGCTGTTAGCTGTAAGTCAAATTAAGAATTTTTTTTTCTTCTCAGTAGACAGTATAAAATATACTACTTATATTTTATAACATGTTCAAGCTCTCATAAGCATTTGAAAAGTACTAATAAATTAAAGCTCCACAATAAATTCCATTGTGCAAGTGCCAGACAACATCCCTCTTATCTAGAACATTAGAGTCTGAGGAACCTGAGAGATCCAAGAGCTGTGAGGTTGTTGCCAAAGAAAATCAGAAGAGGAAAAGATGGTAGTTGCTAGCAACTAGCATTGACATCCACTAACCATGAGCCTTTAATCTACAGAAAGAACACAACATAAATCCCTTGAGAACAGAGCACTGCTAAGATGACAGCTACAACCATCATCCTGATGAATATTCAAAAAGCCTGTCTACAGTCTTGAATCAACATCTCCCACCACCTTCCTCAATCCAAACACTTCTGATGTGAATAACTAGGAACACAAAGTGGAAAAATATCACACTGCCATTAAGACAGAGTTCTCTCCTGAAGGATAACATGTAGAAACTAAACCCTCCAACATGGATAGCTCATGTCAGCAGCAGAGCTCACAGTCCTGCAGCTCTTGCTGTGGCTAGTGCTGCTGGTGTTTAGGACTGTGCTTATGAAAAGAAATGAAGCTGCAGCCATACACATGCTAAAGTGTTGCTGTGAGGTTTCCTGAGCATAAAAAACCAGCATATCTCCTACTGTAAACTAAGAAATTTAGGATACTCCGATTATGCAGTTGGATTATAAAACCAAAAAATTACAAGACTGAGATATGAGGATCACTAGTGATTCGCAAGGCCAGTGTAAGTAGCACATAACTGGTCTTGAATCTCTATTAAAAACATGGGTGCTATGTAGAGATTAATAGCCATTTATTAGTCCAGAGGATAAAAACTAGTATTTCAATCTTCTTTAACCTTGAGCAGAGGCCAAGCACAAAGTGGTCTATCACAATGTGTTTCCCTGTCTCTTCTTGCTGCTACTTCCACTTCAGCATGTGTCTGCTACTGTGCTGATGATAGGGATTACACAGGAATAATCCAGGACCACATTTCAGCATAAGAGCAGTTTAGAAAGGCAGTAAAACAGAGTAATCCCCTACTGGCATCACTCCAGAGCAAGAAGCTATCACATGGATTAGCTTTACAGCAAAGGGGAAGAACAGTGAGTGCCATAAGCAGTAGAGGTATCACTCCCATTTTATAACAAGGCTTAAGGAACAGAAAAGTTTTGGCCATGGAAAACAGTATTTGTTACCACACAGGAAAGCTCAGTCACCATTTTGCAGGCTAGCAGGGGTGACATTAAGATATTTGTGACATCAGCCATAAGGACAGTGAGGAGGCTAGGATAAAGAGCTGAGATGGTTTTTCTAATATTGCTACCACAAGCCTAACACAAATGCAGTAAATAGTGACTGGACAGCTGTGGTAGGACAAAGGAAAACAACCTGCAGCCTCAATCCCCCCAGACTGCACCTATGTACTGTTCCATTTGCATAGGCTACATGAAAAATGTAAATGATTAAACTAAGGTTTTCTTAATAATCCAATATATATTTCAATATCTTCCTAGCAAACCTCTAAGTCTCATATTTTATATTAATTAAGAAGGTTTTGAAATCTCAAGATGTTCATTCTCTGGCAAGTTTTGTAACACATTTACAGATTTAGCCAGGTCATTCTATCAGGCTGGAATGCTTAGCATCAGTCCAAGTAAAACAGCAATAAGTGAGATTCAATTCGAATTAGTGACAAAGAATGAAAACTTGACAAGAACCAAAGCCAGAGAAGCGAATTTTTTGTCTTAGTAAAGAAATATATGCAATCCCAAAGAACAGCTATAAACATGAAGAGCTTGAGAACAAACACATCTGAGGATCAAATTACTTTCAGAGTCCCCACTGATGGAGAAGAAAAGAGTATGCTTGCCAGCCTTTCACATTACTACTTGCTGTTTTTTTCAACAAATGATACATGGCAAACTTTTGCTCTCAGGTGTAGTATCTGTAAATTGACCTGGGACCATGGATGTAAACAAAAGCTTACAGGCTCCAGGGTAGTCAACACAATAGTGAAGGTGAGATGGGAATAATTTGTTCATATTTGTTCAATGTTTGTTCACTGTTCATATCAGTGACTCATCTGACAGTACAAGACAAAAAGCTGCACAAACTGAAACACAGAACGTGTCTCAGAGCCATAACAACATGAAATTAGTCTCTTACTCCAGGTAAGTGTAATTTTTTAATTCCTTCAGGTAAGAAAACGCCTACAGAAATTAAACTATTCTTTCTCTCAGAACAATTTTATACACTCTCCTAAACCATTTAAATGCCATGCTAGTTCTGCAAATCTAGGAAGTTCTCATCCAAGGTTAAAATCCAAAGGTGACTGGAGATTTCAGAGCAGTTGAAAAGTAAAAAGAAAGCAGAGGGTTCTAAAATATCTTAGATGAGTGCAATTCAGGACAATATTATGAGATTAGTAGAAAGACATTTACTTAAACATACACTCACCCATATCATCATCAAATATGGATTTTTGTTCCACCTTTTTCTTGGTCTTCTTTTCTTTTGGTTTTACAGTAAGATCCGCAAAAATATCAATGTTATCATCAAACAAGTTAGTCTCTGGCATTTTTTCTTTCACTTTGTTCATTGGTTTAATTGCCTCAGTAGCAAATATATCATCCTTGGAGAAAACACAGAGAGATTTCATCAACCCACAACAGTTCAAGAGAATAGTCAAATTATCTGTACACAGCACCTGAGATGTTTAGAAGACTGACAGCCTTGGGCTTCTTGGGCTTGTCAGTCGAAGGTTGGTCTTGATGATCCTAGAGGTCTTTGACAACCTAACTGATTCTGTGATTCTCAAACATGAGAAGTTTGAGTCCCTTGGGGCACTTGGCAGAAGTGCCTTAGTGGTGGATTGTTCACAGGTCAAGTAGTGCACACCAAGGCCTGTAATCAGCTGCCCAGCCCAACAATTTTATTCCTTTTTTTAAAGTGTTATTTGAGCTGCTGTGCACTGAATAGACAGATAAGAACCAAATATTTCATTACTCTGAAAAAGGTATGTTGTCACAGCACATTCAGTGACATGCCTGCCCTGTATTATGCCTGCTCCACTTTTTAATCACTGCTGCCAGTAAGGAGATAAACAACCAAATAGAGGGTTTCCATTGCCCAGCAGCAGAGCAGGATTGACATTTTACTTCTATCACTACCTATCCTGCACACCCCATCCTACTCGGCAGCCTCCATTAAACATCTAAGTAGATGGGTCTAAATATGGCCCTGAGGATCAAAAAAGCCAACATGGCAGCTTCAACCATTACCTCAAAGATATCTTGGGCAGCAGGGTCAACTGCTTGGTGTACAGCAGGTTTCAACTCCTTTTTTCCAGTTTTCTGATAAGTGAAGAGAGAGTCTTCCTCTTCCTCCAAAAAAGGTATGGGGCTGCTTTTTGTTGAAGATTTTTGCTGTACAGGTTGGAAGAGATCACTGCTGTCCTGATCACCCAGAACAGATAGATCAGGCTTTTTCTCTCTGCACTTGATGGGTTTGTTAGCCACACTCTCTGGCATTCCCTCCTTTAATTTTGATTGTGCAGCTGGTCTGGACGTTGAGCTACTAGCAAAAATGTCTTCTGATTCAAACAGATCATCCCCATTTTCTGTGGATTCTGGAGGAAGGAGTTTGTTTGTCTCAGCAGACAAAACACTGCTGTGAGCTACTAGTGACAAGCCAGAGAGAAAGCCATTTTCCTTGGATTCTGCTTCAGTAGCAAGAGGCTCCTTTATGTTCACTACTGTCTGTTTTGGTAGAGAGAACTGTGACTCTTTAGTACTGTCCACCTCCTCGCTCCCTTCAGACTCCTGGGCAGCCAGACGGCGGGCCATTCTGCTAGGAGGTCTTCGTCTTCCTGTAACCCTGATCCTGGTCTGCAAGAAAGGAGAAAATGCAGAGCAGGATTATACGTAAGGAAAAAGCCCCATGGCACATTACAGATCGGAACAGTTTGGAGTAAAGTTCAGAAAAATAACCCAGGACTTTGGATTTGCTGCCTGTAGTCATTCCACAGCAGGTGGAACTGGTGAACAAAAGCAACAGTGCTTGCAAGTGGAGAAACACAACACAACAAGCCATTCTAGCCCCCTGGCTTTAGGTAATACCTTAGTCAGTCTGCCAGCGTGCTAATCCAGGGGCTTCTACAGTACAGTTAGTCTGTCAAAGCCATGACTAATTATGTTTTCCATGCAGTTTCATTTTCTGCATAGCCTATTGCAGTTAATTGCTGCTTTTAAGGAAGCTCCCTTGCAAGTTTCCATTATAGCTTCTACCATATCCCACATGGACAGGAGTATTTACATGGGTAGGAAATGGATCAGTACAACCTCCTCTTCTCTTTAATTAATTGCTCCATGCACTGTTCTCTAAGAGGACAGCCAGAATGCTGGGTAGGTTGGTTCATTCCAGCCTTTGGAAGAAAGTGCATTTGGCTGCATATTTACAGCTTAAACTCAAACTTGAAAGCTTGAAGAAGCAATGATATGCCAAAAAAAAGTAACCTGAACCACAAGATGCTTCTTCTCAGATTACTTCTGTAAAAAAAACATGCATCATCACTACACTAAATTGAACATTCAAGGTTGATCATATGCAGCTACAGGCACTCTATTCTTTTGCAAGCCTATCTATTTAAAAGTAGCACAATAGAGAGTTTTGTCTGTTGTGTGGGACATGCTGCTATTGGAAACAACTATGGTAATGCATTAGTCTGGTGTACAAGCTTCAAACTTATCAGTAAGGGATCATGTCAGCCATTGTGGTGACAGCTGCTGCATCTTCCCAAGTCATCTCTGTGCTCATCTAGTAATGAACAACCTCATCAGCATTAAGGAAAGAAAGAAAGAATCAAAGTTAAGATTCTAAGTTATCTTACTCAAATTGCTGTTGCTGCTAGGAAGCCCAAGAGACTTATACAATCATAAGCACCCAGATGAAATCTTAGCTACATGGTTCACACTTACTTTTTTTACAGAACCATTAAATCTTTAATTAGAATATGCCTTTTGCAGTCCATAAAGTAAAAAGTATGAGTAAAAAACAAGTGAGTCAGGAGCTAGAGATTTGCCATGTCAAAAGCTGTAACACTTCTTCTTGTTTTGGCTTTGTATGAAAACAAAGGTTTTCTTTGAAAAAGAATTGAGAGTGACAGTTCAGGACAGCATGACATTTTTATCCACAGAGGAAGTAAAGGTCAACATACAGCAGTGATGTGTTCTTGATAGCTTGTCAAAGCAGTTGTCTGTAACAGATTTTATAGTTAGCCTAGCAAGATGCCTTTTTTACGCTTTTTTAGGTTGGTGCCTCCTGGAGTAGGACAAGATGTTATACTAAGATACTTCAACCTATAGGGAAATGCACGGTACTGTACATACACATATACTTTAAAAAGACACAGAATCAAGCCTTTGCAAAATAAGCCCCTTATAGAGAGAAGTATATAGTAGGCTTCACTTTCCTTCACTTTCTCTTCAGTGATCCACAGAAATGAGAGGGGATTAGACTTTCACATTTCCATTTAGATTCAGATAAACCACACCGTTAGCAGAACTTGCATACCAAACCAAATTCCTGCATGAGGACAGACTGTATTTTTAATCCCCTCTTCTCTCCCCCTAAGTACCAAGGTTACCTTATTGGCGCTGTGCAAGGTATCCGCTTGCATAGGCTGATCAAAGCTCACACCTGGTTCTTCCCTGTTTCCTGACACAGACAAGGCTTCACTGTTCTGTGCATCGTTGGGCTCATGTAATGGAGCGTCCAGCACTGGTAAGGGGGACTTTACATTGGAGACTTTAGGCATTGCACCTGGTAGTAAGGCTGCAGGATTAATAGCTAAGTTAGCCTACAAAACAAAGAAAACAAAAACATACACACAAAAAGAGATCACATTACTACTGCTCCAGAGCAAGCACGGCTCCAGAGAAGCAGCAAGAACTAGAGCATCTGGGCATTCAAGTTCTACTTCCTAAGTGCCTGGCTTTTCTCAGACCTATGAACTTCTGCGTCTCCCACATTCTCTGTCTCACTGGATCTGTAGAGTGGGCAACACTATTATTGTGTATAATAGCTCCAGGAACAGCATGGTCACATTATGTCACACCAAACACTTACACAGCTCAATATTCTGCCTGAGGACACAATGGTTGTGACTTTGAGTGATAGTGTGATATAGATAGTTATTAGTCATTTCATGTCAGAAGAGGGACATAACCAAAGCTACCCTTAGGGGTCTCTGAAAATATCCTTATGAGTCTCTAAACATATTTAACAGTGCTGAGAAGAACAGCAGGTCAAAGAGGAACCCACCCTCTGCCCCCCAAACAGAGTAAATAGTGCTTCTCAGAGTCAGGACTGAAACAGGAGGGGAAAATAATATTAAACATGCAATACAGAAAAAGTAATCAAAAATACGCCATCTGAAAAAAATAATATTGCGAGAGTAAGGTAAGGAAGCAATAAGATTTTGTTTTTAGGGAAAGCCATCAGTGAGGCAAGGAAGATTATTATTTTTTTTGAAAGTTAAAATGCCAGTAAAGTTAATTACTTGTAGCTTTCCAATCCGAGATGAAGGCTCTTTGGTTTTAATGGGAACAGGACCTGTAGATTTCTGCACAAAATTACATTGGATTAAACAAGTGGACAAGTTGTCATCAACCAGAGCATAGTTTGCACTTTAATACATCTATAGAAAGCAGCTAATTGCTTACCAATTTCTTTTGAAGATACTTTGTCATTATCACATTCTAGCACTAGAGCTATAGTCACTCAGTTTTCAGTTTCCCACATGCCATGGACCTATCTTCATTATCACATTTCATTCCACCTTCCTTCTACCCAGTATTATACTTTGCCATAGTAACCCAACAACTTCCATCTTCTCCAGGTCACAGCCACCACCAGTCAAATCAAACCATGACAGCTACCCTCTGTCCTTGCTTATTCTGTCCTCTAAAAATTCTCTAAAGCCATATTGCCATATTATGATCTAACTAACCTTTCTCTTCGTGACTGGCTACAGTCGGGCCAGAGACTTCAAGGAAGCCCACATGGCAGCTAAGAGGGCTTCAAAATTGTACCACACAGCTTCAGAGAAGTGAGTCTTCCTCTACAGAAAACAGGCCAGCAGTACCAGAAAGAAGACTAGACTAAAAGAGGAGAGCAGCTGTTTGGTCTGAAGACTTCAGTCAATTCTAAGACTCAGGGAATGAATCAAATCAGCTAAGGTGCTCTTCCCAGGACTTGCTCTCCACAGGTTTGTAGTCTACATGGTTTTCTGTGAGCTAGGCTGTACTGCTGTCAGTATGGCTGGGCAGTCATAGCTCCTTCCATCATGTTGAAGTAACTGAGGGTTTGCAAGGGTTAGGACACTGGTTTGATGGTCTTGATAGCATGGCAGAGGAATCCTGGTGTCTGAGAAGATTATTCTCCACTTAAAAGCATGTAGTGTTCAGCTGAACCTCAGACAGGCTGAGACCATTCCTATACCAAGCTGTCAGTAGCTACAAAAAACAGGAAGACAAGCCTGGTTTTATGCTCCAAGGAACACTTTACCATAAGAGAAGACAGGCTAATTAGTAACCCTACAGACTTGCTCTGTGGTTATCAGCCCAGGGGAGAAAAAAACAACATCTACTCCCTACAATGAAAAGCAAAATCTCCTACACATGAAAATCCAACAAGTAGTTCTGGTGAGGCATAGGACAGAACTCAGACCCACACTATGTCTCCCAGAGACCCTTGATTCTGCAAGATTAAGGACAACAGTAGGAGTCTTGTTTGCTCATCATAAAATCTCCAAGATAAGATTCTCAACAGCCACAGATTTTGCTGCATGCCCTGATCTTCTTTCTGAGAAAGACGACCTTTAAAAACCACATTCACCCCAACAGACACTGGTACTTCAGAGAAGAAGAAACAACGACCCATTTTCAATCCAGTTGGACCTAAGGTGTAGCTCTTCACTGCCTTGTACTTTCATATATGTGTGGGCACTGCATCAATAGTATTTAAACTTCTTGATAGTAACAGTGCACCTGCTGATAAACCAAAGACGAGTTTGGCCATGCTTTGCTGCTTTGCAGCCAGTGAATCCAGGCATTAGTTTTCATCTCCCAAGACACTTATTTAAAACTGGATGATACATCTCCTTTTCATTTGCATGCTGTTCAAGGCATGCAAGATTTAAGTACTTGCCTCAGTAGTTGCTGCCTTCAGAGTCTCATCTTGCTTGGCACTTAAAGTATTTTCTAGAAGGTTACTGCTCTCTAAGGAAGGGCCAACATTGGTCTGAAGAGTTTTCTTCTCGGTTATTTTCTGAAAGCATTAAGATCACCAAGTCAACATGAATGGGGTAAAAAGCATGGTGTATAGATCCCAAAAAAGCCCAAAGCCCCAAAAGAACAACCCAAGCAAAACTTCTTAAAATCTTGCTTTTAACTGAACAGAAAACTAACTACACCTTTCGATTCTGCAGTGCATAGTGGCATTGTCTTTTGGCTCTGCAATGCAAGGGCCTTCCACCCCTCAGTTCCTCTAGCCTACCTCAACCTTTGCTGTCTATGCTAATGATTAACAATGAGAGTACCAATAAACATTCAAGTGCATGCATATTTCCTCATATGCAAGACAGCAGGGAAAATAAAAGCACAAAGCTAGCTAACGAACAGTGCTATTTTTATGTTTTCAAGCAAACAGGCTCCATATATAGCTTCCAAGAGCTAATTACTTAAGACCATCCACTCCACAGTCCTCAAAGAAACTGTTTCCAGGAATTATTGCCAGTTTCCTAGCCTAACTTCCAGCTATAGACATGAAAACAGACTAAAGTAAAAGTTGTCTTCAATTTAATTAAGCTAAATACATTTAGAGTAGTAGTTTAGAATGCATGGTAGGACTTTGACCTCAGACCACCTGTACTGCAGTCTAGTTCATTACTGCAGCTGCTCACCCTCTAAAAACAATCCAATAATCATGAGGATTTTAACACCACATCACTACCTTAGATCAAACCAACCTGCAGAAACTCGAATTACATAACTCATAGAGCAAGGCTCATCAGTCATGCATGAAGCACAGGGAAGCAATATTAGCAAGTTAAACAACTAAACAATACAAACTCTACTACTCTGATTTCTGCTCAGGTGTGTTCTCTTATACCTAAACCAGTCCTAGTGGTACACAAAAAGAAACAGAATCCAATTCTCTCATCCCAACTTCGGGAGACCTAAAGCATCTGTTCGTTCCCTATGTATTCAGGGTCACAATGACCATTTCTATAATCTCAAAAAGATCTGAGAAGTCACCTAATTTCTTGTGGAAATACATAAGGAGAAAATCCTTTCCATACACTTCCTTCCAATGTCTTTTATATAAGCCATTTACAGTAGAGGAACAGATACCGGAAGGTTTGTTTTAGCAGTACTGAAGAGATCATCCTCATCATCGTCCCCAAAAAGGCCTCCTCCAGATGGTGGCTTCAGGACACGGTTTGCAGACTAAAGAAACAAAGAATAAAGAAAAGATGAGTCACAGATCCAGAGCACATCTCCTTCAGCCCACGATGCCTGAACTGATATTAGCATTTGGCCCTCCCTGGAAATCAGTGACTTCTATGCTGTGTCCAAACAAGAAAAACCAGTAGGCTGTGCACTTGGAAGACTGTTTTTAAACAGGAGGTTCAAAGGAGGACTATGAACTCACCACTGACTTCTTGGGGCTGGCAAAGAGATCAACATCTGGATCATTGTCCTTCTGAAGTTTGTGACTGAAGAGCAGCTCTTCATCTTGAAAGACCCCAGTGCTTTTGGGCCGAGCAGTTTTCTCAGAAGCCTGAAAGGAGAGGAGAAAGGTCCACAGTGAGAAAGTCCCTCTTTAAGGAGGTTATTTTCCTAGTGATAAGACACATTACAGTTCACCCAAGGCTGTACTATGACCCTGGTAACAAAAATAAAACTACAACTGTCAGTTTTGTTTTATTTTGACCAAATCTGCAAAACTTACAATGGAAATATTTGTATTTATAGTTCGATTTAACATAAGGCATTAGCCACAATGTCTCTGGGTCTGCTGATTTAAGATCCAGCTGCTACTATTTACCACTAAAGCTTCCTTTGAAGGAAAAAAAAAAAGGTTTTCAGTATGTTATCAGGACTGTACAGTAAGGTTTATATTCCAGTAAGACTTTTATGCCTTTAAAATTTCAGCTAAGGGTGCAGAACATAGAAGCGAGAGGAAGAGAATCTCTTTAATTATCTTCTTAAGCTACCTTTTCAAAGAAGAGTAAAAAAAATAATTTTTTTAAAAAAAGTTGAAGGTCTGTAAAGCTATTATTGTTGCTAGACTCCCTGTTCTCCCGTGAAAGCAAGCACACCCTCACAATGAAGAACAGAACATACTGTCTGCCTTTGGCAAGAACTTCTACTTTCAAATTTGCTGGGGGGAGGGAGAGGGGAAAGGTTGAAATCATACACATTGCCTTATAAGCCCTCCACTACCTGGCAAAGCAACCAGTATCAGCAAAAGCAATGCCCTCCTATGATCAGAGTGCACTGTATGCACCCAGGTCTCACTTTCACGCAAAGGCCCCGCTCAGTGTCTCAGTAGGGGCCACTGTCTGTGTTTCACCACTCATCTGTCTCTTCAGGAACATGACTCAATGCCCAGTAGCATGACATCAGACACAAAATCCAGGCAGCAGGAGCAGTTGTCAGAAGAATAAAGTCTGATTCTCAGAAGCTGCTATAAACAGGTTTTTTTCTCCAAGAGCCATCTATTTAATTCAGCTCCAAGGACTTCTGAATAAAGTGTGCATAGCCTTTAGAGTTGACAACTTACTTTACATGGTCACACTAAGATGCCAAAACCTTGTGGTACACTGTAGTATACAGTATGTGCTTTTTGACACAACTTCAAATTTTCAGAGAAAATTTTGTTACATTGCATTAAGTAGAAACAAGAACATTGCCATGGATTCAAGGATATTGCTACTAAAAATTCAAAGTCCACCTCTTGATGGTATACACTATATCAAGAAAGCCAGACACTAAGAACAGGGCAGCTGGAGGCTTTTTACAGAAGTGAATACACACACTTGAAAAACAGAAGTAAACACAGCATTAAGATAATTCTTACTGAAGCTAAGTCTGCAGGCATATATGCAGCAAGCAAACTGTAACAATATAATGAAAATAAAGGGATAAACCACAGGCTTAAAACTCTACAACCTTCTACTTCCTATTACCTCTGACCTTTGAGGAGCAACTGAGGAGTCAGCTCTGTATAGCAGACATCAAGTAGCTGCACCAAAACATCTGCACAAAATTTCTTTTCATACTAGCATGCAGCAAAAGGCTTTTGAGTTAGTGGGACAGGAAAATTCACAAAGGGATTCATGAGGAAGAGCAGGCATAATTTCTCACCCAAGAATCTGGAAGTCTAGAAACTGAGAAACATTAGCTTCCATGGCATGAAGAAAAGGAAGGGCTAAAAAATGTCACCCTTGCCTGGAGTAGTAGAGGTAGAAATACTATTTCCTAGTGTTCAAGAACTTCCCTATACTCACCACACCAATTTCTTTCTGTGCATTTTTTATGCCATTGTCATCATCCAGCCTCTCTTCTTCCTCCTCCTCAAACAAGCTCAACACTTTTTTAGCTTGGCTCTTGACATCTTTCTCCAGAGCTGGTGGGGATGTTGCAAACAGATCTGAATTGCCAGCTGGCTCTGAGGATATTGCTGCAAAAGGCTCCACCAAAAAAAAAAAAAAAAATAACACATTAGCCTGTTATTTATTTCAAGTTTGCCCAAAAAACCCACTAAGCATTCTTGGTTAAATACCAGAAGTGGTCAGAGTTCTGCAATCCATTACCAAGCAGGCAACTGTATTCAACTCATGCATAAGGTTTGCTCCTCATAGCTTTGCCATTATCTCCAAGTTATCTAGTTCATACCAGCTGAGATTCTTTAGAGTGAACAGCACTACTTGAACCTTGAATGTGCTCAGGAAAGTGCAAAGCATGATAACTACTATGGAAAATCATCAGCTGCTGATTCCCCAGCAATCACTCAAGTAAGACCATTCCCAAGATCAGTTCTGCTGAAACTTCTGCACTAATACACTTAACAATACACATCAATATGTTCTGTAACAGTATTGCCCAGCAGAAATTCACAATGCTGAAAGCCACAGCTACCAGGATAACACTTAACCACTTCATAACTCATCAGACATTATGTTGAAAAAAAGTTACTGAGCTTGAAGAAAAGCTTACACATTAGGCTTTCCTCTTTTAAAAGAAAGTTCTGTTCACGTGAGTAAAGATTACCCAACCTACTCTGAAGAAAAAATGAAACAGATTCTGCCCATTCCCTTCCCCAAAAATAAACAAACCTCTCACAGACGTTAAGTTAGAAAACAACTTTTAAAAAGCATTTAATCAATTTGCTGTTTGACAGACAAGTGATTTTGCTAAATGGAGACAGAGTTACTCTGTCCTTAGCAATAGAAGAGGGAACCCAGAAAAATATTTGTTCCAGAGCAGCACTGTTAGATTATGGGTTTTCTTTAACCTAATCTTTACCAAATTTCAGATTAATGTAAGAAAATCCCTCACTTTTTCCTTTGTTTGCTTCCCTGCAACATCTGTTCCTCTAGGCACAGGAGCTGCTTCAGTCTCTTCAAAGTCCCACAATGTATCTTCTATCTGGTTAGACTTGGCTGCTTTATCTGCCAGATCTTCCTTTTCCTCCTTTTCTTCTTCATTAAAGGTAGATGGTGCTTGTGCTGGCTTTACTTTCTCCTGTAAAATTAAGAGAACGTTGGTGATACAAAACTGGTGGGTATATAAAGAGCATATGCTGCTGTGGGATAGAAGAGTTTCAGTTTGCCTTCTGCAGAGATCTAGGACACTGGCAACATGCTTGACTTCTCCTATTTTCATCCCATGGGACATTCTGGTTTGTGACTTGATTTCCAGTATTACGGGTTTTTGAATCTGGTTGAAGAGTGCCAGGAAGCACACGTACAGGAACCCCCACTACAGATACAGCTGCATTAAACCTTTGCATCTCCTACTCTCAATTCCAAAGCACAAGCAGCCAGGCAGTACACCATGGGCTAAGCTCCTAAGACAGAGGATGGACATGAGCACACACAAGGAAGGGCCAGTAAGAAGCCTGTTTACATGTCTGAATCAGCTTGGTAGGGTAACACAAAGGGTGAGGCCCTGGCTTCAGAGTCAGCAGTAAGCTGTTTGTTCCTTTTAGCGGTAGTTTATGGTTGAGAGTTTTCAAAACATCCCTAGGAAGGGCTTTTAGCATAAACCAAACAAATTCAGGGTTAGTAGTCAAGAAGATTTTGAAATGTCTATTAGGCAAGTGGTAGTAAGAACTTACATGGAGGAGTACAGTCTTCCCTCTTCCTATTCCAAATTGCTAGAGCTACCATTGTCTAAAAATGAGGTAGACTTACATTCAGTACCTAACAAAGAAGGCAGACTATAAAAAGACTAAGTGTTCCATGTTAGTTTTAAAAAATGAGGAGTTACCACTGCAGCCTTAGCAGCTGAAGGAAGTAGTGTTGATTGGGAGCTGAAGAATGATTCTCCATTAACAGCATCATCTTCAAATAACAATGATACCTTCTGTGGCTTTCTTTGGCTGCAGTGAAAGAGAGGAGAAAGTGGAAGATTCAGGGCAAAAATTTCAGAGGCCATGCACTGAATCTGTTCAAGAGCATCACTTAGGACCATCATTTGCAGTAAGTGGTCCCAGATACAGCACTCAGCTTCCCCACTGTCTCAACAATTCTATCACTCTCTCTCTTGTCTGCACAGGTTTCTGCAGAAGTGGAGATAAAAAGAGGTCAAGAGGATTTTTTATCACAGGCATAGAAATAGAGACCCCAGTTCAGTGGTGACAAAGAGAATGATCCACCACAGATACAAAACAGTCCAGAGCTCAGCCCTGCCAGTTCCTACTCACACACCTCTACTTCCTACTCAGCAGCAGTAGCAAGGGACAACACTTGCAATAGGCCTGGGTCCATCTGGTTTTGAGAGGGCTCCTGGGCTGTTCTGAAAAAATGCCTCCCCACTCCCCTCCCAGGACAGTCACCTCTCTTTAGTGATTGCAAATAAATCCTCCTCATCATCTTCCTCAAAAAGGCTTGTCTTCTTCACTTCTTTAGTTTGACTGACAGTACTAGCTGGTTTTGCAGGGTCTTCTTTTCCGTCATCTTCAGAAGGAAGTTTAGCTGGCTTGGAGACATTCCAGTGTTCCTTAAAAAGAAGGAACCCTCAAGTTTTTCTTTGTCTTGGTCAAAACCACTTTCCCATCTCTATAATGAACACTTCATCATCTTGCCAGTCCTTTTGTCTCTCTGCTAGTTTACCTTCCTGCATTCATGTTAGCCACTGCAACCTGACATTGCTCAGGCTTTGCAGAGGGCCTGGTCACCTTTTGGTCACTTACAGTATTAGTCCAGCAAAACAGGGCACGTGCACTTTATTACAGCTGCTCTTGACAACTGAGGTCAGTGTCAACTGCAGTCACACGAGTAAGGTCACTCAGTAGAACCTGATCTGAGCCATTTAAATAATTAGCATTACTTGATGTATAGGGAAAAAAAAAAACCCTCAAAATTTAAGAAAATAAAAAAAAAGAAAAAAGAAATAACACAGCACATCCCAAAGACACCTCATTACTAGAGTGCTTGATGCTGCACTTCTTATTTTCTTCACAGTACTTTTCCCTCAACCCCTCCCACAGCTAGCATTTAATCGAGTCTACACACTAAACAAGATTTTTCTGTGTTTTATTCCCAGCATTTCAAGTGCTTTTTCCCAGTTCCCCATCTCTTTTTGTCCCCTTTCTGAAAGTGACTACAGGCATGTTAAAGCATGAACTTGGTTTATTCTACATTAAAATAAAAATGCATCTAAAGATATTACTACTATCCACTAAAAAAGCAATTACAGGACAAGTAATAAAAATTAAAGTCTATGCAAGAATAATTTAGAGAGGTGGGACGGCTAAGAAGAGTCTGGAGTTTATTCATACGAGCTAATTCAGAGACTTTCCAGACAAGTTTTTAATTTAGTTAGTGTCTCTGGCTTTCACTTCAGATGAAGGACAATACCTAATTCATCCCTAGAAGAGGACTGCTCTCTGGGAAGCCTTGTTATTTATGTTTCATTTTCCCATCCCTAGATTTTAAAAAACAAAACAAAACAGCCAAACAAACAAAACCCATCAAAACCCAAGCAAACAAAATACCCAACAAACAAAATCAGGTACAAAAAAACCCTCCACCCCAAGAACCTAAAACAAGGAAAACCTCAACACATATCTATGAAGAACTGCTAAACCTTCCTTACAGAAATTAAAGCAGTAACAGCAAGGTTATTTTTCCCTTCTAATGTTTTTAAGTCAGATTTGTTTGCAACAGCCTCCATTTGCTATCAAACTTTCTATAAATTACACTGAGAATACTGATTTTCTCTTCTACATGACTTCTGTTACCTATATCCTGCAATAACTTGGGTCAAGAATCAGACAGCTTCCTCAGCTGCAAACACCTCACAGGACTGGGGTAAGCATGGCATGTGGACACAGTGGGACTGTGGTTCCCATCTCAAAAGTTTTATGCTTTGCTCAGCATAAAGCCCAGTAAGCCCTTTCAACAAATCTAACTCCTCAGTACCTCCTCATCACTGCTGAACAATAAGCTGGAAGCCTTCTTGAGGGGCCCTGACTGTTTTGTTTTCTCTTCTGGAGGCTTTTCCTGCTGCTTCTTCACAGGTCCCACACCGAAGAGATCCTTAAAATAAAATAAAATATTTTAAACAAATCCTAACAAAAGCTAAAGTTAAAATGAAAAGCTCACTGGAAGTCATCAGCATGCAAGACTGTTGCCATCCACTTTTCATACAAGTAGGATACAGAAATGGTGTTTTGTGAACTGTTTTTGAAGACAATTTCAAGTATAACATAATATTTTGGAACAAGGAATTTTACACACGTAGCATTTGATAGATCAGAAGCTTGTAAGCACATATCCTGGTTCTGGCCCACAGATTCTCCACCACAAAGCATGATCAGCAGCCAAAAACCATCACTCAGCAATTCTGTTGCACAGCAGCTAACACAATGGGGCATCATTTCTCATCTATATAACTAAATAGAGAATGAATCCTGTTCTGAGATGCCAGGCAATAGGCAAGCTGAACAACTACTACTGGGCAAGATCCATGGCTCTCCACCTGAAGACACTCATGCAGACTATCCTGTAGGCATCAGGACAAAAGCATATGTTGATGCCACCACCTAACACTCATTTATGCTTTTCTCCACTCAAACTTGAGTTCCAAAACGCAACCTTCATGGCAGATACCAGAGACCTTATCACAGTACAAAATGTCTCACTATCCTGACTTGCTTTTGAACAGCCCCTTTTCAGAAAGGTGAACTGGAAACAGTCCTGGGCAGGAAACTTTTATCCTGAGTTTGCTGAAGTCCCCAGGCTTACAGCTCTGAGTAGGCTTCCTATTTGCCTCAGGTTAGTACTATGGGCTAAGTTAAGCCAGGAAGGCTGCAGGTCCAGAGTTGAAAGCTCTTTGGAGGGTGCATGGGAAGGAAAAGAGGGTTACAAAGAGATAAGAAACTAATGCAATTTTTTGAAGTTTCTTGCACAAACTGTTCTCTGATCTCAGTTTCCATATTAGTGGTCACAATTCTTACACACTGAAGTGTGAGAAAAAAGGAATTCAACAGCTGTGACACAAGAGAAGCAAGAAGTCACCCATGTAACATGTACCACAGGCCAGGACAAAACAGCTTCTTGAAGATCTGTTCTACTGTTTAGTGTTCTCTAGTCCTATCAATCAAAGGGATAATATGCATAATATGCACTGACTTCAAACCACTAAAAAGATACCAAGAACTTGCAAGAGTCCCTGCTACCACTGTCCTCTGCAATGTGGCCTGCACGCTTAGAACTGCTACACAATGCAAGATTGATTTAGTGCTCCATTTGCATGCCCAGTGTCGTAAACTTCTGAGTATTTCCTGCTGCATTTGCAACAGGCTGTGCAGGTGACTTCCCACACACAGACAGTATAAGGAAGTGTACTTACCTCTTCATCATCATCAAACAAGGAAAGTGGAGCTTTCGTCATGGATTTGCTGGTGGGGAGAGATGTAGCTTTGGACTTTACAGTTTTACTTGATGAAAACAAGTCCTGTGCAAACCAAAGAAATGTCAATTTGCAAAGCAATGCTAGAAGTTCAAGAACTCAAAAGGGGACGTACATGTTTTTCCTTATAAAAAAAGATGTTTAGTGTGCCTATGAAGCAGGGAAAGATTGTCTTACTCTGATGTACCAATCACCTGCAGCTGCACAGGGATTTATTTCCCTCAGCTTTGCAGATTGATTTCTAGCTGAAAGCCAAAGACACAAAATGAAACATATCTTTCATATGAAACAGTCTTTCATGAATCTTGCTCTTGATTTGCTGCTCCTTCCTCTCTTCAACCTTTCAATTTATGCCTGTGTGTACCACACAAGTTTAACTCCCTGAAGACAGGGAAAACAATTCCAGAGATTTCACTCTTTGGAGCAAGAAGGAGCTTTCAGAATGGCTGGGTGTAGATGCATGGATGTCAGACTTCCCAGTCCTACAAGATACATAAAGAGTCCCCAGATATGAGTGGATTGAAGTCAGGGTGACTCAGATCCCAAGGATTTCTGTAGGGATTTCTTAAAAAAATACTCACTTCAGAATCCTCCTCATCAGAGAAAAGACCCCTCTGTTTTCTTGGAGGCGTTTCAGATAAAGGCTTGAAGTCCTCACCCGAAGATTGTTGACTCTTTAGGACAAATAAAAACACTGCATCAGCACCCATTTAGATTCAGTAAGGGCAGGCATATCATATGACCCTGTCCTGGTTGGGCCAGGACAGGGTTAATATTTTGCAGTAGCCAGGAGGAGGCATGGCTAGGACCTGGAGGTTATTCTGTACCACCTCACCTCATTTTCCTGGAACAGGAAAAGGGCTCTGCTACTTTGGTGCAGCAGGAGAGGGAATGGTTGGGTACTGTCTACTGTCAGGGGGTTTCCATGTGAATCCTTTGTTTCTTGTACCCTCAGTCATTAGTATTGCTGCTGTTACTGTTTGCTTTCTTATCTCATTGCTGTTTCCAGTAAATTATTCTTATCTCAACCCATGAGCTTTACCTTTTGTGTCTCCAATTCTCCTCTCCAGCCCACTGCAGGGGAGGGGGAGGCAGGGCATGAGTGGCAGCATGGTTTCAGTGGAAACACTAAATTGGGGAGTACCATTCCTAAACCACGACAAACCCCTTCTAAGAGGCATGCTGCTGGCAAAATCCCAGCAGCTGAAGGGACAGAACACAAGCTTGTTACCCATGGGCTGAAGTCCAAAACTCATGTGCCAAGCAAGTTCCTCACACATAGCCAGAACTATGCACAAGTGACTTGCAGGTTTTACCACAGGCCTCCCTTCCCACACCATCCTTCTCAGCAGAAGAATGTATGCAGCAACTCATGCCAGACTTCATGAGCTAAACAAAAATGTTTCTTTTAACAAGCTGTGTTTCATAAAGGAAGAGGGCAGTTTGTGCCAGCCATCATTTCCTGCATTATCACAGCACAGCCCCAGCCTGCCACCAGCTATATTGCCATTAAACTTAGAATGATCCCAGACCCAAGCACTACTGTCATAAAGCCTGGAGTATAAAACAGCCTTCACTTCCTGACAGAGCAGGAGGGGGTGCTGCTGAATCAGTTTTCATCCTCTCCTCCAGGAAAGCCAAGTGCTCTGAGATCAGAGCAATAGCATTGGATGACCACCACTCCTGCTTCATTGACCATGCACTCTTGCACTGCAGCAGAAAGAGACCGGCTTTGCCCATGTGCTCAGGTGCTTCTCATAAGGCAACACGGAAAAAGTACCACCACAATTTGCATTAGACATCCCCAGCACTGTACACTTCTCAGTCCAGAGGGGAGAAGAGTCGTGGTAGCTCATTGTGTTCCAATAGTCATTGAAGAGCAAATAAGTATAAAATAAATATACACAATATCTACCATAGAAAGAAAGAGCATTACTACTTTCCTCGAGGCACAGTTCTGAAAGTGGAGTGGGTACAGGAGGCTCTCATAACACTGTACATATGTGCTCAAGACCACATTTAGAGCTTTCTACAACTTAAAAGTTTTCTGCTGAAGAATAGTTTTTTTTAAACACTCCAAGGTTCGTATATGCTTAGGCAGAACTGTGACATCCACCTTCCTCTCCCATAATACACACAAGCAATGGGTTACCAGTTAAGTAACCAGGGCAGTGTAAGTGCAGACACAGTTTCTGCAGCACAGAACTGTGACACCAAAGGTTCTCAACTCACACTGGTTTCATTTCAGCCAGGAACTTCATAAACACTTTTTATTAACACAGGCTGCTCATTTTGCTCGCATTTCAATCCTGCCTTAATAAGAGTCTTTCAATCACTGCCCACACAAATAAAAACGTGAAAAAAACCCCAAAGGTTAAAAGGTAAAAGGTATTTAAGGACACCTGAAGCACTCGTCATGGAAGACCCTATGAACATAGTCCAGTTTCACAAATAGCACTTTCACAGTGCTGTACATGGATAGACTACTTCAACTGCAGTAGTAACATTTTCCTGAAACCTTAGCCATGCAATCCAATTATACGTTGTTACCTTTTTTTCCATGACTGTCTCCCTATGGCCTTCTGTTTCTTTAGTTGTGCCATCAACCACAGAAGGAATGGCAGGTTTTTCCTTGAATAAGTCACCTTCTTCATCATCATCAAATAGGTCAGCTGTGGACTTGACTACATTAAGAGACAAAACAAACAGGGAATGATGAATACAGAACAGCCCCTACTGAGCAAGAGAAGACAGCAGAGTCTCAAAAGATATCAGATGTTTTAAAGATGACCAACATCAGGAGTCTTTAAGAGACAAGCTCTCAAATACCACTAACCTGAGAGCACTGCTGACAAGAGGATGCAGTCATGCAGTTGAGTGAGCTGGCACCTCTAAAGGCAGTGTTTTGGTTTTGGCTTGGCACAGGCCTAGAGCCTCTAAAGGGAATGTTGAACATAGGGACTACAGGCTGTTACCAATTCCCTGATTCAAGCCTAGATATACTGCTCTAGCAGTAGAAAGAGCCTCCTTAGAAAGGAAAGTCAGGGGAGAGCATGTACAAATAAACCAGTCCCACATCGCTCCAAGGAAAAGAAATACCAATAACAAAAAAAACCCCAAACAAAAAACCAACCAAAAAACACAACCCCCTAAAACCCAAGCAGTAGTAGCAGTGATGCAGGTTTGAATTTTAAAACTCATTATAACTGCTAGGAATCAGTTTGAATTTTGATGACCTTCAGTGTTTAATCTTTCACTGCAAATGCTTAGAGGTACCTGGATCTGGACGCTTTTTAGTTGCTTCCACAAAGAAGTCATCATCATCATCATCATCATCAAATAGAACAACTTTCCCAGGCTGCTTAGGAGTTTTCTCTGTGCTGTGTGCTGCAGATTTCTTGTCTTTTTCCCCAACTACACTGGAACTAAACACATCACTTCCTCCTGCAGGTTAGATGGAGGGAGAAAAAGCAAAATAACCACACAGAGATCATTGCCAGAGTTACCAAAGAGCTGAACTTATGCCATAGTAAGTGGCATCAGGCAGAGTTTCCATCTCAGCAACTTTTAAGGTGCTCCTGCAACAATGCTGCATTAAAAAAGCATTAGCTGGACACATCCTGATAAAGCCAAGTCACAGACAGATGGCCCCCGCTCTCACTGCAATCACTTCTTTCTCAAACCTGCTCATCTTCCCTAGAAACAGCAGCCAAGGTTCTGTGTTGAAGCTAGAAGGCCCAGCAGTCCCACACTGTTGCCCCCTGTGGACTTCCCAAACCAGTATCCTACTCTACTAACTAGTACATAACACCACTGTGGCCCAATAAAAGTGGTAAGGTGCCTGTGGAGAGGTAAGGACAGGTGACTGAGTTCTTCCCAGGAGCAGCACTTGTCATGTGAATCCACTCACAGTACTGCAGGACAAGGCAGTTTGGTCCCTGCATACTTCAGATATGGCAGAGATTAAGGAGCGTTAGCCAGAGCAACCGTTTCTTCTAAATCTGCTGTGGAAATGTCTGGCTTCAGTGATATGTGCATGTCAAACACTTCTGGAGGTTTTGGCAAAAACTGGCAGCCTGTCTTTTTGCTTCTTATGCATAGATGCTTGGAAATGAGATGGGGTGGGGAGATACTTAAACTGAAAGCAGAAAGTAGAATAACTGCTATTTGGTTAAAAGTCAGCAGACTGCATTAATTTTAATCAGCAGCAGTTTATTATTAAAAAAAAGTGTATTACACAATTAGAAAGTGCCATAGGATTGACAGAAATACAGCCACAAAGTTTGATTATTAGAGATTCCTGAGTTCCTAAACAAACTGTTCACTTGGAAACATGTTCATCAAGCAATTTACAATAGCAAAGGAGCCCCAGTCTTGGGTTTTCTCTGGTGACTTAAGCCTCTCTACAACTTACTGAGGGAGCAACTGAAGACTGAATAAATGCTACATATAAGTTAATTCCTGATGAACTAGAATAGAACACTGTTAGAATGATGGAAAATTCATTGCTTATGCAACAGTACCTCCGAGAAAGAGCAAAGGATAAAAAACTCCCACATCTCAATCTGCTGTTTTAAACTCTGCCACCAAGTCTTACAATTAATGCAGAAGTCTCATTGTTGACATGTATCTTTGACCCTGGAGTAAAAATTTGTATACTTTCTACTCTAAAAAATTGTGCTAACTGAGGGCTCAGTTAACTGAAGCCATAGTCTTAAAATAGGCCATTCCTAATAAAGGGCAAAACTTAAAATTAAGGTAACTCAATCAGGTGAAGACCCTACACACCAAAAGAAATCAATGTCAGTTGATTCCAAAAGACTGGTGACATAGTGACATAGGTTTCTTTTCATTGATCAGCTTGGATTCTGATATGAAACAGGGATCTTAGTACAAATCTTTTTTATTTTTAGCTCCAAGTTATAGATTTGGTCCTTCCCTGTGTATGCAGATGCTCCTAATCAAAACCAGAGAAACAAGACTGGTCCTATTAGCCTGTGCCACAAAAATAAAGGAACTTGATGTTTAAACTCTTCTTCTGCTAACCCAAGGGAATATGATCAAATATGAAAGATAAAAATGCACTTCCTTCCCAGAGTATAGATGGAAGCTGTGACTGCATGCACTGCAGACTTCAGCTATAAAATATCAGATGAAGTGACACACAGTCTTAGAAGTTCAGAGCACAACACTAGAAGCTGACAGCTGCTAATACCTGCCATCAATGACACCTACCTTCAGAGCTCCCACAGAATCTTGATTATCCACAGAGCATGCTGCAGTTTAGGCTTAGCATGGCAGAAGCATCTCTATATGTCATCAAGCATATGATAAAGCGATGCAGTGCTGCTGTATTTGGAGAGTTTTCTTCTTTAAAACCTCCACAGCAGGTTTTAAAGAAAAGAGCATTTTGTGTATGAAGCAATTGGCTATTGAATAAATCATACCTGGAAACAGAGATACTGCACCTGCAGGAAGTTTCTTTAAGGACTTTGTAGTGGATGCTGAAATCACAGGAAGTACAATACAAATGGATGCACTCATTTTATGTTGTCAGAACCTTCAGAATGCTACCACAGAAACAGGAATCCAAGAAGTTTTCTGAGCTGCCTTTTTTTAATTCTCAACAGCTCAGAACTCTTTACACATTCTCCTTGAACTTCTGATTTTTTGCAGATACATGTAACAATTTAACTATTTTTCTTCCATTAAAACTCCACAAAACAGCTCTACTACACTCAAGCTGATAAACACAATACATGTTTACATACAGCATTATTTACAACGGTTCACATTCACACACTCAAAATCACTTCAATCCACTTCAATACAGTACACTCAAAACAAAATGGTTTAGTCTTCCAACCCATATCTGAAAATTCATCAACTACAGTGCTTCAGTAAAAGCTGCTGCAAAACAGAATGTGTGTGCAGAGTGCACCTATTGGGAAACTCAGATGTGGATTAATCTGCAAGAAGAAATCTTTGCTCCCTTCAAACCCACAACTGGATCCTGCAAAGTACTCTTCAGCAGCAGGAACGCAGTGCATGCAGAGAGCTCTGCCAACATCAGTGAGGACATCTTTTCCAGGAGAGTAGGTGTGTGTAACAGACCATAATGAACAAACACATTTAAAATTCCAGGAAAACACAGCTGTTCTCTATTAAGACTGGGGAGGAGAAGACACTTGGCAACAATTGCTACACCAGACTTTCTAGTTTGGGAACAAAACAGTCTAGCTGCTAGCAGTGATAAATCACAGCAGGACTACAGGAGGCAACAATTGGTTCTTACCTTCACTTACTGGGACTCGCTCCTCTCTCTCTTTTGATTCTTCTCCTTTTGGTGCTTCAGCAAAAAGATCACTCTGATTACAGATGAAAATGCAAAGGGGGGGGGAAGTGGTGAATTTGTTTTTTGTAGGGAAAAACAGATGCTGATTTTTCCATATTGAATATCCACTTCTAAGCCAAGACAGAGGAGGTAATCACCACTCCCTTCCCAAAAGGATGTCGGCAAATATAGACTTAAATCTAGGTACTCAAGTGTTAACTTGAGTGCATACATTCAGAAAAGTTGCTGTCTTCTAGAATTTAATTTACACTGATTACCAGTCTGTTTGCTGAAGAGAAGGAATGACCTTTTATTTGCACATCTTCAAGGGCTTACACTAATTAATCTATACCTGTTTAGGTCCTGATGACACCCTTCTAAGCTTTCCTATTGAAACTTATATAGTCAGCTTTGAAGAAAGAATTCAGGTCAGGACAAGCATAAAAATACTCCTGACTTCATGTGGTTAAGACGAATGATTTCTATTGTTGCTAAGGGGATGTTAAGATACCATAAGTGTGCAGAGAAATACATTGCAGGACACTCCCACAGAAGTCCTTGTGCTCAGGTTTCAGTTGCCCTGTACTGATCTTCCCCAACAATTATAGACCAGATTTCCAAGAAATATCCAGATCTTTCGAGTACTGACCACTTAATTTCTTGAAAGCCTCCCTCTTATGGGAAGTTGGGTATTAGAGGTTTCCCACCTGGAGCTTCAAAATGCATGGTCTTTGTATAAACTTCATAGGAAGAAGGCAGCAACGCTTCCCAAGGAGTAGGGGAGCACAGGGCTGCAGCAAAGGTGTCAGTGATCAACTGTTTGCCTGTTGACCTACTGTGTCTGTCTTCTGGTACAGTACAAGGCACAAGGGAAGTGAAGCTTTACCCTTCCTAGATGTTTAACTTTCAGATAACAGAAAACCAAGAACAGCTGTATGCAGGCAGGTAACAATCACAGACAAATCTTCTTGGCTGGCCTGTGTCTATGGGATGAGGAGAGTAGTCTCAGTAATAAGTAACCAAGAGGTAACCAATTATAGCTTCATCTGGATTTGCACTGACACAAAGATGGCTTGCACTATCAGATTATTTTTCTTAATATTTTTTTAAGCTGTTGGCTGCCACTTTAAAAAAAAAAAAAGGCATTATATTTTTTCAATAAAGGTTGTGTTTGAGTGGAAAAGACTGCACAGAACTACCTCCTTCCCTACAGACAATGCCCCTGTTTGGTGCTTCTTAGCTGTATTCTTGTAGGTTGTCATTGTAAGCTTGAGGTACAGAAGGCCTCCTTCCAAATTTCAGTCTTATATCCTCCTTTGGTCAGAGGAACACCTGACTTTTGTTCTAGTTGCAATGAGGAACACAACAACACCCAAAGGCAACAGTTTGGCTACTATTCTGGACTAACCTTGACTGTTACAAGTATCAAGTGCATAACAAAATCAGAGGCAATCATTTCTTTTACACAGCTGTACTGTTAAGATTCTTAAATCTCAAGTAACCCTGACACTGGGTTTCTATCCCTTTTCACATGTACAAACAGTGGTAAAATAAGGTCAGAAATGCTCTTTGTGCCACTTCTTTATGAAGTCAGCTCTAGATAGCCTAGGAGTAAGCTTAAGGTGAACTTTTCTTGCCATCACAAGTAACCCAGGAATCATACAATAACTAGATGAAAGAACACAGCATAACTGCAGTAGGAAGCTTTTAACAGCACAGGAACAGAGAAACCCAGCAGCATCACTGTCCACATATGGTATGTGAAAAATAAAGTGTGAAGAGCATCATGTTCTCTTCCATTCAAACTTCTCCCACAAACAGACAGAAAGAGAGAATTACAAAATTCAGTATTCTAACAGGCATTTTAATCTAAATCTGCTGATTTAAAACAACTGCATGGGATTTGGTTTACCTCCACAGATAAAAGTAAGGGGCTGATTAAGGTCTCCTGGAATTAGAACCTGTCTAATAAAGAGCTAGAACCACACTTGCATCTCTCATCAGCACCACTACAGAAGAGAGGATATTGGGCCACGGGTAACGTTAGTATCTAACTTATGTAGTTCTGTTTCCCCACTGGAAAGCTATACTATCCCACCAAACTTGAATATAACCAAACAACAAAATGGAGTTTCCCCTCTCTGTCTTCCAGAGGTGGGAATTTGTGGGGATCTTTTGTTTTTAGAAGGGCAACACTCAGTTTCTATCATCTCCAGCATTCTCACCTCTTCATCATCAAAGAGACCTGTTCCACCACTGAAGAGGCCACCCCTTGAACCAAACGGTGTGAAGTCTTCATCAGTCAACTTAGGAGGCTTGAAGATGTCATCATCTTCATCTAGAAAGTACAAGAGCCATGAGCTTTGGTAGGACTGACCAAAGTCAGGAAAGGCAATCAGAGACAACCAAAATAAAAATTGCTTTGGTTCCACCTGCCCTCTATTATAAATACAACACATACAGAGAAGCTGCTGAAGACACATTGGGTTGTATGTGGTTGCTCCAGAAGGCCACATTTAAGGATGGACTCCCACTAAGTCTGTTTCTAGCCTTGTTTACATGCACAGCACAGCTTAGATTTGTTTACACACTCACCTTGACAGATGCTCACTGATACCTCACCCAGCTTCTAGAGTAGAGGCCACCATTTAAGCGGTGCCTTACATTCCAGCCCACAATTCAAAAACAAGAGAGGAGGATATCCTACCATCCGATGGAACTCTAACTTCCTTCTTCTCTTTCAGGGTTTTCCTTGTTTTGGTCTCAGATGACAGTGCTTTAAGAAGAAAGTTTCAAAGAAAAAATAGTCCACTTTTACTTATAGCCTGTGATCAATCCATGGTAAAAAGAGCCTAAAAAATAATCTAACCAAGCTGACTTCTATGTTTTGATATGAATCAGCCCGATGAAGCAATTCTATGAAATACAGTTTCTAAAACTAGTATCTAAAATTGTAATAGAATCATTCTGTCAGGCAGTAGGGGTTCAACACAGTTGCCCACATACAGACTAGTGTCACCTGAGACGTTGGAAAGCAAGACAGCATTCCAGATGGTACAGGTTCCACACCTTTGCAGAACCTTTGAACATTTCAAATGGCTCCAGATTCATTATTCCTTGATTCAGCTACCAAAACCAAAGTCAGAGTTTTATCCATAACATCACAAGACTATGTCAATGAATGGAAGATTTCCCTGTAACTGAACAGGGTGAGTTTGTAGGTTTTAGACTCTGATATCCACAGACCTAGTTCTATTGTTTGAACCCTGCAAGAACACACACACAAACACTGTTCTTTTCTGTTCACGCTCTCAAAATTACAGTTCAACAGCAGGCTCATAAACACTTGGCAACTCAATTTCAGCCAGCTGTTTTCAATTTCTGATTTTCTGCCAGACTCAATACTTGAGAGGTCTCTCCCTTTGAAAATGACACAAAAGTAAATGCATTATTTAGTTTAAAATATCATGAAAAGCAGCAGTAAAGTATCCTCAAAGCCACAAAGAAAACAAACAGCACACATCACAGGAAAATACCACTGTTTGAGAGGTTTTCCACTGCAGAGCTCACAAAAAGACTACCGTGACCAGTGGTTTCTACATACTTACCTGAAATAGGGGAAAGTACATGTGATCAAACATGCAGAGAGAAAATCAGATTGGAGGGAAAACCTTTCCAATATTATGTGTGTTTTGAGAGTGACCTGTCTGATCTGAAAGCAATGTGGTTTTCACTATATCTCAGTGAATCCAACCCTGTAAGTTATGGCCAAAAAGTTTCTCAGAACACAAAATAATGTCTTCAATTCGTCTTAATGGGTTTCTACCTAATACATGTTCAAATAACAGACCTGCATACCTTCACATGCTCTTAAGCAGAACCTCCAGTCCAGCTCTCTCATGAGTCCCCCATTACCACACAAGCACTTAGGAAAACTTAAGAGTTAACTTACATGAACGTTCTTTATCCTGTTTGATTGCTACTTCTCCTTTGATTCGAGCTGCCAGCTCATCTGCAAATGATGTTGGCCTCTTCTTTTTCTGAGGAGTAGGGACAAATAACAGCATATTTCTCATATAAGATCCAGTTACCAACTTGATGCAATTGCAATTATAAATACTCTATTCTATAGCCTCACTTGTACAATATCTTGTCTGGACTTTGACTGAAGCCCTCAGAAGAAGCAATACAGCTTTCTGTTAAGAAAGTAATTAAGAGATGAGGAAAAAACCCCCGATTTCTAGTTCCTGATGATCACATTATTTTTAACATCACCTTGTTTTGTAAGCAGGAGAAACGAGAAGCATTTAACTCACAAAAATGTAACAATTAATTTCTTAATATTCTTTAAAGACAGCTTTGATGCCAGCTTAGGGTGTAAGAGGGGGTAAAGCCTGAATAACACTAAAAGACCATTCAGGATTTTTAGAGACCCTCTCTACAGGATCCCATCCCACAAAACTGAGAGCTACCATTATAATCCATCTAAGGAGAGATTTTTCACATGGCAAGTCAAATCTCTCAATCCAAGGAGGCAACAAATACTCACAGGCTTTGTGCTTTCCTCTAAGTCTCCATCTTCATCTTCCTCTTTTTCAGAGTCAAAGAGATCACAGCCATCATAATCATCTTCATCACTCATCTGTACTGTCCTCTAAAAAACAATAATACCCTGTTGTGTTCTACTGAAGTTGGCATACAAAACAAGCACAAAACTACATCTGCTTAGATAAAATAGTCAAATCAAAGTTATTGAAATGAGGGAAACATACAGCCAGTTTGGGGTACTTCACAGCTTTTGAGCGGTAAGGAAGGAGTGCCTCTAGCTCCAAGCAAGTTGCTACATTCTCTAGTACACCCCTGTTCTTTGTCACCAAATGCTGCAACTGAGGACACAAAGGCTCTCCTCACAAGGAGTGTACCACTACCACACTTAAGACCTAGTATTTAGTCCTAACTCAGGAACACAGTGATCAGCTGGTAAAAAATTGTATTGCCTTGCACTGTTACTAAGGTGGATACCAGAATGACAGACAATACATGCCCACATCTTGGTTTTAGTCACGTCAATAAGAGGATGAAAAAGATGAAGTGAACTGTGAGCTGGGCAAGGGCCAAGAACTGAACTAAACAACCAACAACCCAAAGATACTTGCTCATCTTAAAATACATCAGGCATACAAAAGTCACCCTATAAAGGTCAGCTTAATGTAATATCTGAGTGCTCTTGCAACACTGTTCTAGTAATACATACGTCAAATAAGGGTTGCTTTTTGCAACGTTGCTCTTTTGACATTAAATCATTTCAGACTGAGGATCTCCACATAAAAGTCTCTTGCAGTGGCACATGTAAACATGGGTATGATTCCTTCTCCTACAATCAATGACTGAAGTCAGGCTTGAATTTTTTCAATCTAAACATTTCTTTTTCCTTTTCATTCATTATCCAAATGGACATACTTTTCAAATATTTAATACTGTTCAGATCTTTGATTTCATGCAATACCCAAACTGTGCTGTTCCTTACTTCCTTCATAACAAATTTAGAATTTTAATTATAGACCAAATCATCCCACTGAAGCCTAGTTTTCCTGGGGTAGATTCTCTGAATTCTCATGTTTCCCAAGTAATTCCTGAGGAAAGCACACATCAGGCAATGCCATCCCACATATTCTCTGTATCTAATGACAGCTTGCAAGCATGTCTTCAAGCCCAACCCAGGTTCATTTTCACAACATGACGCACGTGGTCAGGACAACCTTCCCATAAGAAGTTATAAAAATGAGGCTTAACAAAGTTGTTAATTGTCTAGAGATCTCATCTCCTCTTTCTTGCACCCTCACTGTGTCACAAGCGTAAAGTCTTTCAGGTATGTACCAGAGTGTATAACCATACCGTCTTTTGGTCTTCTTCACTAGGGTTTCCAAATTCATCATCAGATTCCTGTAACACAAGAGACACAAAGACAAGATTCACACACTACTTGGTCCAGTGGTTAGGAGAAAGGGCTCAGAAACTCTGAACTGGCTTAAGTTTGGACATTCAGATCTGCTCATTGTGACTTGATCAAGGAATTGTTCCCCCCACTGCTGACCATCGTTATGAACAGAGCTCACTAGAAAATCATTAATTTAGCAAAGACAGCTCCATCTGACAGTGCATTGGAGTAACTCAAAAGGGATTTAACTTAAATTGAGCAAAAGCACCAAAAGCAAACACCTCAGGAAAAAGGGAGTGCTTCTATAGCACAGTTACAATGCAGAGACATCCCAGCCAAGGCAGGCAAAACATATCAGAAATTGATATTCCAATGCAACAGACTTATGTGGCAAAGCCTGGAGATGGATTTCTTAAAGCTTTAAACTTGATCCTGTCAGTCTCCATCCCATTCTTTGTAACTGTAATTTACATCAGATTTGTTCTCCATAAATGCAATTCTTGATAAGAATCTGATTTGCTTCTCAAAATGAAATCAGACTGGAATAAAACACTTCAGTTTGAAGTATTGTATTCTACTTTAATAACAGCTAGAGCCAATACCACTTTTTTGCTCCTCTGAAAAGCTGCAGAGGAAACTACTGCATAAGAATAGTAACAGGAAGTACATTTATCACAACCAACACAGGGAATAAACACTAGCAATATTATCCTGAGACCTAACATCAAAAAGCAAGGTAGCTGATGGCCTTACACACAAGGAAGGGCTCATGAATGCTGGTGCAAACTTACCTCTTCATCCTTCTCTTCACTGTCAATAACACTTCCACGATCACTGTCTACTGATCCTTCTAATTTAAATGAAAGCAAAAAAAGTTAAGATCAGAGAGAGAACGATGTGGCCACCAAACATATTAACAGCAACTTTAAAGACTGTGCGAAGAAAACTAAACTTCAGGTGGAAAAGAGTGGTTTGAAAGAGCTTCAAAGGCTGATGAAGTTTTAACACTTTGCATTTCTAATACACAGAACACAAGTAACTGAGAAGTTACTGCTTTGTATACCAGAAAAGTGGTTGTTACAGCATGATGCACATTTTTTCCCTAGTTACAGTGTGCATCTAAACTACTAAACTACTGCAAGAACACTACACAAGATAATGAAAACTATGAGTTAAAACAGACCAAAGTCTCAGATTAGGAACTACTTACTTGCACAGAAATAAAAGGTCATGCCAGCACATACCTTCACTAGAGAGATCTCCAAGGCCAACATCATCCTGTTCCATAAACTGCTGAGAGCCAATCAAGTAAGGTAAAGGCCTGTCAATATAGAGATCCTAGAAAGAGACAACATCAGGTCTTTCTGACATCTCTGAACAGCTCTACATGGCTGACAAAAACAGAAGTCTTACAACCACACCCCTTGTTTTAACTCAAGGAAGTTACAAGCCTGCTTAAACAAAGTCCCACCAGACACACACTTCAAGTCATGGGACAGCTGAGGTTTATTCCACTTAACACTGTCAAATCAAGGGGCTACTTCTATTTGTGTAGTTCCAACTTGCTTTCCTCAAGCCATCTAAAAAAGGAATATTGTTGCAAAGACTTCCAGGCATCAGTCTTACCCCACATCCTGCACCTAGGATTCTTAATTACTGTGAGAGTAAAAACCACCCACAAAGATATGATTTGTACCTACAAAGCATGACATTTATATGTCCCACTCCCACACAGAACTGAGGCTTCCCCTTCCAAGTTCACTGTGTTAAACTACCTCCCTTTAGGATGCCATACCTTAATGTTAACCTAACAGCAAGACAAGGCTACACAAGGAACAGCTTGGCAAAGAGGACTCCTTCAGATGCAGTCATCAAACCCTCATTTTAGCTAACGAATATCAATTTTATACTAATGCAGTGATACTGCTGACAGAAGCAAAGATCAAATCCAAGTAAGCAAAACACAAACCCATGCTCCCAGTAAGAAGAGGTCTCTGTACCTTGGGCTCGAGTATCAGTTCCACCCTTTCATTACTTTCTTCTTCTTCTGAGTCAGAGTTGCCTGCTTTGATGTCTAGCTGCTCAAATGCACTGTCCAGAACTTGCAACCCATAATTCACTGCTTCCTGAATTTTGGGGATCAGATCAGCTTCTTTCTGTTCCCGAGTCTTTTCCTTTAGTAACAGAAAAAACACATTCTCACTGCATTTTACTCAAGACTCAATCTTACTGCAACACACATGCAAAATGCTAATTTCAAATTAGTACAATGAAAGCTTTCTCACTATATATATTAGAAAGACCTTCAGAAGTTTCTTTTGCTTGATTTAATGCATCATTATCACTCCTAGAAACAGAGATGTTCTTAACATCCACACCAGCACAGCATTGTCATATTTGTGCCCCCAACCCATAAAGGGAACATTTATGGTATAATACACCTAGATTGTAAGAGATATATAAACCTCTCTAAGGTTTTATTCCTGGGAATTATTCCAGTCAGATTCTGCTTCCCCAATTCACTACCTGTGAATCCATAGGGTGGCTCAAGGCCTCAGTCTCTTGCTGAAAAAATATGCATAACCACTTGAAAAATCAGTGCTGAACACAGTATGGAGCTTGGAGAGCCCATAACAGATCATCACACACTGTTACTGTCAACTTTATGTCTGAATGACACACACTATCCAACAGAGAGACTTTAAGGAGAAAGGAAAGAGTTCGGTTTGTAAGCTGTAAATGTATGCAAAGTAAGTTTGAAAATGAGAAAGTAGACAACAGCTGCAAACATATTGACAGCACTCTAGACAGTGTTAACTACCTGCTCTGTTTTGTCTCCAACATCAGCTTTGGGAATAGGCTCTTCCACTTCTTCATCATATACCCTCTAAAAAGTAAAGGAAAATTAATTCATGTAAGAACAACATACTGCTGCAGGGGCTAAACCACGGGTACCACCAAGAAACACACTATTAATATGGAATTAACTACACATTAATTCATTACATGTTTAAAAAAAGAAGCCATGGATGATGTCAAGCACCTTCGTAGCTTCCTTTATGCATTGAAGACATCAGGTAACTAAAGTAATTCAATCTCAATGCAACTAAAGTAATTCAAGTCTGCAAATGTCACTGCAGTAGTAGAAGACAAGTTGACCATATAACCCTGTACACAGATTAACTTGAATATGTTAAAAAAATGCACTCTTTTAACCCTCCCAACATAAAGGTATTCTAGACACCCTCAGAATTATTCAGATAACTTACAAGCTGTCTACTTTCCTTTTATTCTTTACCATTTACCCTTCTCCTGTACTTACAGAGAAGGTTCACAACATCCCTCAACCTTCAGTTTGTTCTGATGATCCCTTGCTCTTTTAGTACTTTTTTAGGACCAGCTACAAGGAGACAAAGGGGAATGAAAGATCTTCCTGGAAGATGCAAACTTAAATTGAAATCTCAAACACAGGTGCAGTTATCCCCTGGGAAGAGATAGATCTCTCACTAACTAACCAGAAATGAAGACCTATTTCTGTGCACTTAATTTGGGAAGAAACAGCTTCAAACATACAAGACTTAGAACATTTGGTGCAAACTGTTCTCAGCAGAATCGTTATGCTGAACAGCCAAGTTAGGCAAAAAAGACACTGCAGCTCCGAAAAAAACTCCACTATCACAAAAAAAAAAATCCTCAACAGAAATCCAGATTTCCATCTTTTCCTCTGCCACCATCTTTCCAATAACACCATGGCTTCAGATGAGACACATATGGCCTGAAAACAGTGCTGATCAAAACAAAATACCTGATAAAATCCACAGCAGTAAAAGAACTTTCCCAAACCTGAAATACTATTAAAGATCTATATCTAATGAGACACATGCTTCTAGTGATACAATGTTGTAACAGGCTTTCAAGTCTGGCTTCACCTTTCAAAATAGCAGTATTTATAAAGTGGCAACATTAGCCATAAAATATGGTCATCACAGTCAAACGTAAGGGACAACTGCCTGCAGCCCAACACCTTTAACACCAAATGCTTTTAGAGTAAAATAATACCACTAGGAAATTTACAGCATTGTATAACATTCTCATATTTGGACAGGCAACTACAGGCAAATGCTACATTCACGGAACTTGTGAAGATAAACCAAGACATTTCAGAGATCCCAGCTCATTCATAGTACTAAAAATGAAATCGTGACCTCCAGGTCACATATAAACAAGGAAGGAAGGTACTTCAGAACATGCAAAAGGGAACCTACCAGTATTGGAGAGTGCATCACTCACAAAAGAATTAGGACATCCTTTAACAGAAAGCAATTAAAAGTCACCTTATCCCTAAATTAGCATCAGACTTGCCAAAAAGTTAAATCCTTCCTCCACGTTTAAGAGACAACGCCAATGTTTGGAGTACAGTTTGATGCTGTACTAGAACACACTCACATTCTCTATGAACTGCGTGTTGGACAACATAAGAAAGTCGTTGAAGACATTATGAAGGCGACAGTCTGTAGCTTTTGTTTCACTAATCAATCCATCCACTTGTTTTTTGATTTCATGAGTCCTGGAAATGGTTTGTTGTGAGAACTCTTGTAGAAAATGCAAAAGCTGTTGACAACAGAGGAAAGCAATAGTCAGCATGCAGCTCTTTTTCCTTTTGGCAGAACTGACCATACACTTCAACTGAGCATCAAAACAAACACAGTTTAAAGGACCCGCACACACCCCCAGGATCAAGTCTCAGCCACTTCATTCTGCCTCTCCTTTGGGGCCAACTCCTCACTTCAGTTTTCCCGCTCGGACCGGAGGGTTAAAGCTCCGGGACAGCCGCCTGGCCCCGACCGGGGCCGCTCCTGCCGCGTTCCGGGGCCCCGGGTGTCCGCGGCCACGGCGCCCCTCCCGCGCTGGGCCACCCCCGAGCCCCGCGGCAGCACCGCCCCGCACCCGGCCCCGAGCCCCGGGGAGGCCGCGGCCCGCGCACCCCTCCGGTGCCGGGCTCCGGCCCGGTGCCGGCCGCACCGCTCACCCCGGCGTCCGAGGCCAAGGACCAGCTCTGGCTGCCCTTCCGGATCTCCTCCAGCGACCAGGGCCGCTCCCACACGGGCGCCGGCTCCGCCGCGTCCCCGTTCATCTGCGGGAGAAGGACAGTGAGCGCGGGGCCGCCCTCACCGGCCCGCGCGCCCCGGGCCCGGCCCCGCGCTCACCGCGGCCTCGCGCCGCCGCCCGCCGTCAGCTGAGCGCGCTCACGTGACCCCGCCCCGCCCAGCGCGGGAGGGCCGGCAGGGGGCGCGAGGCGGCGCGGGCGGAGCGATCCCATCCAATCCCATCCCGTTCCGTCCCATCCCATCCCATCCCGTTCCGTCCCATCCCATCCCATCCCGTTCCGTCCCATCCCGTCCGATCCCGTCCCATCCCGTCCCGTCCCGTCCCGTCCCGTCCCGTCCCCTCCCCCCCCCTCCTTTAATTACTCTCCATATTCACTGAAATGTGCAATTAAATCCTTCGTTGATAATCCAGATTTCTCGTGGCACAGACCTTCGTGCATTACAAAACATGAGATCTACGTGCTCTGTGCGTACTGATGCTGCAAAATGTACGGTCCTACCATCAGGCAGCTTCAGGTCCGGGGGTCTTGCAGATTAGTTTCCATTAAAAAAAACAACATGACAGCTACGTGGAACCTGAATGCTTCCTTAGGGAAAGTTGTTTATTTGTGATACATACACCAGCTTCTGAGTAGAGAGGGCTATGAATGGCACAATCAGAATCTGCTTTCTATTAGTCCCATCCTAAACATTACAAGAAGGGTTCAAAAAAGCATTTCAGTCCTAAAATTCCTTTTAGAAAGGAATTTAGACAGGTTCCTTTTAAAGGTTAGAGAGAAGATGACAGCAAGAAAAATCACTGGCTCTTCCTCTCACAACTTTACAAGTGATGATGTGATGTAAAGGTATCAAAAATCATGTTTGTCATTGGGGACTAACCTGCAGATGAAGAACCAGAATATTTAAGACTGCACAGGGCTCAACTGTCTGATATCCATGCTTACAGGCATGCCTTAGCCCAGTGGCATCATTTGCTGCTTGTACCTGGCCATGAGATCTCTGTTGAACTTCCATAGCAGAGCAGAGTGCTGTTGGAATCAGACTGGGGGACAAGTTCTTTCCTGCATGGCTGTAAGGACAGAAGTTACAGTAGACAGGTGTACCTTTTAATCCAGCCAGCCCCATGCAACTACTCAGCCTCATATATTTGCAGCAATGTGAAATGAGCCAGAGATCTTTTGGCAGGACTCTGAAAGGCTGCAGTGAAAGTGCAGGGCCAGGCAAGCAGGTTACTGGAAGATCCCTGTGGATCACAGAGGTGGACCAGAGTACAGGACACAAAGGTTTTGAAGAAAATACACAAAAGGCAGCTTTGAGAAGCACAGCACATACTGCAGTTGCTGCGCTCTTCTGCCCACCAGTTTCTGAAGAGCTAACATAGCATAATGGGATGCTATAGTTGTGAAGATACGGTGAAAGAGGAGGCAGACCTTTATAGATCTCTTCCTCATTCCACTTCAGCCTATTTTCTGCAGTGTTGCTCCATGATGCAAAAAGCCACTGACTATCCTGAAGCTGCTTGTTAGCTCTGCCTAAAAATTTACTACCTGAAACTGCTGCCAGACCATAAATCCTCTGGTTCAGATGAGTCAACGCTGAAAACTGGGGACTATACAGATGAAAGTTTGTTGCTCTAGTGGAAAAATTTGCCTACATACTGACTTGACATCAGTTATATGCCTCAAATTACATCTGCCTCTGGGGTTTCCCTACAGAGTTGGGGATAGAGACACAAATGTGTAAATCTGTGACTTTACGTCCTCAATGTAGTAATGAAATTAGCAGAGTTGGACCAAGCAGTGGAGTCCAATCCTGGCACACTTAGGGATTCTGTGCTATAGCAATCTGGATGATTTTCTCCTGGCTTGGATCACTAAGCTTCCTTCCTGTGAAACCAAGGCAAAAGTAGTGGGAGGGGTACTACAAACAGCTGGAATTATCCAGATCAAAGAGCACACTAGTACTCCTTAATCCACCAATTTAAACATAGGTTGAGTTAGCCTCAAGTCTTGTTCTTTATGTCCAACATCTGCAAACATTATACCAAGAAGCAATTGCAAAGCAAAGCAGGAGGTCCAGTATCTATGCTCTTGCACAAGCTGACACCTATTTTTTTCCCATGGACTTGGCCCCCTAGTGGGTACCTACAATTTTTTCCATATGTCCATAGGACTGCACAGAAATTTTAGCAGCTACAGAATGGCTGTAGGAGGCTAAAAGCAAGGTGATGCAACATTGAAATTAATTTGAAGGCCAGTATTGCACACCTGTTATGTATGATCCAGGTCTCTTCAGAACCTCTGCAGAGCTGAAAGCAAACATTTTCCTTTGGAGTGGATCCTGACTGCTCTCAAACCAAGGAGTCGATTGTTTTGTCCAGAAAATATCCCTATAAACAACATAGCTAGCTTTATGCTAGGCCATATGCAACTGTATTAAAGAACACACACACAGAGATTATGACATAACAGGAAATGCTCTGCATTCATACAGGATTATTAGGGGGATCTGATTTTTCTCCTTTACTTATTTTTTAAACTGTTTTTGTGAAGTGGTTACTAAATTCGCATTAGCTTTTGTCCATGAGGAAATTATAGCACACATTGAAAAAGAAATTAGAGTCTCGATGTGACACAGAATATATATATTTAAATATGTTTCCCTCTTCTTGATATTCTGAGTCATGATATGCCATATGGCTAGCCTGGGTAATTTTTTTTCCATGTGGATAAAAGTTTTGGCAGACGTACTGCTTAAACAGACACACAGCACTTGGTTAAACTCACAAATATTTACAAAGTAAAAAATTAAAGAATACCACAGCCAGCTTTCCCAATAGCTAACAGAAAGTAAATATGTTTTTACAACTTTAGAACAGGATGCAAACAAAAGAGAAAGTCAAAACACAATTAAAAGTTAAACTTCTGCATCACATGGGAGAGAACCCCAACACAATTTGTGCATTGTTCTTCATTTTCCCTGCCACTCCTTGTTCTCATGCATGGGTTGTGTTGTATGGCTTGGTACACATAGAGAGAGATGTGTTGTTCAAGCCCTGCAATTACCAGAACTCCCCAGTCTCCAAGAGGTAGTCCCAGCACCTGCATTATCTGCAGACTGCTAAAGGTCTTGGGGTTGACGAGCAAAGTCAGGGCTTGAAGATGCCTCAGACTTTGGCACACAGCGCAGAAAGGAGTGTCTATAGCTAGAAATAAGTACATATTTTCTGTCACCGGACCAGCACAGGAGACTGAAGCCCCCAGACATACTTCCCTTCCTGCTTCGTGTTCATTGCTGGTTAATGCATTGACAGAACACATCGCTTGCCTATTAGTGTATTTATTCATTTCAGGGAATTCAAAATCAGCTTTACTGTAAATAATTAATTATAACCCAAGCACACTATGATTACCACTATGATTACCCATGTCACCTAAAAAGACCTTGTTGTAGTGAGTCAAATGACTTACTGCAATAAGTCGTGCAAGCAGGAAAAAAATAACCAGGCTGATAAATTCTATTGAGGTAATTAGAAATCCTAGGAAAAACAAAATCCACAGTAAAACTGGTAATCCTCTAAAGGAACTTGGACTTGGACACACATGGTTTCCCTCATGTGGATTTGATCCTTCTTTGATCCAAAAAGTTCATCTCTGATGGTAAAATCATGGGCTTGGAGAACAGCCATTACCCTGAAGTTCCCTTGGTGAGGTGTAGGAGTACATACTGTGTGAGGAATGGGGGAAGTTGACTTTTTGTGTTCTGTCTCTAGATTCTGCATTCTTCTAGAGTCGGGTAATAAGCTCTAAAACTTGAAATCTCTGACACACCTAAGGAAGTCAGTCAAAGCCATGCACCAAGTCAGCATCAGAATGAAAAAATAAAAAAAGTTTCTGAATCACAGTTCCGTGGTTTTCTGCTTTAGCAAAACTTTTAAACATGAAACTCACAGGACTAATGAAATAGTGCTACCCTCCCCCTTTTGTCAACAGTCAAGAAGTTAAACTTCTCATATCAATTGTTGTATCATAGTTGATAAAGCAACATAGAGCCAGGATGACTGTGAACTTATGTTCCAGGTTAGATCCAGCATAGCCTTTCACCAGGTGAGTTCTTGAAAACAAGGAGTGGCTCCACTGGAGATAATGGGCTTAAGGATGCACACAAGTGGTTTGCTTCATCCAAGCCCTAAGATCTATTTTGAAGGCTGCAGAAGTTAATTGGAGTTTTACAGCTTTCCTCAGAAGGCTTTAAACCTATTTAAACTAAAGATTGTACTTCCAACATACTGGAGATTTAGTTATCTATGTGACTTATGTGCAAATATTTACCTGCATGATAAATAAATGCTATGGAATCAGGAGTGAACTTACCAAAAAACTTATTCTCTCATCAAGTATTAATCCACCATGAGGACACTAGCTCTCTGGCTGTTCAGGATCTGAAAGGGAAAGCTTTTTTGATGGAAAGTAAGAACACTGAATCATAGAATGGTTTGGGTTGAAGGTGACCTTAAAGATCTATAGTTCCACCCCCACCTCTGCCATGGGCAGGGATACCTTCTACTAGACCAGGTTGCTCAAAGCCCCATCCAGCATGGCCTTGAACACTTCCAGGGTTGGAGCATCCACAGCTTCTCTGGGCAACTTATTCCAGCATCTCACCACCCTCACAGTAAAGAATTTCTTCATAATATTTGTCCTAAATCTGCCCTCTTTCAGTTTAGAACCATTACCCCTCAACCTATCACTGCTCTCCCCATCTCTCCTATAGTCCCCCATTAAGTACTGGAAGGCTGCTATAATGTCTCTCCAGGGCCTTCTCTTCTTTACTTGCTGCAGGTTGACTACTGCTGGAGATTATACATCAGTCCTGATATACAGAAATGGCCTTTCCCGACTACAACAGTGAAAATCTAGCCTAGCAGATTACAGTATGGTGTTTCTCTTCAAGAACATTATTCTAAACTCTTGCTTATACTCCAGAGTTACTTAACAGTAATGAATTTAAATTAGTTTTTAAACCAGGGCAAAAACATTTAGTTGCACTTAAAATGAATCTCTGTAGCAGTTTAGCTGAGAGGGAATTTACTTAAACTACTGTTACTAAACTGCTCGTTAAACCTAATGCTTGGTGTAAATCACCATAAAGTTCACCTTTAAAATAAAATAAGAACACTCACTAGGTTTTACATCCATTTAACTGGAGAGTTTTTAAATAGCCTAGAAGTGAAACCAGATGGATGAGGCTTTTTTTTCTTTCTCCAGCTCTGAAAATATACTCAGTGAATGGCCTGGTGACAGTAGATTACCTTAAACAGCAAGTTGCTGGCAGGTCATGAAACAACGTTTTGGGGACAACACAAGGGTAAATAAATGGCATCACCTTCCATCACCACAAAACCACCTGCCCTTTAGAAGGTCCTATGAAGGTACTTTTAACCAATAAAAAAGTAATATCATAATAGCTGTACAGGATAACATTTTCAGAGATTTCTCCAGGTGTCAACACTTCAGAGGAAAGTCTTCCTGAGAAGTTAAAAGAGACCAGACATGTTTAGCAGCATTCAACTGGGAAACTAGGAAAGTTCTAAGTACGAAATTCTTACAGCTGTCCTACCAACAAAACCTTAAAAATGTTATCTGCTTTTTAGTAGTCTTGCATTCAGAAAAGGCAGATCTTCAACACTGTTTTCATAATCCAGCTATCAGCTTCATAGGAATATTGAAAATTATCAGAAATGGCAGAGCTGATCACAAGGATAATACACTTTTCATGGGAGAGCCTGTCAGGCAGTTTTGTCTCTCCTCATGCTACATAACAAGTGGTGACAAGCAAATTAGTGCAGTGCTATGGAAGCAATCATTCTTGGAAAAAAAGTGTGTTAAAAAAGGAACTCACTGAAGACATAGCCAGATCTAAGACTTTAAGAAGGGACTAAATTCTTTTAGAGCAAGATCTGCATATCCTGAGGTAGGAGGTTCAAAGGCACACAGGAACGTCAGCTGACCAGCAGACAATCCACAGAACAGCTGGCAGAGCTCTGGCATCTTTGTCAAGAAATCACTGGCAGAAGAATAAGGTGTTCTGCCTAACAAGCACTTTGAAAGCAAAACCAGTCTTGCTTTGAGGTCTCTATCAAAAAACCACAAAAAGAATGGCATAAAATTTCCTGTCAAGCCCAGGGTGACCTGGTGTTAGCAAAGCTCATGCACGTGGTAGGTAAAAGGAAGGGAACTGTTTTTACAGTGGTGCAAGACATAGGTTGGTGCACATCAACTACAGTTTCTCTACATTTGTATGAAAGCCTTATATTATGAGATCTGGGAGAAAATATACAATCATTGCTGATAGAGTTTCCAAACAATGCTTAATATGACAAATAAGGGCTAAGTCTTAATAGTGAAATAAACTGTTCTTAATTAATTCATGCTTTAGATAAGATTTTTTTAAAAAATTTGGAGGAATTTTTTAAAACTCTGTAAAGCATAAAATTTGTACTAACAACAGTGCCCTTGAGAAGAATTTAGGGATGGAAAGCAAATGTTTTCTATCTAAAACAATATGATGCTTAAGATAGAGGATGAGATGCCTGGATATATATACAGGAAATGTCCTTCATAGTATCTGAGGTCATTTCCACAACACTTACAAGCTTTTACACTTTGTTCTATATTTAGATTTGAAATGAGATACTGTGAGGTTGGAGGCTGTTCAGAAATGGGTTGCAAGAATGAAAGGAAATCTATGCTACAGAACTGAAGACAAAAACTGCTGTGCTCCCCTGAGAAAGGTTGTAAGCTGAATTGCCACACTGTACACAAAGACAAGAGGAAGACTTTTGTGATAAAGTACAATAATCTAGTATGCCAGAAGCAAAGGATGGGAAAGGATATTTACTGAATTTTTTCAATGAAAACATGAATATCATGAAATGTAAGTTTTACAATATATGACTATATCAGAAAAAAATAAAGCAGGTTTATAGTCTGAAAACTGAATGCTTAGTAACTTTTCATTAATTATGGATTTCTTACTAAAGGATTATCAAACCTAACAGACTTCAACTTCAGCATTTCCTTTAGGGAGGTAATGGAATTACGTTGTGATGAACTAAGATTTATTTTGCTGAATTCTTTGGGTTGAATTGTTATTAGCACTCAGCAATACATAGTACATAGGAAAAAAGGAACGACAACTTTTCTTTCCACCATTCCAAAGTATATAACTGTATTTAGTTTACTCAAAAAAAAAAAAAAAAAAAAAAAGACCCTAAATGATTTAAGTTGTAGTACAGCCAAATTTTCCTGGATTTCTGTGTTCAAAGTTTCTAAGCCTTGAAATCATGTGCTAAATTTCCCGTAGCAGATGACAAGTGCCCCACAGGGATGACTTTCAAATTGCTTGGAAGCATCTGCAACAAAGTATTTTTTAAATATAAGTAGGGCCACAGTCTGGTATTTCTTTCTGAAAAGATGTTGCAGGAGCAAGAAAAGGCAGAGCACTTGATTAGCACTCTGAAATTTATAATTTCTTGTGTAAGTTTTGCACACATAAAAGTGATCATATACTCTATCACAGTTATTCATCTCAAAGCCTGAATACTGCCACGGGAGTAACAGCAGGCTTTTGATTTGAGAGGAAATTCTTATTTCTGTTGAGGAGAAAGAGAAATGTTGTAATGTGATCCAGGTTTGATTAAGATCTCAGTGTTAAGTGGTTTTAATACTGGTAATGGCCAAGTACCTTCGGTTGGTTATCTTTCAGTGCACACTGCAGCATTAAGCGTGAGTTGGCAAATATCCAGCAAAAGCTCCTGTTGCTATTGACACCTAGTTCACTACTCTCAGCATATTCCAGCCCACTGATAGCAGAAACAATTTAGCATGCACTCCTGCTACAGCTAAAAGTCACCTAGCCATATAATACTGCCTACAGCTTAACTATCAATACTTGTGTTTCATCAGAAAGGCATTTTTTCTAATCATAATGCTTCCAAGAAATGCAAAGTTCTAGACTCAGCATTTTACTTAGGTCAGTGTTCTATAAAATCAAATACTTTCTCATTGCCAGCTGGAAAAGTTTCAGTGATTTCTTCAGATATTTCAACATAACTGCATTTAAAAAAGAGCAGGCTCTTTTTGCCCCACCTAGACTTGAACTGCACAACATAAAGGCACCAAAAATTATTCACTCTCTGATTCCACATTAAGCCCTTCAGATTTCTTCTGAAGACTTGG